>NC_029790.2:70514181-70616125 GCF_000816755.2 Arachis ipaensis
ACATGGTTAGGGACAACTTGGTTTAGCCGCTTAGGCCAGGATTTTATTCCTTTGGGCCCTCCTATCCATTAATGCTCAAAGAGTTGGATCCTTTTTACCCTTGCCTTTTAGTTTAAAGGGTTATTGGCTTTTTCTGCTTGCTTTTTCTTTTTCTTTCTTTTTCTTTATTTTTTTTGCTTCTTTTTTTTTTTTGCAAGCTTTGTGTTCTTCACTGCTTTTTCTGGCTTCAAGAATCAATTTTATGATTTTCCAGATTATCAATAACATTTCTCTCT
The DNA here is from genome assembly GCF_000816755.2 of Arachis ipaensis. Classification (NCBI taxonomy): domain Eukaryota; kingdom Viridiplantae; phylum Streptophyta; class Magnoliopsida; order Fabales; family Fabaceae; genus Arachis; species Arachis ipaensis. Next base: position 70,514,457 of record NC_029790.2, read on the forward strand.
GTTTATTTATTTTTCAAGAGCCAACAATTTTAACATTCATAAACTTCACTATAAAAAATATGCACTTTTCAAGCATTCATTCAGAAAACAAAAAGTATTGCCACCACATCAAAATAATTAGATTATTTCCAATATAGAATTCGAAATCCATGTATTTCTTTTTCTTTTTCAGAAAACATTTCTTTTATTTAAGAAAGGTGAATGATTCATGGGACATTCATAGCTTTTAAGACATAGACACTAAACTTTTAATAATCATGTAATAAAAATAAGACATAAAATAAACATAAAAGCAGACAATTAATAATAAAAGAAAGGAAATTAAAGACATAAAAATAAATGACTCTAATACTAATGCTCATGTAACTCTTAGAATAGGTTTCTAATAATAAAAGTTATCACAGAGTTAGGACTTAACAACCTTGATTTTGAGCGGTAGGTGCTCCTTTAATCCGTGGGATGTCCAATTCTTCAAAGGACAACTTCTGACGCTTTAGCTCCTGTATTTCACGCCCTTGTTTCTCTTGTTCTATGAGCATTTTGCAAAGCATGCTGTTTTGATTTTGCTGCTCTTCTTTGAGTTGATTCACAGCTTCTTGCAGCTTGGTGACAGATACTTCCAAGCGGGCCCAATAGTCAAATTGAGGAATTTCTGGGAGGAGCTCATGCGCCCCCCTCTTGATGATGTTATCTTGAATTTGAGGTCCGTTCATCACTTTTTTGGTGATTGGGCGTTCAACTGTGATATATTGATGAACCCCCTTTGTAGGGTTTATCTTGTGTTGAATTTAGAGCATTTTGATAACCTTTCCTCACATTTATTCAATGAAATAGCATGATTTTTTTATTGTCTCCGTACTTGTTCTTAGATGTGAAAATATGCTTTTTAGACCTTTAATTTGATAATTTTGACTCACCCTTGATTTCCACTAGATGCCTTGATGTGTTTGCTAGTGATTTCAGGTTGAAAAAGGGCCAAGAAGGGATCAAAGGAGTGAAAGGAAAGCATACAAAGTGGAGAAATCATGAAAAGCCAAATATTTGAAAAAGCCCATGGGCGCGCGTGCGCACTGTACAAATCCGCACAGATTGCGAAATACTCCAAGGGCGCGTACGCGCGCTGTGCGCGTACGCACCGAAGGCCGCACGTGATTTTTTAAGAGGAACACGTGCCTGGCAATTTTGGAGGGTTTCTAGCCCCATTTGGAGCTGAGTCTTTGGTGGGAAAAGACTAAAAAGACTAAGGAATTAAGGGGAAGGCATCATAGATGGATACACACACTTTAGGCTAGGTTTTAGTTAGTTTTAGAGAGAGAAGCTCACCCTTCTCTCTAGGATTAGGATTAGGATTAGGTTTAGCTCTTAGATCTAGGTTTTAATTAATGCTTTCTCTACTTCTACTCTTTGATTCTTTGTTGTTACATTCATCATTCTTCTATTGTTTATTATAATTTTTTCTATTTTGTTTGTAGATCTACTTTTGTTCGTTCTATTTTCTTTCAATTCAATTTGAAGTAATTCATGATAGTTGTGTTTCTTTTGATTGTTGTTATTAATCCCTTGCAATAATTGTTGTTAGATTTCATTGTTGTGCCAATTTACCTTCTTTTCCTTTTATGCCTTGTTATTTTGATTTACCTTGCTATTTTGTTGATTACGGTTCTTGCATTTGCAACAATTGGTGAATTCAACTTATGTAACTCTTTTTCACTCAAATTAGTTTCTATCATGGTTTCTGTTACACAAAGTGCAGCTCAACTTTTGCTACACCAATTATTGCAAACCTAATGGCCGCGACATTGATTGATGACTTGCTTTCAATTAATTGCTTCTTTTGCAATTTCATATTTCATCATCAATGACTACATTTCCCTCATGATTGTGAGCATGCTTGTTTTCTTGCTTTGTGAACTTCTCTTGTTTAAGACAATGACCATCATACCCCTAACCTTTGAACTAAATTCTCTAACTTCTAACTTGTTTTACCTTACTAACCTTCTTGGCTTAAGCTAACACATTGACTATTCCTTTGGGTATAATGCTCATTGCTCTTAATAAACAAGCATGATGTGATTAATGTTGGATCTCTAATTGGTTTGTAATTTTCTCTCCTTCTTTGGCTTGTGGTTACTTGCATTCCAAAGTTTCATTCTTTTAACTCACTTCATGAATGTATAATTCCATGCTTGCTACACCTCTACTTGGCTAAGTGCTTATATGTCATATTTTCTTTCAGGATGATCGATAGAGGAAAAGAAAAGGCTATGACCTTAGAAAAGAGGAAGAAATCTCAGGCCTCTGCCATGTCTCCTTATGCCAATTATGCAAGGAATCCACTGAATGAAGTGGATAAGCAAAAACAGCTGCTATCGCCCACTGATACATACATGTTTCCCAACCTCTACTGTGAGCTCCGTTTTTCCACCTATCGGAAGACGAACCTTAATATTGAGAAGAAATTGGCCTTACCCGACGACTTGCGGGAACCCATTGAGGCCCGTATTCAGGGATTGGGCCTAGGCTTTATTGATAGAGACTTAGGATGGATTAACACTTCATGGGTCAAGGAGTTTTATTGTAACTTCTTTCGAGAGACTCTGGATTCAGTGCACTTAAGGAGTGGGCAGATCTCGATCATTGAGGTAGCTATTGAGGGTGTTTTGCACTGTCTACCTCGGACTGGTGATGCATGTGCATACCAGTAGGTAGAGGCTACAATTAATACTACGACTTTTGACTATGAGGCACTGAAGAGTGTTATTGCCACACCGGACACCCCTTGGGTGATGGATTCTCGCAACACCAGGCCCAAGGGGATGTTATTCACCTATCTGTCTAGGGAGGACCGGACTTGGCAGCAGATATTCGCCCACTATGTCCTGCCCACTACACACTTCTCTGAGATTCTGATGGATATGCTTCTCCTGGTTGGTTGTGTCATGGAGGGGAATAAGGTATATTTCCCCCGGCTGATCATGAGAGGCATGTGGTGAGCACACATCCGCGGCCTTCTACCATTTCCTACCATGGTCACTAGGATGATTGAGCTAGCTGGCGCCCCATGGAGGGATTATGATGCGATTCCACCACCCCCAGACGAGGACGAGAAGGAGGTTACTATTTCATGGGGTACATGGGTGCACAAGAAGCCCCCATCCAGGCGCCGCTCTCGAGCTAGAGCAGCAGTGGAGGCATCCAGACCTTCATCTTCAATAGCCGCAGCAGAACCATCTTCTTCCACAGCACCAGAAGAAGTACCTTTACCACCACCAGTACCTGAGCTGACATACCTGCTAGTACAGCGCCTGTTTCGCTTCATGGAGTGCAGCGAGCATCGTATCATGCGACGTCTCGACCGCATAGACCAGGTATTTGTATCACAGGGCATTGAGCTACACCCTCTCCCCGACTCTCCTGCTTCCGATGAGCCAGATCATGAGGAAGAGCATGAGGCAGAGCATGAGGCTGAGTACGCGAAGGAGCATGATGAGCGGATAATTTATACGCTTTTTGGCATTGTTTTTAGTATGTTTTTAGTATGTTTTAGTTAGTTTTTATTATGTTTTTATTAGTTTTTAAATAAAAATCATATTTCTGGACTTTACTATGAGTTTGTGTGTTTCTCTGTGATTTTAGGTATTTTCTGGCTGAAATTGAGGGACCTGAGCAAAAATCTGATTCAGAGACTGAAAAAGGACTGCAGATGTTGTTGGATTCTGACCTCCCTGCACTCGAAGTGGATTTTCTGGAGCTACAGAAGCCCAATTGGCGCGCTCTCAATTGCGTTAGAAAGTAGACATCCTGGGCTTTCTTGCAATATATAATAGTACATACTTTGCTCGAGATTTGATGGCCCAAACCGGCGTTCCAAATCAGCAAAGAAATTCTGGCGTCAAAATGCCAGAACTGGCATGAAAGCTGGAGTTAAACGCCCAAACTGGCACAAAAGCTGGCGTTTAATTCCAAGAAAGATCTCTACACGTGAAAGCTTCAATGCTCAGCCTAAGAATACACCAAGTGGGCCCCAGAAGTGGATTTCTACATTAACTATTCTAGCTTACTCATTTTCTGTAACCCTAGGTCACTAGTTTATTATAAAAACTACTTTTAGTTATTCATCTTGTACCTCATGACACTTTACACGTTTCATATTGTATTTCTGACAGCATGAGTCTCTAAACCCCATGGTTGGGGATGAGGAGCTCTACTGTGTTTTGATGAATTAATGCAATTACTACTGTTTTCCATTCTATCACGCTTGTTTCTATTCTAAGATATTCACTCGTACTTCAACTTGATGAATGTGATGATCTGTGACACTCATCACCATTCTCAACCTATGAACGCGTGTGGTGCACGAAATTGTGATGTCCAGCCTCGAACAATCCCTGGCAACGTGAGCAACTTGTGAATAGAAAACAGTAGTACTTTGCATTAATCTTTGAGGAACAGCAGAGCTCCACACCTTAATCTATGGAGTGTAGAAACTCTACCGTTGAAAATACATAAGTGAAAGGTCCAGGCATGGCCGAATGGCCAGCCCCTCTGATCTAAGAACCAGGCGTCCAAAGATGAACAATGGATTAAAACTGAGACCAAAGATACCTAATACAATAGTAAAAGGTCCTATTTATAATAAACTAGCTACTAGGGTTTACATGAGTAAGTAATTGATGCATAAATCCACATCCTGGGCCCACTTGGTGTGTGTTTAGGCTGAGCTTGAGTGTTGCACGTGTAGAGGTCCTTCTTGGAGTTGAACGCCAGCTTTTGTGCCAGTTTGGGTGTTCAACTCTGGTTTTGGCTCCTTTTCTGGCGCTGGACGCCAGATTTGGGTAGAAAGCTGGCGTTGAACGCCAGATTACGTCATCTATTCTTGACCAAAGTATAGACTATTATATATTGCTGGAAAGCCCTGAATATCTACTTTCCAACGCAATTGGAAGCGCGCCATTTCAAGTTCTGTAGTTCCAGAAAATCCACTTTGAGTGAAGGGAGGTCAGAATCCAACAGCATCAGCAGTCCTTCTTCAACCTCTGAATCTGATTTTTGCTCAAGTCCCTCAATTTCAGTCAGAAAATACCTGAAATCACAGAAAAACACACAAACTCATAGTAAAGTCCAGAAATGTGAATTTAACATAAAAAGTAATGAAAACATCCCTAAAAGTAACTAGATCCTACTAAAAACATACTAAAAACAATGTCAAAAAGCGTATAAATTATCCGCTCATCACAACACCAAACTTAAATTGTTGCTTGTCCCCAAGCAACTGAAAATCAAATAGGATAAAAAGAAGAGAATATGCTATAAATTCCAAACTATCAATGAAACATAGCTTCAATCATATGAGCGGGACTTATAGCTTTTTGCCTCTTGAATAGTTTTGGCATCTCACTTTATCCATTGAAATTCACAGATCCTGAGATGATCCTGTGGGTCCACAGATCCTGAGATGATCCTGTGGGGTCCACAGATCTTGAGGTGTCAAGGAATTTACATCCCTGCACCAATTTAGGCATGCAAAATACCCTTGCACACAACTCTGGGCGTTTAGCGCCAGGTTGGTGCCCATTTTGGGCGTTCAACGCCCATTTGTTGCCATTTCTGGCGTTGAACGCCAGAACCATGCTTGTTCTGGGCGTTCAGCGCCAGGATGTTGCCCATTTTTGGCGTTCAGCGCCAAAATCATGCTCTGTTCTGGCGTTTGAACGCCAGGCAGATGCTCCTCCAGGGTGTGATTTTTCTTCTGCTGTTTTTGATTCCGTTTTCAATTTTTATATTTATTTTGTGACTCCACATGATCATGAACCTACAAAGACATATAACTAAGAAAAATATAGTTAGATAAATAAAAATTGGGTTGCCTCCCAACAAGCGCTTCTTTAATGTCAATAGCTTGACGGTGGGCTCTCATGGAGCCTCACAGATGTGCAGAGCTTTGTTGAGACTCTCCAACACCAAACTTAGAGTTTGGATATGGGAGTTCAACACCAAACTTAGAGTTTGGTTGTGGCCTCCCAACACTAAACTTAGAGTTTGACTGTGGCTTCAACGTGCTTCATGAAACACTAGAATTCATTCTTAAAAATTTTTGAATAAAATTTTTGAAAACATTTTTATATTATTTTCGAAAACAGATGAGAATATTTTAGAAATATTTTTTTTGAAAATTTTTTGAAAAGAAAACAAAAAGAAAATTACCTAATTACCTAATCTCGAACAATCCCCGGCAACGGCGCCAAAAACTTGGTGCACGAAATTGTGATGTCCAGGCTCGAACAATCCCTGGCAACATGAGCAACTTGGTACGCGTAATCGTGATTACACTTTAATGATGTAAAATTCATGGCTCTTTCTTTCCCTGGCAAAGGCGCCAAGAATATGGTGCCAATACCATGGTTCACAACTTCGATACAACTAACCAGCAAGTGCACTGGGTCGTCCAAGTAATAATCCACTTCCTGGGCCCACTTCGTGTGTGTTTGGGCTGAGCTTGAGTGTTGCACGTGTAGAGGTCCTTCTTGGAGTTGAACTCCAGCTTTTGTGCCAGTTTGGGCGTTCAACTCTGGTTTTGGCTCCTTTTCTGGCGCTGGACGCCAGATTTGGGTAGAAAGCTGGCGTTGAACGCCATTTTACGTCATCTATTCTTGGCCAAAGTATGGACTATTATATATTGCTGGAAAGCCCTGGATGGCTACTTTCCAACGCAATTGGAAGCGCGCCATTTCGAGTTCTGTAGCTCCAGAAAATCCACTTTGAGTGCAGGGAGGTCAGAATCCAACAGCATCAGCAGTCCTTCTTCAACCTCTGAATCTGATTTTTGCTCAAGTCCCTCAATTTCAGTCAGAAAATACCTGAAATCACAGAAAAACACACAAACTCATAGTAAAGTCCAGAAATGTGAATTTAACATAAAAACTAATAAAAACATCCCTAAAAGTAACTAGATCCTACTAAAAACATACTAAAAACAATGTCAAAAAGCGTATAAATTATCCGCTCATCAGCGTGCCTGACAACTACCTCCGTTCTACCTTAGATTGAGTGCTTATCTCTTAGCCTCCTGATTCAGATCAGAGTCTTCGTGGTATAAGCTAGAATTATTGGCGGCCATTCCTGAGATCCGTAGAGTCTAAACCTTGTCTGTGGTATTCCGAGTAGGATCTGGGAAGGGATGACTGTGACGAGCTTCAAACTCACGAGTTCTGGGCATAGTGACAGACGCAAAAGGATCAATGGATCCTATTCCAGCATGAGTGAGAACCGACAGATGATTAGCCGTGCGGTGACAGCGCATTTGAACCATTTTCACTGAGAGGACGGATGGTAGCCATTGACAACGGTGATCCACCAACATACAGCTTGCCATGGGAGGAGCATTGCGTGTGTGAAGAAGAAGACAGTAAGAAAGCAGAGATTCAGAAGATAGAGCAACTCCAAAACCTCAACCTGTTCTCCATTACTGCATAACAAGTATTTATTTCATGTTCTTTTACTTTTTACAATTAAATATGAGAATTATTGATATCCTGACTAAGAGTTACAAGATTGCCATAGCTTGCTTCAAGCTGACAATCTCCGTGGGATCGACCCTTACTCATGTAAGGTATTACTTGGACGACCCAGTGCACTTGCTGGTTAGTTGTGCGGAGTTGTAAAAGTGTGATTGCAATTTTGTGCACCAAGTTTTTGGCGCCGTTGCCAGGGATTGTTCGAGTTTGGACAACTGACGGTTTATTTTGTTGCTTAGATTAGGAATAATTTATTTTTGTTGGTTTAGAGTCACTAAATTTGAGTCTTTTATTTGAGTTTAGTTTCATATTTTAAGTTTGGTGTCAATTGCATGCTTTTATTTTCTTTCAATTTTTCGAATTTGCATGTTCTTAGTTCTTTCTTTATCTTTAAAAATTCTAAGTTTGGTGTCTTCTTTGTGTTTTCCTTTAAATTTTCAAAAATTTGTGTTTGATTTTCTAAAAATTGTTCTTGGTGTTCATCTTGATATTCAAAGTTTTCTTTTTTGTTCCCTTTGTTTTGATCTAAAATTTCTAAGTTTAGAGTCATTTTGTTGTTTTTCTCTTTCCTCATTAAAATTCAAAAATAAAAAAAATATCTTTTCCTTATTTTACTCATAAATTTCGAAATTTTGCATTAAATTAGTCAAAGATTTTCAAAATCATATCTTTTTTTTAGTCAAGTCAAAATTCGAAATTCAAAAATTGATCTTTTCAAATCTTTTTCAAAAATCAAATCTTTTTAATTTCTTCAATTATATCTTTTCAATCATATCTTTTTTTTATAAATTGCAATCATATCTTCTCAATCATATCTTCTTCAAAATAATTTTCAATCATATCTTTTTTATTTCTAATTCCAAAATCTTTTTAATTAATTAATTAATTTAGTTTTCAATTTGCTTTTATTCCATTTTCTTCTAATTTTCGAAAATCATATCCAGAATTTTTCAAATCTTTTTAATTAATTAGCCATTTTAGCATTCGAATTATTTATTTATCTTTTTACTTTTTCCCTTAATTTTTGAAACTTTTATTTTATTTTTCATTTATTTTGTTTTATTTTTTTGGTTACTTTTAATTAAATAAAATAAAAAAAATTCATATCAATTCCCTTTTCTCCATCATGGACATAAGTGGAAGTGAACAGTCCAGACAGACTCTGGGGTCATATGCTAACCCCATTACAGCTGCATATGGGAGTAGCATCTGTATACCTCCCATCAAAGCAAGCAGTTTTGAGCTAAATCCTCAGCTCATTATCATGGTACAGCAAAATTGCCAATATTCCGGTCTTCCACAGGAAGAACCTACTGAGTTTCTGGCATAGTTCTTACAAATTGCTGACACAGTACGTGATAAAGAAGTGGATCAGAATGTCAACAGATTATTACTGTTTCCATTTGCTATAAAAGATCAAGCTAAGAGGTGGTTAAATAACCAACCCACAGCAAGCATAAAAACATGAAGAAAGTTATCAGACAAATTCTTGAATCAATTTTACCCTCTAAAAAGGATGACACAGCTGAGGCTGGACATCCAAGGCTTTAAACAAGAGGATCATGAATCCCTTTATAATGTCTGGGAGAGGTACAGAGGGATGCTAAGGAAATGTCCCTCTGAAATGTTTTCAAAGTGGGTATAGTTAGACATCTTCCACTATGGGCTTACAGAAAGAGCTCAAATATCTCTAGACTACTCAGCTGGTGGATCTATACACATGAGAAAGACGATTGAAGAAGCTCAAGAACTCATAGATACGGTTGCTAGAAATCAACATCTGTACTCAAGTAGTGAGTCCTCCATAAAAGAAGAGGCTAGGGCAGTAACTACTGATCCTAATCCTCAAGAACAGATCGTTGAACTTAATCAGCAATTGCTCCTTATGACAAAACAATTAGTAGAATTTAAAGAGATGTTCCAGGACACTAAAAAATGCTAACAAGAATATGGAAGCATAATTGAATCAGACAAGATAGCAGCTATCTAAACAGATAACAGAAGAATGCCAAGCTGTTCAACTAAGGAGCGGAAAGACATTGAATAATCCAGCTCAAAGTAGTAGAAGGCCAAGAAGGGAACAACTCACAGAGCATGACCAAACCACTGCCCAAAATCCTTCTGAGGACAGCAAGAGCCCAGAGAGGAATAATTCTGGTGTTCAAACGCCAGAAAAAGGGTGAAAGATTGGCGTCAAACGGCCAGTGGATGCCCACTTCTGGCGTTCAAACGCCAGAAAAGGGAGAAAAGTTAGCGTTGAACGCCCATCCCTTACCCAGTTCTGGCGTTCAAACACCAGAAAAGGGTGGGAAGCTGACGTTAAACGCCCATCCAGTACCCAATCCTGGCGTTCAAATACCAATGAGGGATCAGACACCTGCAAGTGCTGATAGTAACCCCTCTAAGAAGGCTTCTCCAACCACCTCTGTAGGGAATAAACCTGCAGCAACTAAGGTTGAAGAATATAAAGCCAAGATGCCTTATCCTCAGAAACTCCGTCAAGCAGAATAGGATAAACAATTTGCCCGCTTTGCAGACTATCTCAGGACTCTTGAGATAAAGATCCCGTTTGCAGAGGCACTTGAGCAAATACCCTCTTATGCTAAGTTCATGAAAGAGATCTTAAGTCATAAGAAGGATTGGAGAGAAACTAAAAAGGTGTTTCTCACTGAAGAATGCAGTGCAGTCATTCTGAAAAGCTTACCAGAGAAGCTTCAAGATCCAAGAAGCTTTATGATACCATGCACATTAGAGGGTGCTTATATAACAACCCTGATTTTCGAGTATGTGAGATCTTTTCCGAAGGCACGGATTTCGCCAGAAGATCAGTAAAGGGAACACCTGTTCTATATCAACAAGTATCTCAATCCTCATTGTCATTATGTCATCCTTAAGCTAGAACCTTTTCCGTGGCAAGCTCGATAACGCGGTCACGAAGAACCTAGTTTTTGAACTGTATCGGTTGGCAGTTTTGATTCTGATTTTCGTAAATAGTCTCTGTTTGACGAATCGGAATCGATTCATGAGAGGAGAGAGATAATAGTATAATATTATCATTATATTAGTATTAGAAAATGCTTGAATGATATTATAAGGTTACCTGGTCTGTTTTAGTTAAAAATAGAAAATCGGTTTAACCGGGTTTACGGTTTACTGGTGCAGCTTAGCACCAACACTCTCTGATGACTTTAGCAATACTAAGACCTCATCATACATGTTTTATTCCCATAATAAATATGTTACTAGTATCATTTATGCTAGTAGCTCAGAAAATAATTTTTAGAGATGTTTTTATAAGTGTTCCGATACACCTAGTTTTAGTAGTTATACACCTAGTTTTAGTAGTTATACACCTAATTTTTAGAGATGTTTTAATATTATTTTAACCCACCTCCAAGACAACTAATCACAACTCACCCTACACTCCCAAGACCTCCAAGGCTGTCTCATTTCATCATTGTTTTTGGATTTAAAGTTGTTTTTGATGTGATTTAGGAGGAAAAAGTGCTAAAGGACCACCTAAAAGTCTAACTGAATTAGGAGCAGCAAAACCAGGTAGGGTGTCATAAAATTAATCTTGATTATTTGTGTTTGAGTTGTGTGAATGTTGTATAAATTGTCTGTGCTAAAAATTGGTTGCATATATGATTGATTCTTGGTGAAAATTTGGTGAAATTTTGATGAAATTTGATGAAATTCAAGCTTTAAAGTTCATGTTCTTGGGCAGCTGGAAAAACGAAACCCTAAGCTTAAATTGAGGTTCAATTTGTGTTAAAATCATGTAGAAAAGATGGGGTTTTAGTGGCTGCTAATTTATTATGAATTTTGGTAAAAATCGATTGTATAAATAATAATAAAATATTAAATAATAATATTTAATTAAAAATATATTTTAATAAAAATAATAAAATAATGCAGAAAAGGCAGTTTTCTGTAAAAGGTTTAGAAAGATAACTTTAAGCACTGAATCTCATAATTACCTTCATGAAACACTTAGGGAGTGGTAAGAACTTATTAGTGAGACAAAGATAAAGGAAAGATAAAAAGTTAAAGAAGAGATAAAAATCGAAGAAAAAGTCTGTATAGTATTAATGACAGAAAAATAGACAGAGACTAGCGAACGAACTAGGGCAACATAGTTAGTCCTTGAATTGCAAATAGGGTTAGGTATTATATGAAAATTTAAATTGTTTCAGTATAGACTTAATGAACCTATACTTGGGACAGGTTAACTATTCATACCGAAATTTACATAAGCTTTAAATATGTACGTAAAACAGAGAAATCAGAGCAGAGTAGAGAAACACAGAGCACAGAATAACCAGAGAAAAGTAAAGAGATACAGAGAAAAGAGTAACTAGAGTAGAATAAAGGGATACAGAGAAAAGAGTAATCTAATAAAGAGAAATGGTTTGAGTTAAGATGTTGTAAAAGTAAAAGTTGTAAACTTTGTATAGTATGATTGAATAGAGAAAGAAAGAAGTACTGCATAAGAATGTGAAAGTGATGATGAATAATGGGAATGATAATGAGAAAAGAGTAATATCACAAAGAGAATAAAGGAGAAGAGTATAAGAATGAAGAGTTAAGCCTTGTGGCATGATGTTCTATTGTATGTTCATCTGCTACTTTTCCATTGGCCCTAGAGGTCCTGTAGGCCCAAGTTCACCTACAGTAAGTTGTTATTCTTGTAGGCCGAAGTTCACCTACAGTGAATATCAATTGTGTATCTTAGGGTGTTGCTCCTGTAGGCCGAAATTCACCTACAGAGAGTTGTGATTCCTGTAAGCCGAAGTTCACTTACAGGGGCGCTATTTCTGTAAGCCGAAGTTCACTTACAGAGGTGCTATTTGTGTAGGCCGAAGTTCACCTACAGAAAGTTGTTGTGCTGTAATTAGACTATTTCTGTAAGCCGAAGTTCACTTACAGATGTGTTATTTCTGTAGCCCAAAGTTCACCTACAGAAAGTTGTTGTGTTGTGTTTAGACTATTCCTGTAAGCCGAAGTTCACTTACGGGAGTGCTATTTCCATAGACCGAAGTTCACCTACAGAAAATAAGCCATATCTAGGACTAGTTCCTAGGTAATGTCGGGCTGCAGGGTGTAAACCGACACATGAGCTTATGGCCTGCATAGGACAGACATGCATCATACTTGGTTGGCATTTTCTCTGTTATGATTGTTGTTTGAATGTATGCTTTCTTTGTTTTCATTCTATTCTCTGTGTCTGTGTTTTGTTTTCTTGTATTCTTTTGTTTATGCTTTGCTTTCTATTTTCTCTATTTATCTATTTCTTCTGTCTACTGCTTCTCGGTATTCTGCTATTTATCTGCTAAACAGCACGGAATTAATGAACTTAACTAAAAACCCTGACCCTACTAAGGACTCCCCAGTTCTTACCCCTTCTCTCTCCCTTCCCCCTTCAGATGGAAGCATGAGTACCTTACCATAGTTCGTTGATGATGGTTCTGCAAAGAGGATTCCGCTCTAGATAGTCTTCTAAGTCTAGGGTGAATATCGTTCTCTGTTTACATGTATATACTATGAGACCACCCAACATCTGTATCCCGTTTGTATGTGAACTTTAACATAAATAATGTGTACGAGACTCCTGTTGTGTGGCTACTTGATGAGGTAACAGAGAGACGTCCTATGGCAATGTCTGATTGTGCAGAAGAGTAGCAGATGATGTTCTACCTTTTGGTGACGTTCCACCTGACTTGAGTTTTGAAGACCTAGAACGTATTTTCCCTCGCTTTAGAAGTTTAGAGGGACTAGGTGAGTATAGAGTCTAGGCTAGCCTAGGTACCAGCTTAGGGACCTCTTGAACAGGTCAGGACCTGGGATGTTATATGTATATATATGTATATAGATATTATTTAGCTATATCTAGGGGTGTTCTAACTAAAGGTCTACACTCTAACAAAGGCTGGATCACTAAATGTTGCTAGCTACTTGTGATGTATTTATGTGTGGTTGCTTATAACTATTTTATCTGTTATCAGTTGTGAATTGATTATGAATGATTCCGTCTATTAATCCAAACGTTTTCAAAAAAAAAATACCCCGCAAATTAACTACGTTTTTATCAATGAATCAGGCTCATATGATAAATAATAGATAATAATTAGGAAGACAAATTTGTAGCGCTCAGTTTCTGGTATGATCTAGACATATTGAAAATTGGGTCATTACAATTTGGTATCAGAGTAGTTCATTCCCAGTAGAGCCTGGGGAGTGGACTGACTATGCTTCATTGCATACTCTGCTTGTGTGTCTCATGTTATTAGGGTATCTTCAACATACATTTGGCATGAATTTCTATGAGTGCTCATTTTGGGAATGTTCGTGCCTAGCTTGAGATATTAAGACTGATCACCTTAATATTGTTTGTTTGGTGCGGATAAGACCTCAATGACTGTGAATACGCATGGTTTAATCGAGTTCCGAACGACAAATTCGTGAGAGGCACAACTATTCTTATAGCTGTTATGATCTCCATGGCCATGGCTATGTGATATTTAGATGCTGTAAGGAATGAACTGATATCTTCGTCAGGATGGCTTGAAGGAAATAGACTGCTTGAAGATGGATTCTTGCATGCGGCTAAAATTTTGAGGGCAAAATTTTCTTTTAGGAGGGTAGAATGTAACAACCCTGATTTTCGAGTATGCGAGATCTTTTTCGAAGGCACGGATTTCGCCAGAAGATCAGTAAAGGGAACACCTCTTCTATATCAACAAGTATCTCAATCCTCATTGTCATTATGTCATCCTTAATCTAGAACCTTTTCCGTGGCAAGCTCGATAACGCGGTCACGAAGAACCTAGTTTTTGAACCGTATCGGTTGGCAGTCTTGATTCTGATTTTCCTAAATAGTGTCTGTTTGACAAACCGGACTCGATTCATGAGAGGAGAGAGATAATAGTATAATATTATCATTATATTAGTATTAGAAAATGCTTGAATGATATTATAAGGTTACCTAGTCTGTTTTAGTTAAAAACAGAAAATCGGTTTAACCGGGTTTACGGTTTACTGGTGCAGCATAGCACCAGCACTCTCTGATGACTTTAGCAATGCTAAGGCCTCATCATACATGTTTTATTCCCATAATAAATATGTTACTAGTTTCATTTATGCTAGTAGCTCAGAAAATAATTTTTAGAGATGTTTTTATAAGTGTTCCGATACACCTAGTTTTAGTAGTTATACACCTGAGATATTTTAATATTATTTTAACCTACCTCCAAGCCAACCAATCACAACTCACCCTACACCCCCAAAACCCTCAAGGCTGGCTCATTTTCACTTTGTGGCCGAAAATAGGTAGAGAGAAAAAGAGAGAAAAGTTCTTAGTTCCAAATCTTCAAAGCTTGATTTCTGCTGAAACAAAGATAAAGGAAAGATAAAAAGTTAAAGAAGAGATAAAAATCGAAGAAAAAGTCTGTATAGTATTAATGACAGAAAAACAGACAGAGACTAGCGAACGAACTAGGGCAACATAGTTAGTCCTTGAATTGCAAATAGGGTTAGGTATTATATGAAAAGTTAAATTGTTTCAGTATAGACTTAATGAACCTATACTTGGGACAAGTTAACCATTCATACCGAAATTTACATAAGCTTTAAATACGTACGTTAAACAGAAAAATCAGAGCAGAGTAGAGAAACACAGAGCACAGAATAACCAGAGAAAAGTAAAGAGATACAGAGAAAAGAGTAACCAGAGTAGAATAAAGGGATACAGAGAAAAGAGTAATCTAATAAAGAGAAATAGTTTGAGTTAAGATGTTGTAAAAGTAAAAGCTGTAAACTTTGTATAGTATGATTGAATAGAGAAAGAAAGAAGTACTGCATAAGAATGTGAAAGTGATGATGAATAATGGGAATGATAATGAATGATGATAATGAGAAAAGAGTAATATCACACAGAGAATAGAGGAGAAGAGTATAAGAATGAAGAGTTAAGCCTTGTGGCATGATGTTCTGTTGCATGTTCATCTACTGCTTTTCCATTGGCCCTAGAGGTCCTGTAGGCCCAAGTTTACCTACAGTAAGTTGTTATTCCTATAGGCTGAAGTTCACCTACAGTGAATATCAATTGTGTATCTCAGGGTGTTGCTCCTATAGACCGAAGTTCACCTACAGAAAGTTGTGATTCCTGTAAGCCGAAGTTCACTTACAGGGGCGCTATTTCTGTAAGCCGAAGTTCACTTACAGAGGTGCTATTTCTGTAGGCCGAAGCTCACCTACAGAAAGTTGTTGTGCCTGTAATTAGACTATTTCTGTAAGCCGAAGTTCACTTACAGAGGTGTTATTTCTGTAGGCCGAAGATCACCTACAGAAAGTTGTTGTGTTATGTTTAGACTATTCCTGTAAGCCGAAGTTCACTTACGGGAGTGCTATTTCCGTAGGCCGAAGTTCACCTACAGAAAATAAGCCATATCTAGGACTAGTTCCTAGGTAATGTCGGGCTGCAGGGTGTAAACCGACACGTGAGCTCATGGCCTGCATAGGACAGACATGCATCATACTTGGTTGCGCATTTCCTCTGTTATGATTGTTGTTTGAATGTATGCTTTCTTTGTTTTCATTCTATTCTCTGTGTCTGTGTTTTGTTTTCTTCTATTATTTTGTTTGTGTTTTACTTTCTATTTTCTCTATTTATCTGTTTCTTCTGTCTACTGCTTCTCGGTATTCTGCTATTTATCTGCTAAACAACACGAAATTAATGAACTTAACTAAAAACTCCGACCCTACTAAGGACTCCCCAGTTCTTACCCCTTCTCTCTCCCTTCCCCCTTCAGATGGAAGCATGAGTACCTTACCGTAGTTCGTTGATGATGGTTCTGGAAAGAGGATTCCGCTCTAGATAGTCTTCTGAGTCTAGGGTGAATATCGTTCTCTGTTTACATGTATATACTATGAGACCACCCAACGTCTGTGTCCTATTTGTATGTGAACTTTACCTTAAATAATGTGTACGAGACTCTTGTTGGGTGGCTACTTGATGAGGTACCAGAGAGACGTCCTATGGCAATGTCTGATCGTGCAGAAGAGTAGCAGATGATGTTCTGACTTTTGGTGACGTTCCACCTGACTTGAGTTTTGAAGACCTAGAACGTATTTTCCCTCGCTTTAGAAGTTTAGAGGGACTAGGTGAGTATAGAGTCTAGGCTAGCCTAGGTACCAGCTTAGGGACCTCTTGAACAGGTCAGGACCTGGGATGTTTTGTATGTATATATATGTATATAGATATTATTTAGCTATATCTAGGGGTGTTCTAACTAAAGGTCTACACTCTAACAAAGGCTGGATCACTAAATGTTGCTAGCTACTTGTGATGTATTTATGTGTGGTTGCTTATAACTATTTTATCTATTATCAGTTGTGAATTGATTATGAATGATTCCGTCTATTAATCCAAATGTTTTCAAAAAAAAAAATATGCCGCAAATTAACTACGTTTTTAACAACGAATCAGGCTCATATGATAAATAATAGATAATAATTAGGAAGACAAATTGGTAGCGCTCAGTTTCTGGTATGATCTAGACATATTGAAAATTGGGTCGTTACAGCTTATACCAAGATAGCTCTATGTGACCTTGGAGCAAGTATCAACCTAATACCTGCATCCACTATCAAAAAGCTTGGCTTGACTGAAGAAGTCAAACCAACCCGGATATGTCTTCAACTTGCTGATGGCTCCGTTAAATATCCATCAGGCATAATTGAGGACATGATTGTCAAGGTTGGGCCATTCGCCTTTCCAACTGACTTTGTAGTGATGGAAATGGAGGAGCACAAGAGTGCAACTCTCATTCTAGGAAGACCTTTCCTAGCAACTGGACGAACTCTTATTGATGTACAAAAAGGGGAAGTGACCCTGAGAGTCAATGAGGATGAATTCAAGTTAAATGCTGTCAAAGCCATGCAGCATCCAGACACATCAAATGACTGCATAAGCACTGATATTATTGACTCTTTGGTGGAAGAGATCAATATGACTGAAAGTCTTGAATCAGAGCTAGAGGACATCTTTAAAGATGTTCAGCCTGATCTGGAGGAATCAGAAGAAATAAAAGAACCTCTGAAAATTCCTCAGGAAGAGGATAAGCCTCCTAAACCCGAGCTCAAACCACTACCACCATCCCTAAAATATGTATTTCTAGGAGAAGGTGACACTTTTCTAGTGATCATAAGCTCTGCTTTAAATCCACAGGAAGAGAAAGCACTAATTCAAGTGCTAAGGACACACAAGACAGCTCTTGGGTGGTCCATAAGTGATCTTAAAGGCATTAGGCCAGCAAGATGTATGCACAAGATCCTATTGGAGGATGATGCTAAGCCAGTGGTTCAACCATAGAGGCGGCTAAATCCAGCCATGAAGGAGGTGGTGCAGAAAGAGGTCACTAAGTTACTAGAGGCTGAGATTATTTATCCTATTTTTGATAGCCCCTGGGTAAGCCCTGTCCAAGTTGTACCCAAAAAAGGAGGCATGATAGTGGTTCATAATGAAAAGAATGAACTGGTTCCTACAAGAACAGTTACAGGGTGGCGTATGTGTATTGACTACAGAAGGCTCAATATAGCCACCAGAAAGGATCATTTTCCTTTACCATTCATAGACCAGATGCTAGAGAGACTAGCAGGTCATGACTATTACTGCTTTTTGGATGGCTATTCAGGTTACAACCAAATTGTAGTAGATCCTCAAGACCAAGAGAAAACAGTATTCACATGCCCATCTGGAGTATTTACCTACAGAAGGATGCCCTTTGGTCTGAGCAATGCACCTGCAACCTTTCAGAGGTGCATGCTCTCTATCTTCTCTGATATGGTAGAGAAATTTTTGGAAGTCTTCATGGATGACTTTTCAGTATTTGGAGACTCATTCAGCTCCTGTCTTGACCATTTGGCACTTGTTCTGAAAAGATGCCAAGAGACCAACCTAGTTTTAAACTGGGAAAAATGTCACTTTATGGTGAATAAAGGAATTGTCCTTGGGCCTAAAATTTCAAACAAGGGAATAGAGGTGGATCAAGCTAAAGTAGATGTAATTGAAAAATTACCACCACCTGCCAATGTTAAGGCAATTAGAAGCTTTCTAGGGCATGCAGGATTCTATAAGAAGTTTATAAAAGATTTTTCGAAAATTGCAAAACCTCTGAGCAATCTGCTAGCTGCTGACATGCCATTTGTGTTTGACACAGAGTGTTTGCAGGCGTTTAAGACCCTGAAAGCTAAGCTGGTCACAGCACCAGTCATCTCTACACCAGACTGGACATTACTATTCGAACTAATGTGTGATGCTAGTGACCATGCCATCGGTGCAGTGTTGGGACAGAGGCATAACAAGCTTCTGCACGTCATTTACTATGCTAGCCATGTTTTAAATGATGCACAGAAGAATTACACAACCACAGAAAATGAGTTACTTGCAGTGGTTTATGCCATTGACAAGTTTAGATCCTATTTAGTAGGTTCAAAAGTGATTGTGTACACTGACCATGCTGCTCTTAAATACCTACTCACAAAGCCAGATTCAAAACCCAGGCTCATAAGATGGGTGTTTCCTCTGCAAAAGCTTGATATAGAAATAAGAGACAGAAAAGGGACAGAGAACCAGGTAGCTGATCACCTATCCCGGATAGAACCAGTAGCAAGGGTGTCCCTCCCTCCTACTGAGATCTCTGAAACCTTTCCGGATGAGCAACTTTTCGCCATTCAGGAAGCACCATGGTTTGCAGACATTGCAAATTATAAAGCTGTGAGGTTCATACCCAAAGAGTACAGCAGGGTGCAGACGAAAAAACTAATTTCAGATGCAAAGTACTACTTATGGGATGAACCATATCTCTTTAAGAGATCTGCAGACGGAATGATCCGCAGATGCGTATCTAGAGAAGAGGCACAGAAGATCCTATGGCACTGTCATGGATCACAGTATGGAGGACATTTCGGAGGTGAGCGAACAGCCACTAAGGTCCTCCAATTTGGCTTCTACTGGCCTACTCTCTATAGAGATGCCCGAGAATTTGTGCGTAACTGTGATAGTTGCCAAAGAGCTGGCAACTTGCCTTAAGGTTATGCTATGCCTCAATAAGGGATCTTAGAAACTGAGTTGTTTGATGTATGGGGTATTGACTTCATGGGTCCCTTCCCACCATCATACTCAAACACTTACATTCTGGTGGCAGTAGACTATGTATCTAAATGGGTAGAAGCAATTGCCACACCCACTAATGATACTAAGACCGTACTGAAATTCCTCCAGAAACATATCTTCAGTAGATTTGGCGTCCCCAGAGTACTAATTAGTGACGGGGGCACTCATTTCTACAATAAACAGCTATACTCTGCTATGGTCCGATATGGAATTAGCCACAAAGTAGCAACTCCATATCACCCACAGACAAATGGGCAGGCTGAAGTCTCTAATAGAGAACTAAAAAGAATCCTGGAACGAACTGTAATTGCCCGTAGAAAGGATTGGGCAAAAAGCTTGGATGATGCTCTGTGGGCATACATAACAGCATTCAAGACTCCTATAGGAACCTCTCCATACCAGCTTGAGTATGGCAAGGCCTGTCATCTGCCCGTGAAACTGGAACATAAGGACTACTGGGCAAGCAGATTCCTAAACCTGGATGCTAAGTTAGCTAGAGAGAAAAGATTGCTCCAGCTAAATGAGCTAGAGGAATTCAGACTCAATGCTTTCGAAAATGCGAAAATTTATAAGGAGAAAGCAAAAAAGTGGCATGACAAGAAACTGTCATCTAGAGTCTTTGAACCCGGACAGAAGGTTCTGCTATTTAACTCTAGGCTCAGACTATTCCCCGGGAAATTAAAATCCCGGTGGAGGGGACCGTATGTGATCACAAGTGTATCACCGTATGGATATGTTGAGGTTCAGGATATTGACTCTGATAAAAAGTTCATTGTTAATGGACAGAGAATCAAACACTATCTTGAAAGCAATTTTGTGCAAGAATGCTCAAAACTGAGGCTTGAATAAAGCTAAGTCAAGGTCCAGCTAAAGACAATAAAGAAGCGCTTGCTGGGAGGCAACCCAGCCATTAGCAAGTTATTTGTTTTAATTAATACTTGTAGAAGTTTGATATAAATTTTCATCAAGATTAATCATCAAAATTGAAGGAATTCACAGAGTTACAGAAGGATTCAGCGCAAAAAGCAGAGAAAAGGAGCTCACTCGCAAGAAAACGTCAGTAAGGAGCATCTTGGGCGTTTAACGCCAGTAAAGGTACCATTTTGGGCATTAAACACCAGAATGGGTACCATTCTAGGCGTTTAATGCCATAATTGCAGCATCCTGGACGTTCAGAAAAACGCCCAGTAATAAAAGATTTCTGGCGTTTAACGCCAACCAGGGTACCTGGCTGGGCGTTAAACGCCCACAATGGCCAACTTATGGGCGTTAAATGCCAGAATGGATACCATTCTGGGTGTTTAATGCCAGAAAGACAGGGGGAAAGGATTTTGTTTTCCACTTCAAAATTTTTCTAATTTTCATGTTTTGACTCATAATTTTGTGCATAAACATGTTTCAAACTTTCATCATTCACCCTCAATTTTCAAAAAATTCAACAATTTCCTAAATCTCTTTTCAAATTACCTTCAAATTTCATAAACAAATTTTCAGATTTAACCTCTATATCTTTTTCATTTAAAAATCTCATCTTTTTCATATCATGATTCTATTTTCTTCCACTAATTATATCTTTATGTCATATCTTTTTCAAAATTTTCGAAATCCCTCCCCTCCACTTATAAATACACATTCGGCCATCCCCTCCTCTCCACCATTCGAATTTGCCTCTGCTCCTCTCTCTCTCCCCTTTCCTTTCTTTTGCTTGAGGGCAAGCAAACCTCTAAGTTTGGTGTATTTTTCCGTGATCACTGAGCTAAGACTCATCAAGATCATGGCTCCTAAGGAAAAACAAACCAATTCAAGAGGCAAGAAAGAGAATACTCCAAAGAGTCTTTGGAATCAAGTGAGGTTCTTCACCAAAGAACATGCAGACCATTACCATAAAATAATGGGTCTAAGATCAGTGATCTCGAAAGTGAAATTCGATCTGAAAGAAGACAAATATCTGGAGATCTAAGAACAAATTCAAAACAGAGGATGGGAAAATCCTGAAACAAGGGTTGAAAGAAACATGGTTCAGGAATTCTATTCAAATTTGTGGCTGACAGATAAGCAGAGAATAACTGGAACCGCCTTTCATACCTACCGAACCATGGTCAGAGGGAGGATTATTTACTTCCATCTGGACAAAATAAGAGAGGTCTTCAAATTGCCTTAACTACAAGATGATCCAGAATCCTTTAATAAGAGAATGGTGAGAAAAGATAAGGGGTTGGACCAAGTTCTAGAGGACATATGCCTCCCTGGAACTAAGTGGATAACCAATTCAAAAGGTGTCCCAAACCAACTCAAGAGAGGAGATCTCAAACAAATCGCAAGAGGCTGGTTGGACTTCATTGGGCGTTCCATACTACCCACTAGCAACCGCTCTGAGGTCACTGTCAAAAGAGCGGTGATGATTCATTGTATTATGCTGGGAAACGAAGTGGAGATTCATCATTTGATTTCTTGTGAGATTTACACAATTGCAAACAAGAACTCCACTGAAGCCAAACTGGCATACCCAAGCTTAATTTCTCTGCTATGTAAAGATGCTGGGGTGAGGATGGGAGTAGATGAATTCATCCCAATCGAACACCCAATCACCAAGAAGTCAATGAAAAGACACCAAGTGCAAGACAACTCCATCAAAAGGAGGGTGCAGGAATTCCTCCCAGAAATTCCTGAAATTGACTACTGGACCCGCCTAGAAGCATCTATCACCAAGCTGCAAGAAGCTGTGGATCAACTTAAGGAAGAACAACAGAATCAAAACTGCATGCTCTGCAAGCTGCTTAAGGAACAGGAGAAGCAGGGGCGTGAGATACAGGAGCTGAAGCGCCAGAAGCTCTCCCTTGAAGGACCAAACACCCCACAGATTGAAGGAGCATCCACTGCTCAAAATCAAGGTTGTTGAGTCCTAACTCTGTGATAACCTTTATTATTAGGAATCTATTTTAAGAGTAATTTATTTTTCTATTTTTAATTTTCTGTCTTCTATTATTATTGGTTTGCTCTTATATTTATTTTTAAGTCTTATTTTCATTCCATGATTAATAAAATTTAAAGTTTATGTCTTAAAGTTATGAATGTCCTATGAATCCATCACCTTTCTTAAATGAAAAATGTTTTTAATTGCAAAAGAAAAAGAAGCACATGAATTTCAAATTTTAAAACAGATTAATTATTTTGATGTGGTGGCAATTCTTTTTTGTTTTTCTGAATGAATGCTTGAGCAATGCATATTTTTTATATTGTTGTTTATGAATGTTAAAAATGTTGGCTCTTGAAAGAATAATGAAAAAGGAGAAATGTTATTGATGATCTGAAAAATCATAAAAATGATTCTTGAAGCAAGAAAAAGCAGTGAAAAAAAAGTCTTGCAAAAAAAAATATATGCGAAAAAAAAGAAAAAGAACGAAAAAGAAAAAGCAAGTAGAAAAAGCCAATAGCCCTTTAAACCAAAAGGCAAGGGTGAAATAAAAAAGGATCCAAGGCTTTGAGCATCAGTGGATAGGAGGGCCCACAGGAATAAAATCCTGGCCTAAGCGGCTAAACCAAGCTGTCCCTAACCATGTGCTTGTGGCGTGAAGGTGTCAAGTGAAAACTTGAGACTGAGCGGTTAAAGTCGTGGTCCAAAGCAAAAAGAGTGTGCTTAAGATCTCTGGACACCTCTAATTGGGGACTCTAGCAAAGCTGAGTCACAATCTGAAAAGGTTCACCCAGTCAAAATGCTTAGGGTCACGGCCAAGACTCATGAAGTAGCTGTGTTCAAGAATCAACATACTGAACTAGGAGAATCAATAACACTATCTGAATTCTGAGCTCCTATAGATGCCAATCATTCTGAACTTCAAAGGATAAAGTGAGATGCCAAAACTGTTCAGAAGCAAAAAGCTAATAGCCCCGCTCATCTAATTAAGACTGATCTTCATAGATGTTTTTGGAATTCATTGTATATTCTATTCTTTTTATCCTGTTTGATTTTCAGTTGCTTAGGGACAAGCAACAATTTAAGTTTGGTGTTGTGATGAGCGGATAATTTATACGCTTTTTGGCATTGTTTTTAGTATTTTTTAGTATGTTTTACTTAGTTTTTATTTTGTTTTTATTAGTTTTTAAATAAAAATCACATTTCTGGACTTTACTACAAGTTTTTGAGTTTTTCTGTGATTTCAGGTATTTTCTGGCTGAAATTGAGGGACCTGAGCAAAAATATGATTCAGAGGCTGAAAAAGGACTACAGATGCTGTTGGATTCTGACCTCCATGCACTCGAAGTGGATTTTCTGGAGCTACAGAAGCCGAATTGGCGCGCTCTCAATTGTTTTGGAAATTAGACATTTTGAGCTTTCCAGCAATATATAATAGTTCATACTTTGCCCGAGATTTGATGGCCCAAACCGGTGTTCCAAGTCAGCATAGAAATTCTGGCGTCAAAACGCCAGAACTGGCATGAAAGCTGGAGTTAAACGCCCAAACTGGCACAAAAGCTGGCGTTTAACTCCAAGAAAGGTCTCTACATGTGATTATCTCTTTGCCTCCTGATTCAAATCAGAGTCTTCGTGGTATAAGCTAGAATTATTGGCGGCCATTCCTGAGATCCGGAAAGTCTAAACCTTGTCTGTGGTATTCCGAGTAGGATTTGTGAAGGGATGACTGTGACGAGCTTCAAACTCACGAGTGCTGGGCGTAGTGACAAATGCAAAAGGATCAATGGATCCTATTCCAGCATGAGTGAGAACCGACAGATGATTAGCCGTGCGGTGACAGCGCATTTGGACCACTTTTACTGAGAGGACGGATGGTAGCCATTGACAACGGTGATCCACCAACATACAGCTTGCCATGGAAGGAGCCTTGCGTGCTTGAAGAAGAAGACAGTAGGAAAGCAGAGATTCAGAAGACAGAGCATCTCCAAAACCTCAACCTATTCTCCATTACTGCATAACAAGTATTTATTTCATGTTCTTTTACTTTTTACAGTTAAATCTGAGAATTATTGATATCCTGATTAAGAGTTACAAGATAGCCATAGCTTGCTTCAAGCCGACAATCTTCGTGGGATCGACCCTTACTCACGTAAGGTATTACTTGGACGACCCAGTGCACTTGCTGGTTAGTTGTGCCGAGTTGCAAAAGTGTGATTGTAATTTCGTGCACCAGAGCATATTGAGGAGCCAATTCGACAGGAGGCACGTTGATAAACCACTATTTCATGGTTTATCTTGTGCTCAATTGAGTGATTTTTATCAACTCTTTACCCACTTATTCATACTATTTGCATGGTTTTACATCTGCCTTCCTAATTATGTGCTTTGATTGAAAACATGCTTCTTTGGCCTTAAGTTCCCTATGTTTAAATCCTCTCTTATTACCATTAGATACCTTAATATGTGTGTTAAGTGATTTCAGAGATTACAGGGCAGGAATGGCTCAGAGGATGGAAAGAAAGCATGCAAAAGTGGGAGGAATACAAGAAGTTGGAGAAATTGCTAAGTTGTCCAGCCTGACCTCTTCGCACTCAAATGGCTATAACGTTAGCTATAGAGGTCCAAATGACACGGTTCTAGTTGTGTTGGAAAGCTAACATCCGAGGCTTCGATTTGATATATAATATGCCATAGTTGCCCTGATGCTAGGTGACGCAAACACGCGCTCCACATGGACGCATCGCAGTTCCGAAATTCAACGTGGCAGTTTTCTTCTCCAGCGATTTCTGGGCTGTTTTCGACCCAGTTTTTGGCCTAGAAAACACATATTAGAGGCTATAAAGTGGGGGAATCCATCCATTCATAAAGATAAGCTCATAAATTCATAATTTTGAGGATTAGATGTAGTTTTTAGAGAGAAAGGTTCTCTCCTCTCTCTTAGGATTTAGTTTTAGGATTTAGAATTATTTCTTCTTCATCACAGATTCAATATTCCTTTAATTTATTTTTCTACTTTTATTTTATTACTTTAATTGATATTTATCTTTCCAATTTAGCTTATGCTACATTCATGTTATGATTTTCTTAATTAATATTATTTGAGGTATTTCAAATTTAAGATTGCTTTGCTTTAGTTATATTGATGCTTTTAATTTAATTTAGATATTTTCTTCCATTTGGCTTTGGTTAAGTAATTGGTAACGCTTGAGCTGTCAAATAAAGCAGTGGTTGAAATTGGGAGTTGCTCCAATAACTCTAGTCTTTCCATAGGAATTGACTAGGACCTGAGGATTAAGCTAATTAATCCACTTGATTTACCTTCATAGTTAGAGGTTAACAAAGTGGGATTAAAATCCAATTTTCATCACAATTGATAAGGATAGGACTTCCAGTTCTAATACCTTGCCAAGAGTTTATTTTATTATTACTATTTTATTTTTCTTATCATTTAACATATTGGTTCCTTACTTTCAAAACCCCCAATTTGCAAGACTCATAACCAATAATAAGAACATACTTCCCTACAATTCCTTGAGAAGACGACCCGAGGTTTAAATACTCGGTTATCAATTTTAAAGGGGTTTGTTACTTGTGACAACCAAAACGTTTGTAAGAAAGGACTTTTGTTGGTTTGGAAGATATACCTACAACGGGAATTTATTTGCGAATTTCTAGACCACGCAAAAGTTCTCTCTTCAAAATGGCGCCGTTGCCGGGGAATTGCAAACGTGTGCCTTATTGTTGGTTATTGTAAATATTTGCTTTTTGCTTGTTTATTTTTTTATTTTTATTTTTATTTTTTCTTTTTCGTAAATTAAGAGGTTATTGGTTTTTATTTAGTTATTAAATTTTTTTTTTCAAAAATTTGTTCTTAGTGTTCATCTTAATCTTCAAGTTGTTCTTCTTGTTCATCTTGATCTTCAAGTTGTTCATAGTTGTTTTCTTCATTTTGATCTAAAAATTTTAAGTTTGGTGTCATTTTATTATTTTTCTCTTCCCTCACTAAATTCAAAAATTCAAAATTTATAATTTTAAAAATCAAACCTTTTCAAAATTTAAATCTTTTTCAAAACTTTATCTTATATTGTTGACTTTTTCAAAATTCAAATTTCAAAATTTTAAATTTCAAATTTCAAAATTTAATTTTCAAATTCAAAATTTAAATAACTTTTTAATTTAAATTTGTTTTTGTTTTCATTTTTAATTTTTAATTACTATTATGAGTTCTTACCCCTCTCGCTTTGAGTTTGGTTCAAATGTTGTTGCAAGGAATGGAAATTATAACAGGAACATGCATCAAGGTCAAAACAATCAGAGATGGAAGGAGCCACGAGGATCTGATCAATCCTTCCGGCAACAACACCTTCCATAGTACCACAGACAAAGACCATTCCATGATGCATACCAAGACAATAGTTATGGTGGACCCTTCCATGACAACCAACATCCACCAAATTACTATAGTCAAGAGCCATTCCAGGGGGCATACCAAGATGATAGATATGATGGACCCCCATCATATGCCTATGAACCTCCTCAACACAACTTTGAACCACCACACTTACAAGCCAACTACCACCATTCACCTTCATATGATCTTAACCCTCACCCTCATCCACCATACCAACCACCTTAGGAACTATATGAACCATATATAGAACCACCCCAATTCCAACCCAATTACTCCCAAGAACCACCACCTCCATATGCACCATATCCATATCCATCAATCCGAGAGCCTTATGGTCATACTTATGATACCCAAGCGGAACAAGAATCAACGGATCGTCTCAAGAAAACAGTGGATCAATTTCATGCAACCCTTCATCAATTGGAGTAAGCGATACATCAATTAGCTTCCCGACATTCGGACACTCAAAGAACCCCCATGGCTTCATGTGGACAATCTAATGAAGAACGTAGCATGAAGGAGACATTAAAAACTCCGGTGGACAGTAAGGAGCATGAATTTGTACTGCAACAAGTGGAGGAAGCCAGAATTATTGAAGAAAAAGAAGTGGTTGAATACTTGGGAGATGCTGAACCTCCATGGGAAAGTCAAGACATAGAACCTCTTTCCAAGACGGTTGCATTTGATGTTGAGGAGGGTGTACAACCTCCAAGGCATATCATAGTTGAAGACTTGGAAGAGGTTGGTCAAGAAATAGAGATTAAAGAAGAAGAAGCACAGCCTCCCATGCCCTTGGTGAGCAATGAAGAAGAGATCAAATTGGAAGAAAGCTACCAAGAAGAAGAGGTTAATATTGAAGAAACTTGCAAAGAGGTGGAAGTTGTCAGAGAAGAGCACAAGGGAGTGGAGCCTGCAAATTTGTTAGAAATACTTCCCCCTAAGTTGCCATCATCCTTCACAACATTCAAGTGGGTAAAATTCATATCCCTTAGCTTTCTAATTCCACTTGAATATGGGCTACTGGAGACGGATGATCAACTTAGAGCTCTTTGTGGCATTAAGAGTAAAAGGAAGATGGTCAGTGGTAAGAATTGTCCTGCAAGGTTCATTATGGTTGGAAGCTTTAAGTTTAAATGCAAAGGTTGGTGTAGAGCTCAATTGAATGGGTCTAGGAAGCTGTTTGGATGTCTCAGTGAGAATTTAGACTGCATACCACCCGGATGGAATCATAATGATCAACAAAAAGACGGGTGCAAAAGCAAGATTTGGGACCCCGGAATTCATTCTGGCAATCAACACTCTTGGGGCCTTGTCACTTGCTTTAACTTGCTTGAAGGCTTTCTGCGCCTAGTTTGGGATCCCAGAGGCCATTGGAAGTCCAAGCATTGGTGGCAGTTTCAGGATGAGTTCAAGCACAAGCCACCATAACAAGGAGCTCACCAAATGTCCAACTTAAGGACTTTAACTAAAAGTTCTAGGTGGGAGATAACCCACCATGGTATGATCGTTCCATTTTCAATCTTATTTAGTTTTGTTTGTTTTTGAGTTTTATTTTATTTTATTAAACCTATAATTATTCATAACATCTGCATCAGCATCTACATACTGCATTATGCATTTTGCATTTAAAAAAAAAAAACACACACGCGACGCGACAGCGTCGCTAACGCGTCCGCGTCACCAGTGCATTTTGAAGAAAAGAGAATTGAACAGAAAGTCACGCGAGAGCGTGGCTGGAGGTGTGCCTTTGGCACAAATTGATCCACGCGACCGCGTCACTGACGCGTCCGCGTCATGTAGGAAAAATGCCTCCCACACGTCCGCGTCACCCATGCGAACGCGTGGCCCTGTGAATCGACGTAAAGAGGTGTATGGCAGAAAGTTATGATGGAGTGGGGCTGGACTCGTGCTAGCAGCACAAGCCTTACCACGCGAACGCATGCCCGACGTGTCCGCGTCGTTCTTTAAACAAGGCCATTCACGCGATCGCGTCCACCACGCGATCGCGTGACCCAAAGTTTTGGCAAAATGAGCTTTTCACCAGAGAGTTGCGCGGCCACGAGGCTACACTCGCGCTGAAGGCACGAATCACTTCACGCGAACGCGTGACCCACGTGTTCGCGTCACTTCATCGAAGCGCTATCCGCGTGAACGCGTGACTCACGCGTCCGCGTCGCCTGCACCGCACAACTTATCCAGATCAGTGCCAATTATCTTCTCTTTTCTTCTCTAATCCTAATTTCTTCTATCTTTTCTTCTTTCTTTCTTACTTTATTTCTTTCACTTCTCATTCCTTTTCACCTTCATTCTATTTTACTTAATTTATTTGCATATTTCATTCATTGCATTTTAATTTTGTGCATATTTTTATTTTTCTTTTCTAAATTTATTATTTTACCATTGGTGTTAAATGTTCTTATTCAACTGTTGCATCTTTTCTTGAATTATTTTGGTGCTTAGTGACTTGTTTTACACTGTGGAATAATATTAATTATCTGCCAATGCCAATCTTTTATGATACTTGCACTTCATTTTCATTGACATGAACTTATATTGATATTTTCATTACCCACACTCCTCCCCTTTGTTGCAAATTTTGCACCACTGGTAAGCCATGTGCTTCTATTGTTTTCTCACGTACATGTTGAAGCTTCCATGTAAATGAGACCCTTATTATCTGGCATTAACACCCATATTTTATTTATTTTCTATCTTTGTTTTTAGGTTACTTTTCTTGTTTTTCCTCTTCTTTCGGGATGGCCACCACGAAGGGAGAGGAAAAGCTTCTAAATGGGGAGACAAACAAGTCCATCAGCACAATCCTTTGAAAAAAGCATCAATTGGAGAGACCCGTCCACTTGTACATCTTAGCATGCACCGAGGACGGAGCAATCTTTAAGTGTGGGGAGGTCGATACCGATCTCTATGGGTTAGCTATTTTCCTCTTTTCAACACCATTGTTTTATTTTTTTTTTGTTTGTTCATTATTGCATTTGCATGTTTAATTGCATGTTTGTTTGATTTTATGCATTTAGCTACTGCTTGGTTGAGAAATAATAAATTTCTTTTTAAAGACCCTATTTTTGAAAAATTTTCACTAATTTAAAATCAAAATTTTTGTGTTAAACTTATCAGAAGTTGTATTTGGAACATGGTTTTTGAGCCAAAGAACACACAACCTGTGAGATTTTGAGCTTATTTATATGGTTACATTATTTAACCATAATATTTATTCTTGTGTGTTCACTTCTCTATAACTGCAATCTAGATTTTGTTCCATTCTATATGTCCAATATTTAATATATTTACATGCGTGCATATGATTGAGGCTATTATTTGTTATTAGCTCACTTATCCCAAATAAGCCTACCTTTTACATCACCATTGTTAGCCACTTTGAGCCTTTTTATCCCTATTTATTCTGTTCTATAACCACAACACTAGCCTTAAGCAGAAAAAAATAATTAAATATCCCAATTGAATCTTTGGTTAGCTTAAGATAGGGATTGTGTAGCAATTAAGTGTGGGGAAACTGTGAGAACATGGGTTAATAAGGGAATGTATCATGTTTCTAACTTATTTGAATATTGGGAATTTGGGAACCTACTCATGAAAAACCAAAATAGAAAAATAATGAAAAATCCATGTGCATTGATAAGTTATGTTTGCTTTTATGATTCAAAAAAAAAAATAATAATAATAAAAATAAAAATAAAAATAAAAAAATATATTTAATAAATAAGGGGACAAAATTACCTCAAAGCTAAGTCAATAAAAAGATCAATGCACATGTGATAAAAATTAAAAGAAAAAAATTGGTACATGAGTATGGAAATTATACAAAAGTGGGAATTTTGAGTAGCTAGGCATGAATTAGAATTATATAGAGTATATGTATGTTAGGTGAAAGTTTAGGTTAATTAAAGATTCAATTTATAGCTCACTTAGCCATATATATATACCCTCACCCTTACCTTAGCCCCATTATGATGCCAAGGCATCTTAGGCTAGTTTCACTAGCCTTTTTCTTTTATTTTTAGTTGTTTTATGCATTTTCTTGAGCCTTAAGTAATCATTTGGGCCAAATAGTCATGCTTGTCTTAAATCATTCAACATGAAGATTTTGATGCAAATTCCATGAGTTTTTAGTTATATTACTTGAATGCTATGAATGGAAGATTTCTCATGAAATTTTGCAAGACTTTGATGCAATTGTTTGGATGATTTCAGGGAAGAAGAGGCTAGGCAAGGAAGCAACAAAATCAATAAAGGAAGCTTGAATATCACATGTGGAGTTTAAGTTCCAGTTTAAGCTTAAACTGGAACTTAAACTACCAAGCCATATAATGCTGGAATTGAAGTTTAACCTCCAGTTTAACCTTAAACTGGAGGTTAAACGCCAGAAGTAAGAATCTCAAAAGATTGCCAAGCAAAATTCAATGAATGCATTGGTTGAGGAAGGAATAAAAATGTTTTGATTCGGAGATCTCAATATCTCCTAACACCCAATGAATTCCCCATTTCTGATTTCCACTTTCTCTTTACATTCTGCAATCAAATTCATGCAATCACCCCCATTCCCTTTAATTTCAGCAATTTAGCTTCTGCTCTTTACTTCATGCAATTTAAGATTCCGCCATTTAAATTTCTTGTCATTTACGTTTCCCGTCAATTTTACATTCCGCAATTCTCATCTAATTCTTGATTCCGCTCAACTAGAACACACTTCTAATCCGAATTGCTCACTCAACCAATCCTTGTGGGATTCGACCTCACTCTATTGTGAGTTTTTACTTGACGATAACCGGTGCACTTGCCGGAAGGAATTTTGCCGATCGTGCAATTTCCTAAATCGTAGCATAACTAGTTTATGCGCATCACATTACAACCTTGAAAAGACCTCATGATGTTTGCATTGGTACATTAAATTTTTGTTGATTAGTTAGATGAAGCACAAAGTTTAGAAAGCATTAATAGAAAAGAGTAGAGTGAATTACCCTATACACTTGAGAGACTAGAGTGATATACACTACCAGTGAGGGTTCAATGCTTGATTCTATGTTCCCTGCTTTCATGAGCTATCTTCTTACAAGTTTACTTGTCTTTTATTATATAATTTGAATTAGTGGAATTTGATTCATAGTTGTCTTGAAGAGCTTATTTACTCTTAACCAAGTAGATAGAAACATCTTAGTATGTAGTTGCATTCATATAGATAGGTTGCATTTCATACTTTCTACCATTCCTCTTCACCCTCTTATAGCTTCTCTTGAGCTTAGCATGAGGACATGCTAATGTTTAAGTGTGGGGAGGTTGATAAACCACTATTTCATGGTTTATCTTGTGCTCAATTGAGTGATTTTTATCAACTCTTTACCCACTTATTCATACTATTTGCATGATTTTACATCTGCCTTCCTAATTATGTGCTTTGATTGAAAACATGCTTCTTTGGCCTTAAGTTCCCTATGTTTAAATCATCTCTTATTACCATTAGATGCCTTGATATGTGTGTTAAGTGATTTCAGAGATTACAGAGCAGGAATGGCTCAGAGGATGAAAAGAAATTGGAGAAATTGCTAAGCTGTCCAGCCTGACCTCTCCGCACTCAAACGGCTATAACTTTAGCTACAGAGGTCCAAATGACACAATTCTAGTTGCGTTGGAAAGCTAATATCTGGGGCTTTGATTTGATATATAATATGCCATAGTTTCTCTGATGCTAGGCGACGCGAATGCACGCTCCACGCAGACGCATTGCAGTTCCAAAAATTAGCGTGGCAGTTTTCTTCTCTAGCGATTTCTGGGCTGTTTTCGACCCATTTTTCGGCCCAAAAAACACATATTAGAGGCTATAAAGTGGGAGAATCCATCCATTCATAAAGATAAGCTCATAATTCATAATTTTGAGGATTAGATATAGTTTTTAGAGAGAGAGGTTCTCTCCTCTCTCTTAGGATTTAGTTTTAGGATTTAGAATTATTTCTTCTTCATCATAGGTTCAATGTTCTTTTAATTTATTTTTCTACTTTTATTTTATTACTTTAATTGATATTTATCTTTCCAATTTAGCTTATGCTACATTCATGTTATGATTTTCTTAATTAATATTATTGGAGGTATTTCAGATTTAAGATTGCTTTGCTTTAGTTATATTGATGCTTTTAATTTAATTTAGATATTTTCTTCCTTTTGGCTTTGGTTAAGTAATTGGTAATGCTTGAGCTGTCAAATAAAGCAGTGGTTGAAATTGGAAGTTGCTCCAATAACTCTAGTCTTTCCATAAGAATTGACTAGGACCTGAGGATTAAGCTAATTAATCCACTTGATTTACCTTCATAGTTAGAGGTTAACAAAGTGGGATTAAAATCTAATTTTCATCACAATTGATAAGGATAGGACTTCCAGTTCTAATACCTTGCCAAGAGTTTATTTTATTATTACTATTTTATTTTTCTTATCACTTAACATACTGGTTCCTTACTTTCAAAACCCCTAATCTACAAGACACATAACCAATAATAAGAACATACTTCCCTATAATTTCTTGAGAAGACGACCCGAGGTTTAGATACTCGGTTATCAATTTTAAAGGGGTTTGTTACTTGTGACAACCAAAACGTTTGTAAGAAAGGACTTTTGTTGGTTTGGAAGCTATACTTGCAACGGGAATTTATTCTGAATTCTAGACCACAAAAGTTCCTCTCTTCACACATCCGCAGACGCAGGCTACTCAGGAGACCCAGCAGCATGCCGAGGAGCCAGTGCCCCAGTCTGAGATACAGTAGGAGATAGATGCGACCGTTGACCCTCACCATGAGCCTGATCCGTAGCATCGAGGACGATGCCTCATCGTAAGTGTGGGTAGGTCACCGCTGTCGCCGTCGGTGGATTTGGTGAACATTTTTCGGACATTATCACTTAGTACCTCTTATTTTACTTTATTTTGCACTATTTTAGGATTATTATATATATTTGCTATTATGGATACCTTTATTTTGGTTGTTGCAGACTTTTATTATATATATTGCATTTTAGCCTTGTGGTTGTGATTTGGAAAATGTTTCGAATTGTTGAAAACTTAGTTAAACCCTTTTTGGCATAAAAGAAATTGTTTTGATTAGAAAAGAGGGTAAACTAAGGAGTTATTTTTAGAATCTCTTAATCATAATATTGTATTAAGAATAAGCTCAGTCAAAATGATAGAATTTCCAAAAGAATTTATCTAAAGGGCACCACCCCAATTGATTGGAAAATTTTTTGTGGAACTTGCTTGAATTGATACTTTTGTGGATTATATTTTGAGCTAAGAACACAAGATTGTGAGTTTTGAGCCTATTGGTGTGGTTACATCTTATAACCACTTATTTTCCTTCTTGTGTGCATTATTCTCTTTCTATGATTGTGATTCTTGATTTGTTTAATTCTATATGTCCAATTATTCCTTGTATACATGCATTTATAATTGAGGCCATTATTTCAATAGCTCACTTACCCAAATAGCCTACCTTTTACTCTCCATTGTTAACCAATTTTGAGCCTATTCTTAACCCAATTATTCTTTATTTTAGCACATTACAAGCCTAAAGCAGAAACCAATAAAGTCCCTTGTTTGGATCTTTGATTAGCTTAGGCTAGTGAGAGTGTTTTACATTTAAGTTTGGGGAGATTGGAAACATTGGTTGGGATAAAAGAGTGTTTTGTATTTATATTTGGGAATTGGGTGCACACTCATGTATTGATTAAATATATAAACATTATGCATTGATGCTCTTGTATGTAGCTTGAAAGAAAGAAAGAAAAAAAATGATGAGAAAAACAAAAAAAATAAAAATAAAAAAATAAAAAAAAGAAGAAAGAAATAAAAAGGGGACAAAGTGCCCCAAAGTGGAGCTCAATAAAGATCAATGCATATGTGTTATAATAAAAAAGAAAATGCATGAGTATGTAAAAAGTGAGGAGGATGGGTAGCTAGATTAGTACTTAATTATATAGGTCATTATATAGGTTAGGTGGGAAGGTATAGACTAATCAAAGATTCAAATTCTAGTCCACTTATCCATATATGATCCTACTCTGACCCTAGCCCCATCACAATCTTATGGAAAAGACCTCATGATATTGGTATGCATGAATTGAATGATTGTTGCTTGTTAGATGAAGAACAAATCTTGGAAAACATGATTAGTAGAGAATTGAGTGAATCAACCCCTAAACACTTGAGTGAATAGAGTAGATACACATCCAGTGGGGGTTTGATTGCTCAATTACATGTATTCACCACTGTCATCTATGTTCATGCAAGTTTGTAAATCCCTATGATAACTCCATACAATTGTGGGTCGGATTTAGTTTCCATTGTTTGAGCCCTTTGTGCTTACATATATTCTCTTGGAATTGGGGTTGTTTTGACCAAGCATTTGCATTCATATAAATAGTTTGCATTTAGGCAGTTGATAAACCCCGATTTTGTGATTTATCTTGTGCTTATTTTGGGGAATTTTGTCACCTTTTCTCGCATTTATTCAATGAAATAGCATGATTTTGTAATTCTCCCTTGAATTTTGCTTAAGTATAAAAATATGCTTTTTAGGCCCTAAATTGGTGATTTTAATTCACTTTAATTCCATTCGATGCCTTGATGTGTTTGATGAGTGAATTCAGGTCCATAAGGCAAGTATTGGATGGAAGAAATGAGGAGAAAAGCATACAAAAAGGGAGAATGCATGAAGAAACAAAGATTGGAATTGCACCAAAGGACGCGCACGCGCACACGCAAAAGCGGTTTCACCAATAGACGTGCACGCGTACACGACACGTCCGCGTGGGTTGAGAATTTGCCAATCAACGCGCACGCGCACATGGCGCGCACGCGCACATGGCGCGCACGCGCCGATACTCTCACGTGGCCCACTTGAAGGCAAAATGTTGGGGGTAATTTTTAGCTGCCCAGGCCCAAATCCAACTTGTTTCTGAGTGTATTTCATGCAGAATTGAAGTCCAAGCAAAGGGGGAGCAATTAGTTTAGCCAACATGAGCCTTTAGTTAGTTTTTTAGATAGAGAAGCTCCCTCTTCTCTTTAGAATTAGGTTAGGATTAGGTTAGATTATTTTAATTTCATGTTTGACTACTTGATCTCATCTTACTTCTTTGATAATTTCTCATCTCTACATCTTGACTCTCTTAGTTTTTATGTTAATTTCTCATTTTGCTCTCTTTTGTGGTGATGACTCATGTTGGATTTATTTACAATTAATGCAATTTTGATGTTGATGTTTCTTTGGTTGATGAATTGAGTTGTGATCTCCCTTTCCTGCAATTAATAGTGGTAGATTTTAGTATCCTTGCAATTTATGATGTTGACTTTTATTGCATTCTAAGTGTTTGATGAAATGCTCTCTTTAATTTTTTAGTAGTTTTGTCAACTTTTGGCCTAAGCCAAGGGACTTGAGTGATCTTAAGTTTTTGGGCATAATGGGTTTGGTGATTTGAGAACCCTAGGTGATCAATTTGAAGCCCATTGACGCTAACCCACTACTAAGCCAATTAGTAGGTAGGTTAGGACTTAGGGGTGGATGTGATCAAGCCTATTTGACAAACTTCAAGTCTAGGAGTAAATGTTACGTACTTAAGGCTTCGGGAAGTAGACTTAATGGGTTGGTCTCTCATAATTGTCAATAATTGGTTTGTTAACTAGGATGGTGATCTCAAGTACCCCAAGTCTTAGCCAAGAGTTCTTTATTTTGCTTTCTTTACTTACTCAATCAGTTTACTTTCTTGCCATCTCATAAACAAAACCCCCTTTTTCTACCGCATCATAGCCAATACGCATGCATTACATTGTTTCCTAGGGAGACGATCCGGAGTCCAAATACTCTGGTTAAAATTCATTGGGGTTTGTTACTTGTGACAACCTAAATTTTTGTATGAAAGGACTATTGTTTGGTTTAGAAACTATACTTTACAACGAGAATTCATTAGTGGAATTCTAGACCACACAAAAGTTCGTTCATCAAAATGGCGCCGTTGCCGGGGATAAAATGGTGCTATGTTATTGGCTATTGTATATATTGTGAATAGCTTGAACTTTGGTTTGTTTACCAGTTTTTACTAGTTAGGATTTTATTTTCTTTATTTTTTTTATTGCCCTTTGTTTTTATTTTCTCTTTCATTATGAATTCTCATCCTTTTTGCTATGAGTGTAGTTCAAACTATGTTGTAGGAAATGGAAGCTATAATGAGGATATGTATCAAGGATTTGAGAATCAAGGATGGGAGGAACCTCAAGCTTATGAACAACCTTCATGGCAATAACCTCCTACGAACTCTTATGGGTATAATTCTGATCCTAATGTATACCAGTCCAATGTGTGTGATGACCCTTATTGTGGTTGTCAACCACAATCATCATATGCATGTGACCCGATTCCTTGATATAGCCACACATCATACTCACAAGCTTCACATCACCATTCAACTCTACATGACCATAACTCATACACACCATATCAACTACCATTCATATCACATATAGACCAACCACCATCCCAATACCAATATTCCCAAGAACCACAAATTCCACATACACCACCTCAAGAACTTCACCAATATGAACCACCTTCCGATTACGACAATATTCCCTTAACCAATGAATTCTCTCTTCCAACACCACCTCCCGACGAAGCCTGCATATTAGAACTGAGAGACCTTGAATCTCGCATCTTAAGGCGGCAAGAGGAGGATGAAACTAAGTTTAAGTGGCTAAGAGCAAGGATAGCTAGTATGGTGGAAGCCGTGAATCACTTAACGTCCCACCTAAGTTCATGCACCATAAGTACCCCCATTGTTGAATTTGGAGAAACAATCAAGGAGCTTAGTGAGGATAGGAACTTGAAGCTCCATGGTGAGGAAGAAGAATTGAAGCAAGAAGGGCAACAAGAGGAGAAGATAGAGATTAGCGAACAAAAGGAAGTAGTGGATGGATGTTTAGGATACGTTGAGCACATAAAGGAATCTCAAATTGAAGAACCCTCTTCCAAGAAGTTTGGAGGTGATATTGAAGAGAAGAGTACTGTTGCAGAAGTAAACAAAGAGTTGAAGGAAATTGATCAAGAAGTGGATTCCATCACTAGTGATTTTTTGCCTATGTTGATCAATTCCCTTGACGATCTTGTTGAACCTTCCCCCAGTGGATCAGAAATCAAGGTTGAGGAAGACTTGAAACCTCCAAAGCCTACTGAGGGTGAAGAACTTGGAGAAGTATTCCAAGCAACAGGCGCTCCTATCTATGATGATTCCGAATCAACATATGATCCTTTCGAGTTTGAAGAGTCCTTCCCCAAATTGCCTAGACTTGATGATGAGGTAGATTTCACTATACCTCCTATCTATGATGAGAGTGATGGGGAAGAAGAATGTGATCCTGAGGAAGCTTGGCATGAGGAGGAACTTGAAGAACCTTGCCAAGTGGTGGAAATCTCTAGAAGAGGATGGACGGGAGTAGAGCATGCTTTATCAAGATCTTTGGGAACTCCTCCACCTAATTCGTCATCCAATCCTTTGCTTGAGTGGGTAAAACTTCTAACTCTCAGCTTTATTATCCCAGTTGAGTATGGTTTGCTTGAAACGGATGGCCAACTTAGGGCGCTTTATGGGATTAAGCGAAAGAGGAGGATGTTTAGTGGTTGGCGTTCTAAATCTAGGCTCATTATGGTGGGAAGCTCGAAATTGAAGAGCACGGATTGGTGTAATGCTCAATTAAATGGGTCTAGGAGAATAGTTTGGTGCTTCCATGAGAATTCTGCTTTCTTGTCACCCGGACAAGGTCAAGGCAATCAACTAGAAGATGGGTGCGAGGACAAGATACGGGATCCTGGATTATCCTATGATAGTCAATTTCAGGAGCTCACGTCTTGGAGAGGACCTCACCGAAGCTTAATGAAGAAGGTTGGAACTTCTGACAACCGATTGAAGGACAAGCACTCTTGGAGGTTCAAGGATGGATACAAGCATAAGATACCTTGACAAGAAGCCTCCTAATGTCCAACTTAAGGACTTAAACTAAAAGTGCTTGGTAGGAGACACCCCACCATGGTAAACTCTTTTCATCCTCTTGTAGATATAATGAATGAATGAATTGAGTTCCATTGTATAGAGTTCCTTTACTTTGTAGTGTATTTGCTTTGATTGCTATGGTATCTGTACGTCCTATGCTTTAATTAGGGATAATTCTTTGAATTTGAGTTTTTGCTTGAATAGCAAGTTTTCTCAAGTTGTTTGAAAAATCCCCTATGTTTCAAAATGCGCTTAATCTTGCACCTTAGCTAGTTCTGGAGTTTTAGAGAAGGATGGAAAGTTATGAGGTCTTTTGATGCTCTTTGAAAAAAAAAAAAAACCAAGCCACGCGCAAGCGCATAGCGCGCGCGTGGCGGCTGCTCATTTCAACTATCTGGGCCAAGAACCTGAGAGTTGTGCCACTTTTGGGCCAACTCTGTGTCTCGACCCACGCGGACGCACACTGTACGCGTCCGCGCCACTCCCTGTTTCTTCGCTTACGCGCTGGCATGCTCCGCGCCTCCGTGTCCATTCCATAAGCTCAACCTATCCACGCGAACGCGCACAATGCGCTCGTGCGTCGATGCGTTTCAGCATCACCCAGGCCAAAGGACCCGAGAGTTGTGCCAACTCTGGGCCTCTTTTGTGCCTCTGGCCCAGCATACCTGCGCGGACGCGCACCGTACGCGTCCGCACCAACCCCTAACTCTGCCATCCACGTGTAGGCACGTATGGCGCCTCCGTGCCACTTCCCTATTTCTATCACCCAGGCGGATGCGCACGGTGCGCGCTCGCGTGGATTTAAAAATTCCATTTAACCAGGGACGCGAAGCCCTAGCGCATTCGTGCAATCCCCATTCGTTCCCTTCATCCCCAACGTTCCATTTCCCTCCATCTTCAACTTCACCTCTGAGCAACCAACCACCGGCGGACCTCCGGCGAGCGGTCTGCAACCATCACCGCCGTCGTTACCCCCCGACCCCCTCTTTCTCTCTCCCTTTCTCTCCTTCACTCGACCCTCTCTGTCTCTACTCTCTCTTTCACAGCCAGCCTCAGCGCCGCCCCAAGCACCGTTGATAAACCCCAATTTTGTGGTTTATCTTGTGCTTAATTTGGGGGATTTTATCACCTTTTCTCACATTTATTCAATGAAATAGCATGGTTTTGCAGTTCTCCCTTGATTTGTGCTTAAGTGTAAAAACATGCTTTTTAGGTCCTAAAATTGGTGATTTTAATTCACTTTAATTCTATTCGATGCTTTGATGTGTTTGTTGAGTGATTTCAGGTTCATAAGGCAAGTATTGGATGGAAGGAATGAAGAAAAAGCATGCAAAGTGGGAGAACTCATGAAGAAATGAAGGAACCGTAAAGCTGTCATGCCTGACCTCTTCGCACTCAATCGACCATACCATGAGCTACAGAAGTCCAAATATGGCGGTTATAGTTGCATTAGAAAGCTAACATCCGGGGATTCGAAATGATATAAAATTTGCCATATGTTACTTCGCGCTCAGGGGCGCGCACACGCCATGTACGCGTGCGCACCGATGCTGTCTGTGGCCCACTAAAGTGAAATCGCCCCCAGCGATTTCTGAAGCACTTTAGGCCCAAACCAACTCATTTCTAATGCTATTTCATACAGAATTCAAGTTTGGACAAAGGGGGGAGCAATTGTTTGGTAGTATAGCATCATGTAGGTTAGTTTCTAGAGAGAGAAGCTCCCTCTTCTCTCTAGAATTAGGTTAGGTTAATTTTCAAGAATTTTGTGCTCTTGGCTTGGTGAGGTAACTTAGGAACTCTTGAGTTACTAATGTCCAAGTGATTGACTATTGGGAGCCATTAACGCTAGATATCACTAATTGAATCAGTGTAGAACTAGGACTTATGGACTTGGATTGACATAGCTCACTTGACTTTCCTTTACTACTAGTTAGAGGTTAACTTAGTGGGGTTAATTCTTGCCAATTCTCATGTTGTGGTTAGTGATTAGGATAGAGATCCTTGACCACCTAACCTTGCCAAGACCTTTTTGTTAGTTTATTTCCTTTGCCATTTACATTTCTTGTCCAAGCATTGGTGGATGTTCAAGGATGGATTCAAGCACAAGCCACCTTGATGAGGAGCTCCCCATAAGTCCAACTTAAGGATTATAAACAAAAGTGCTAGGTGGGAGACACCCCACCATGGTAACATCTTTTCATTTTTTCTTTTGTACATATTGGTAAAATAGGTTTAATCTCATGTTTTGATTGATTTGTTAAGTTTGTTTGGTAATCTAGTAGGTTAAATAAGGTTTTATGATATTTTGGTTGTTGTTTGGAGGTTTGGAATGCTTGGTTTGGTGCAAAAACATAGAAAAATTTTGAAAAAAAAAAAAAACAGAGCACCACCCACGTGCACGCGCACTTCACGCATACGCGTGAATCAAGCAATTTCGGCCATCCACGCGGACGCGCCATGTACGCGTACGCGTGGATTGATTTTTCCACTTGCCATACATTCACCCGAGAGTTGTTCCTGAAGTGTGCCAACTTTGTGCCCCAAGGCACACGCACGCGTACCTTGCGCGTCCGCGCTGACTCTCTGCTTTGCCATGCACGCGTACGCGTCAGTTGCGCGTACAAATCACTTCCATTTTCATCAATCCACGCTTACGCGCACATGACGTGCACACGTGGATTGGCCTGTTTCACTCATCTTTTTTTCTTCTCCTCTTTTCATTTCTTTCCTTCTTCTCTTCTCTTTCCACCCTTCAATCATCATCCAACACTACTAAGCATCATGTAACACCATTTCTTTTAGTTAGTTAGTTAGTTTAATTTTTGTTTTCTATTATAAGTGTTGGATTACTAATCTTGTTTATCATTTACTACTGCTTATTACTAATGGGATGTTAGTTTAATATCATTGTTGTTAATGTCATTGTTGGATTCCTTTGTTGAGGTTGCAATTTATTACTTG
Organism: Arachis ipaensis; assembly: GCF_000816755.2. Classification (NCBI taxonomy): domain Eukaryota; kingdom Viridiplantae; phylum Streptophyta; class Magnoliopsida; order Fabales; family Fabaceae; genus Arachis; species Arachis ipaensis. Next base: position 70,556,486 of record NC_029790.2, read on the forward strand.
GTCTTGAATTTTCATGTTGAACATTTGTGAATACCAAGTACATGTTATGTTGCCTTCATGCATCTTAACTCTTTGAATTGCATGTTTTGGCCACCATGCATTCATCATCCATTGTTAGGCAATTGTATATTCTCATTGCATTTTTTTAGGTGATGCTTGTTTATGGTTTACCCTTATTCACATCACTTATTTCATACATTGAGATTGTGAAATTGAGAAATTGGATTGAAAGCTTACCTAGTGACATATTTTTGAGCTTTGTAAAGCTTTGTGGGCCATTCTTGCTATGTGATTGATTTCCACTTCTATCTTCTTTGTCCTAAGTTCCATAGCATCCATGTGTTTCACCTCTATGCCACTTAGGTGTTGCAACAACTTCAATACGTGTCATTGATTGTTGTGTGAGTTTCATATACCATTTTATTCACTAAGTCTACCTACACATCAATCAATGTCCATGCATTATCCAATTTCACAACTGCTTGATTAATTGCTTGAATGCTTTCATGCCTCTTCGCTACTTGTGTGATTGACTTAACCTACAAGTCTTTTAAAGTATCTCAAGCACACTAGAATGAGTGAAGTGCATGTTTTATTTTGTATAATTGTGACATGATTTTTAAATACTAGGGTGTGAGTTCTAAACCGCATGCAAGTTAGGACCCACACACGTATTTTTCATTAATGTCACACTTATTCACTCACTCATTTCTAGTGATTTACCTCATTCCAATAATTCACGCTTCTTTGCTTTTGTATTTTCTCATCTTACGGTGTTTATTTTGTTTTTCATGATTGATGCACCATAAGCAAAAATGGAAGCAGGAGGAAGAACACGCAGCAACCAGTTGACCTACCAACTGAAGGTAGCAACTAGGAAAGTCGCCGAACCCCCTTGTTCATCTTTGGATGCACCGAGGACGGTGCAAACTTTTAAGTGTGGGTAGGTCGTCCGACCGCTCGGCATTTTTGGGTGACAAGTGTCTAATCCCACACTTTTGCATTTCATTTTTAAGGTGTTTTAGGATTTTTGGTTGCATTGCATATGTATATATTAAGCTTAGTCAAAATCATGATATTTTCCAAGGATTTTATCTACAGGGCACCCCAATTGAAAAAAAAAATTTTTTAGAACTTGCTTGAATTATATACTTTGTGGAATATGATTTTTGAGCTAAGAACACAAGCATGTGAGATTTGAGCCTAATTGTGTGGTTACATCATATATAACCACTTATTTTCATTCTTTTGTGCATTATTCTCTTCCTATGATTGTAATTTTTGATTTGTTTGATTCTTTATGTCCATTACTTTATGTATACATGCATTTATATGATTGAGGCCATTGTTCAAATAGCTCACTTACCCAAATAAGCCTACCTTTTATCTTCCATTGATAACCAATTTGAGCCTATGCTTAACCCATTTATTCTTAATTGTAGCACATTACAAGCCTAAGTGAAAAAACAATAAATATCCCTTAATTTGGATCTTTGATTAGCTTAGGCTAGTGAGAGTGTTTATCATTTGATTTTGGGAGAGTTGGGAACATTGGGTAGAGAAAAAAGTGTGTTTTTGTATTTGTGTTGAGAATCTTGGGAATTGGGTACATACTCATGTATTAATCATGTGTAAACCATATGCATTGATGTTCTTGTATATATTTTAGTTTAAAAAGAAAAAAAAAGTAATGAAAAAAAAAAGAGAAAAAAAAAGAAAATAAATAATAGAAATAAAAAAAAAAGAAAGACAAAGAATTGCAATAAAAAGGGGACAAAATGCCCAAAGCAAGGTTCAATAAAAGTCAATGCATATGGGTGGTGATCAAAAAGAGAATGCATGAGTGTGTGAAGAATGGGTAGTTAGGTTTCTTTAGAATTGTATAGGTTGTCATAGGTTAGGTGGGAAGTTTAAGTTAATCTAAGATTCAAATTTCAAGCCCACTTGACCATATGCATCCTACCTTGACCCTAACCCCATTACAACCTATGGGAAGTCCTCATGATATTTGTATGCATGCATGAAATAATTGTTGATTGTTAGATGAAAAAAAAATCTTGGGAAATATGATTAGGGGAGGATTGAGTGAATCAACCCCATACACTTGAGTGACTAGAGCGGATACACATCCAGTGAGGGTTCGATTGCTCAATTACATGTTTCCACCCATGATCATCTCTTTTCTTGCAAGTTTGTAAAATCTTTTTAATAATTCAATTCAATTGTGGGTTGAGTGATTGGTATTACCTTAGCCCTTGTGTTTGTATATGTATTATTGGAAATTGATTTATTTTGACTAAGTGGATGCATTCATGTAGATAGATTGCATATAGATAGGTTGCATGTAGTTAGTTTGCATTGAATAAATGTTGATGTCCCTTTGCTTCTTTCTTGATTTTAGCATGAGGACATGCTTCTTTTAAGTGTGGTGAGATTTGATAAACCCTAATTTTGTGGTTTATCTTGTGCTTAATTTGGGGGATTTTATCACCTTTTCCCACATTTATTCAATGAAATAGCATGCAATTCTCCCTTGATTTGTTGATATGTGGTCAGGAGGACATTTTCATCATCTTAGAGCTAAGGGACGGAATGATAATCTTGTCATATTCAAGGATCTGAATTCTAGAAGAATTGTTGCCCTTTCAGCACCACTATTTTTGAGACGGACTCTTGGTCTTCTAGATGTCCAAGACTGGCATGAATGCATTGTGGAAACATATACCTCAGGACTCCTTTTGATATTAGCCTTGTCCATCAAATATAAAAACTCATTGTGGTACTCCATCACTGATTGTGAACCTTGTTGCAACTTACAAAATCTTCCAAAAAATTCATTGTGGTAAGATGATGGTACAACTCGATTCCTCATGTGGTATGATGATGGCACAAACTGTCTCCTCATGATTTTCTTCATCTTCTCCCAGCTGCAAATTGGACTCTTTCCTTACCGTCTTCTGGATCTTCCTAATTCAGTCCACCATATACGGGCATCATCGGAAAAATTGGCTTGTACTAGTCGAACCTTCTTTTCCTCTGAAAGGATGCAAGTTGCAAAAAACGACTCTACCTTTCTTTCCCATTCGAAATAAGCTTCAAGGTTGTTCCTCCCTTTAAATGCAGGGATTTTCAACCGAAAACCCTTTTTCACATATGAGATTCCGTCATCATCACTTTCGTACTCAATCATATTTTTTTTTGTTTTTTTTTCAGACACTGACTTAAAGATAGAATAATTGCAAAAACAAAATTAAAAAAAGAAAAAAATTTTCGTTTTTTTTTGGTTTGACTCTAACATGAATTTACAAAAAAAAAAGACTAAACAAGACCCATGGAACGTGTAGATAAATAAGAATTTACCTACGACCTGTAACTGATACCAGATGATAAGGATTTATGTTGGGCATTAAGGGTTTAATACATTCAAAGTAGTAAAATCCTAATGGAAGGGGGGACAGAAAAGAATGGGATTAAAAGAGGAATTTATTAGCATAAAGAGACACAGCGGAAATATAAAGGATAGATAAAGGTTTTTCCTACTAGACCTCTAAGATACCTGTTCTTAGCAACCTAGGTCACCGGAAAGGATTCCCTACTAGACCTTCAAAGAACTTGTCCTTGATAACCTAGATCAGAGGGATGAAAATTGAATCACTCAATTTTCTCCATGCAACAAGCGAAGCAAATCACTCACCTCACTTAATCACACTAAAAAAACGTGCATAAAGCACTAAGGAAATTTTATTCATCAAAGTTATCAAAAATTGTCTCACCAGAAGGTGTTTAAATAGATCCCAAACAAACTAGCTAAAAGATAAGATAAGATAAGATAACTAATTTAAATCAGATTTGATCTTATTGGATTAGATCATATTTGATTTAAATTTTAAAATCCTAAAGATATGATAACTAATTTAAATCAGATTTGATCTTATTAGATTAGATCAGATTTGATTTAAATTTAAAATCCCTAAAAATACTACTAAGCAAATCAAAAGTAAATCAAATCTTCCAACAAACTCTAACAACGAAACAAATCAAAATAAATGCCTAAAAATTCGAAAATTAATAATAAATTATGCCTCCCATTAAATTTGAAAAGCATTATTGGGCTTCTTGCTGTCCTGACTTAGCCCAATGGGCCTTATGAATTGTTGCCCCTTCAGCACCACTATTTTTGAGACGGACTCTTGGTCTTCTAGATGTCCAAGACTGGCATGGCACAATTCTTCTAGAATTCAGATCCTTGAATATGACAAGATTATCATTCCGTCCCTTAGCTCTAAGATGACGAAAATGTCCTCTTGACCACATATCATTTGTGCTTAAGTGTAAAAACATGCTTTTTAAGCCCAAAAATTGGTGATTTTAATTCGCTTTAATTTCATTCGATGCCTCGATATGTTTTTTGAGTGATTTCAGGTTCATAAGGCAAGTATTGGATGGAAGAAATAAAGAAAAAGCATGCAAAGTGGGAGAACTCATGAAGAAATGAAGGAACCGTAAAGCTGTCAAGCTTGACCTCTTCGCACTCAATCGACCATAACTTGAGCTACAGAGATCCAAATGAGGCGGTTCCAGTGGCGTTTGAACGCTAACATCTGGGGCTTCGAAATGATTTAAAATTTGCCATATGTTACTTCGCGCTCAGGGGCGCGCACACGCCATGTACACGTGCGCGCCGATGCTGTCCGTGGCCCACTAAAGTGAAATCGCCCCTAGCGATTTCTGAAGCACTTTGGGCCGAACCCAACTCATTTCTAATGCTATTTCATGCAGAATTCAAGCTTGGACAAAGGGGGGAGCAATTGTTTGGTAGTATAGCATCATGTAGGTTAGTTTCTAGAGAGAGAAGCTCCCTCTTCTCTCTAGAATTAGGTTAGGTTAATTTTCATCTTAGATCTAGGTTTAATTCATGCTTTGATTTACTTTTCCTTTACAATTTCTTGTTCCTCTACTCTTTCTCTGTCTAATTTTGTATTTCATTCTTGTAATTGCTTACTTTGTTATTTATGCACTCTTTCTTCTTCTAATTTCCTTTAATGCAATTTATGATTCATGTTCTTTTATTATTGATTTACTTTATTGTTGGTTAATTCCTTGCAATTGAGTAGTGTAGATTTACATTCCTTGCAATTTACTATGCTTTCCTTTTATGCCTTCCAAGTGTTTGACAAAATGCTTGGTTGGGCTTTAGAGTAGAATTTTGTGCTCTTGGCTTGGTGAGGTAACTTAGGAACTCTTGAGTTACTAATGTCCAAGTGATTGACTATTGGGAGCCATTAACGCTAGATATCACTAATCGAATCAGTGTAGAACTAAGACTTATGGACTTGGATTGACATAGCTCACTTGACTTTCCTTTACTACTAGTTAGAGGTTAACTTAGTGGGGTTAATTCTTGCCAATTCTCATGTTGTGGTTAGTGATTAAGATATAGATCCTTGACCACCTAACCTTGCCAAGACCTTTTCGTTTACATTTCTTGTCCATCATCTCAAAAACCCCAAAAATATCTTCATAGCCAATAATTAAACACTTCATTGTAATTGCTTGTGAGACGACCCGGAGTCTAAATACTCCAGTTAATTTTCATTTGGGATTTGTACTTGTGACAACCAAAATTTAATTTGATTTGAGAATTGACTATCGGTTTGGACTATATTAACAACGGAATTATTTTATGAAATTCCGAACCGGTATAAATCTTCACTATCAACCGCCGCGACCACCAGTGTCGCCGGCGCGAGCTTCACAGTGACGTCAAATTACCACTCCACTTCACCTTTCTTTCATTTGCCCCGTTCAGTTTCTGCATTCCATGTTCCATGCCCCCCTGTTCTGCATCCTTTTTACTGCTTACTGTTAATTATATTAGTTTAGTTAGATTAGCTTAGTTAGTTAGTTTAGTTTGATTTAGGTGGTTAGCGAATCTGGGCTGAGTAGTGGATTTAGGCTTGTTTGAATTTCTGTTGCTATGCGAAATTGCTCTGTTTTGTTGCATTACTCCATGTTCATTTAATCTGTTGATGCTGCTTACTTGTAATGGATTGGTGAAGGGAATGCTGATTGAAGCAACTGCCCCTGTTTTCTCTGCTGTTTGATTTGCTTTGTTGCTGAACTATTGGCTGTCTGTTACATCCATGTGAGCTCATATATATGATTTTGTGTTTCTAATTGTTGATGAACTCATATGGAATCTAATTTGACTGTTTGAATTTGGAAAATAGCCAATTTGCTGCTAAAATGCTGCCAGATTTTTCTCAACCATTGTCCTTGAACTGACCTTGTTTGATGGGTGTAGTAACTTCTAGTTAATGATTTCTATTCAATTAGAATTTTGTTTCTTAAATGGTTTTGTAAAATCCTCAAGGGTATGTGTTCCGAGGGTTACCTGAAACTGGAGGTCGATCTCTGATGAGATCTTTCGTACTGGTCAGAGATGACGTGTCCGGCTGGCTGGTGGCGGCTGGAGCTGTTGTGCCTGACTTGTTGGACTTGCTGCACTGCTGATCCTTGGTCACCGGAGGGTGGGGGTACCTGCAAGAGATTCCGATGCTTAAGTTAGCACGGGTATTAAGCAGGTTTTTATGTTGAATCAGAGTATATGTTATACCTGGGTGCTCCAGTGTATTTATAGTAGTTGTAGAGTGACCCTTCTAGATAAGATAAGTTAGTTATCTTATCTTCTCTTTATCTTTGAGTTGAGGTCAGCTTTTCTTCAAGGGAACCGCCCTTATCTCTATAGGCTTGGACGGCCTTTGGATTTGGGTCGTGTTCCTCTACTTGGGCCCTTTATGGGCTTTTCTGTCGATATGGCCGAGTTCTTTAAGAAGAAGTCGGTCCGCTTGACCTGAAGAGGTCGGTCGCTTTGTCGTTTTAATCATCCCAGGTCGGATAGCTCGACCCAGGGTATGAACAGTGCCCCTGCTTGAGCTCGGTCTTCTTTGTCGAGATCGAGTCCTTAACTTCTTGTAGCGAAGCCGAACTCAAGCATTTTGTCGACTCCTTTTTGTAGCAACTTTTGAATGTAGAACATTTTTCCTCTATAAGCGCGCGCTTTTGTATTAGCGCTTTTTTGGGAATGCAAGCGGTTTTAATATCCGCATTTAATTGGCATTTAATTGCCCCGTTTCCCCTAACTTCTCTATTTTTGAATTTTGCATTTCAAGAAACAGTTTCTCTCCTTCGCCCTTTTCGTAACTTCTTCGCACTTATTCATTTTCTGCCTTTCACCCTCATTTCACCTTTTCTTGCGACGTCTCTTGGTGATTTTCTGAAGCTTCTATTTTTGCCTGGAGTTTTGTAGTTTCGTGTTTCTCTCTGTGATACTGCTTTTGTTCGTGCTTTTTTGCTCGTGAGAAGGCAATTCCAGACTTCGTCTTCCATCCTTAATTTCCCTGAAGCTTTGCTACTTTTTCCAGGTTGGTACTAGCTTTCCTGCTTCTTTCATAGCTTCGTCTTCAGTTTTTTAGTGAAGCTTTGATTTTGCATGTTTGAAAGTTTGAATCTTTTTCGTGGTCTTGTATTTGCTTGTCACTGTAATGTGTTTTCTCTGACTTCCTTTTACGCATTCTTTTAGTATTTCCGTCGAGGCTCTCTAGGGTTTTGCTTCTGGTTGTTTTCTGTCTGCTATCAATAGTGAATCTGCCTCTGTTCCTCGCTTTGTTTGGAGATTTCTTTTTGATTCTGACAAAGTTTGCACTTTTGATGATTTCTACTTGGCGTGTTCGATGTTGGTGCTTGCTCTTTGCTAATGATTTTTTGTTTGATTTCGAAAAAGTTTGTGCCTTTGCTGTTTTTCCGCTGATAAATTGTAGGGGGTGGACCTTTTGCATTTTTTGCTTCCTTTGTTTTCTTTCTGGATTTTATTTTGATGAGTGCCGGGATGTAGGTTGTAGAAATAACTTAAAGATCTTGCTTTGTTTACTGCCTCCAAGGGATGCCCCAAGACCTTTGTCTTGAGTCTTGGGGTTTTCCCTTTTTGTTTATCCGCCCGTCGAGTTGTTTTACCCTCTATCCGAGATATTTTTAAGTAATCCATTCTTCTTTTCTTTTTGTAGGATTTAGTTGACCTCATGTCTTCCCGAAATAACGTTGTAGAGATGCCTTCCCAGGTTCCCGCGGGTATGGCCGATTGGGTGGACTCCATGGTTCTCATGTGTGTCTCGCTGATTGATTCTGAATTTTGTGCTCAGCTTAGGCAGTTTCATAGTGTCTGTAGTAATTCTGGTGATGAGAAGAACTATGAACTTGTATCTCCCTCTTCTGACGAGAGAGTCTGCTTTTCAACTCGGGTTATTGATGGTCACCCTTTCTTTTATGCTTATGATTTTTTCTTTGGTCAGCTGGGTATCACCCTTCCTTTTACCAAATTTGAAAACCGACCTGTTACGGTCTTATAATGTTGCCCCTTCTCAACTTCACCCCATTTCCTGGGGTTTTATTAAAATTTTCCAATTGTTGTACAATGGTTTTGGTATTCCTGCTTCCCAATCTCTCTTTTTCTATCTTTTTGTCTTGACTAAGCCCGGTGTGGTAAAAAAGAAGTCAGCTTGGGTCTCCTTTCGTTCTCCCCAGGGAAAGAAGGTTTTTTCCATGTTTGACGAGTCGTTCCGTGATTTTAAAAACTACTTCTTCAAGGTCCGAGCTGTTGAAGGAGCTCGCCCCTTTTTTCTGGATGAAAATGACGAACCTGCTTTTCCCTTGGAATGGAAAAAAGACGTGAGGGTCTCCAGGTATTCGTGGGAGATGTTGGATGATGCTGAGCAAGCCTTTGTGACTATCCTGGAAGAACGCTGGGGTCAACCTCCCCACCTTGACACAAAGAAATTTCTAACCAATCCTTCTCTTCTTCAAACTGAACTGGGTATCTTTGTGTTTTCTTTATTATCCGTGTATGTTGCTTGTAGCTGTCTTTCCGACTTGTCCAACTTGTAACTGATTTTCTGTTTTATTTGCAAAAGCAATGAAGAATAGTGAATCCATGAAAGCTTTTAAGAGGGCGCAGAGGGCGACTGTTGCCAGAAATGTTGCTGCCAAGGCGGCTGGGGAGGGATCCTCCCAAGTGCGCGAGAAGCCATCAGTGCAGAGTTCCGCCGGGGTGAAGAAGGTGATCCCTACACCCCGAGTTCGTTTGGTAGATCCTCACATCACCTCTGCTGCTCCTTCTGTTGCTCCTCCCAATAAAAAACAAAAGACTGCTGAGCCCTTTGACCTCGATGCTCCTGATTTTAATGCTATTGAATTCGTGGATCAACAAATCGGTCCCTACGGCGCTCTCTCTATGGACGATGTGTCCATCCTCCATCACTTGGAGTTTATTGCCCGAAATCATGTGAAGATGGCGTATATGTCGGCTGCCATATATCGGACTGCTCAGAATCTCCCTCTCCACGCTACTAAGGCGTTTATGGAGGAGGCGAAACAAGAGTTTGATCGGATAAAGGAGTTAAAGGAGGAGTTTGAGACGAAGGTAGCTAAGCTGGAGAAGGACTTGAAGAATGAGGAGGCGAGTTCTCAGTCATTCGCGGCTTCTTTGAGGTTGGCTGAGGACGCCGTCCTGATGCTCAAGGAGAGTTACCTTTCATCTTATTGGGAGGTGATGCGCCTGAGGGGGGAGCTTGACAGTGTTCGGGAAGATTATGCTGAGCTCCAAAGTCATCTTGTTGGCAGCGTGACTGCTGCTTATGAGAACTTGAGGGAGCAAGTTCAGGTCATTGCTCCCGAGGCCGACCTTACCCTTTTTAGCCTGGATAATGTAGTCAGAGATGGCAAGATTGTCCCTGATGATGAGGGTGATGATGATGATGTTGTTCCTCCCCCTGTGTTCTCTACCAAAGTGCAGACCTCTTCCGTTCCCCCTGCTGTGCCCGACTCGGATTGCCAGATCCTAAATCGAGAGGATGGAACTGTGGATGCTGTGCCAATCCAGACATGTCCTCCTTCTCCTTGTCCTGATGCTGCCAAGAAGGCTCCTGATGCTTGCTGATCTCTTTCCTGGGAATTTGTGTAGTTGGCCCGGCTTGTGGGCTTTTTAAAACTTTTTTATTTATTTACTGACACTTTCCTAGTTGCTTTTCTAGCAACTTTTATTCTAACAAACAAAAAAGGTGGCTCGCCACCCTTAGATTTTGCTGGCCTTTGAGGCTTTTGCAACTTTTGCAGATTTTATATAATGCCTTTTGATTTGACATTTTTCTGTTTTCTGCTGATGTGTGATATCTTGCGGCTCGACCTCCTTGGGTTATTTTGTTGTTTGTAGCTTGAATCCTTTGAGGTTACGATTTGTGGGGTCCAACTTGTTTCTCGGTTTTCCGTATTTGTGACCGGTTCCTTTGCGTTGGTCCCTTTCTAAGTTATTATTGTAATCCTCTCTTTCAGAGATTACTTTTATAACTTGTTTGTAGGAGATTGACTTCGTCAGGTCGATCTCTTTTTCAGTTATTTTTGTAATCCTCTTTCTTAGACCTTTGTCAGGTCTCTTTCAGGGATTATTTTGATAACTTTTCAGTAGTAGGAGTCCGACTTGGTTATGTCGGTCTCCCTTAAGTTATTTTTTGTAGTCCTCTTTCTTGGATCTTTGTCAGATCTCTTTTAGGGACTACCTTAATAACTTTTCAGTAGTAGGAGTCTGACTTGGTCATGTCGGTTTCCCTTAAGTTTTTTTTTGTAGTCCTCTTTCTTGGATCTTTGTCAGATCTCTTTCAGGGACTACTTTAATAACTTTTCAGTAGTAGGAGTCCGACTTGGTTATGTCGGTCTCCCTTAAGTTATTTTTTGTAGTCCTCTTTCTTGGATCTTTGTCAGATCTCTTTCAGGGACTACCTTAATAAATTTTCAGTTTTGGGCTGACTTTGTTATGTCGGGCCCTTCTAAGTTAAAGTAATCCTCTTTAATAGGGTTGGCCAGACCTCTTTCCAGGGTTTACTTATAACTTGGTTTGACTTGGTTCAACTTCTCAATGTTCGACCAGTCTTTAAGTTATTATTTTAGCAATCCGTAAGACCTCGTCAGGTTCTTTTTTAGATCACTTTCGATAACTTCTTACATTATTCTGTGTTCATCTTTTCTGATTTGTAGAAAGTGGTTGTCATCTCTAGATCGTCCTTTGGGTGAATTGCGTTTTCACCTTTATCGGACGATTGTCTTTATCGTGATCGTGCAGTGAAATTCTTTTTCACTTTCTGCCGATCTGTTGCCTTATAATCGGATGATGAATGCTTCAGATTAATGCGTCTTGAAATCTTTGTAGAATATCTAAAATATATTTTATTTAAAGGAACAGTGCAAATAGATACATATGGGATTAGGATGAACTTGGTGCCTCATTAAAAAACCTTTTTCAGGAAAAAGAGTGCATCCAATGATGAGATCTTTTATCTCTTCTTAACTGTAGTACGTTCTTAGGTTGCAAGCGTGCCACGACCTGGGAAGCTCTCATCCATCGAGTTCAGACAGTCTGTAGTAGCCCTTTCCAAGTACTTCTACAACTCGGTAGGGTCCTTTCCAGTTTGCTACCAGCTTTCCTTCTCCTGGTCGAGTTGTTCCGATATCATTTCGGATTAGGATGAGATCATTCTCTGCAAAACTTCTTGGCACTACCTTTTGATTATATCTGGAAGCCATTCAGCGCTTTAGAGCTTCTTCCCTGATCCGAGCTCTTTCCCGGAGTTCGGGTAGCAAGTCGAGCTCTTCTCTCTGAAGTTAGGAGTTTGCTCCCTCATTGTAGTGAACTACTCTGGGCGACCCTTCCTCAATTTCTACTGGAATCATCGCCTCTACTCCATATGCTAATCGGAGGGGGGATTCCTTCGTGGTGGAATGTGGTGTTATTCGATATGCCCATAGGACCTGTGGAAGCTCTTCTACCCTTAATCTACCCCTACTATGAGGAATTTAACTTGTCTTGATCCCTGTGGGAAGGGGCCGAGAAGATCGAGTCCCCATTTTGCAAACGGCCTAGGCGAGGTCACGCTAATGAGCTCTTCTGGCAGGTCGATGTGAAAGTTGGCATGTTTCTGACATGGTGGGCATGTCTTTACAAATTCTGTGGCTTCTTTCTGTAGAGTTGGCCAATAAAATCCCGCCCGGAGTACTTCTTTGGTGAGAGCTCGTGCTCCGAGATGATTGCCACAAATACCGCCGTGTATTTCTTCTAGCACTTCCTTTGTATTGGAGGTTGGCACGCATTTTAGTAAAGGTGTTGAGATTCCTCTTTTGTACAGGATGTTGTTTATGATGGTGTAGTACTGTGCCTCCCTTTTTAACCTCTTTGCCTCCTTTTCTTCTGTGGGGAGCGTTCCTGTTTTGAGGTAGTTGGCTATAGGGGTCATCCATCCTTGGTCCTAACTTGTTATAGTCAGGACTTTTTCCTCTTCCGAGATTGACAGGTTCTGCAACATTTCCTGGATGAGGCTTCTATTGTTGCCCCCTGGTTTGGTGCTGGCTAGTTTTGAGAGTGCATCAGCTCGGGCATTTTGTTCGTGGGGTATGTGGCAGATCTTATACTCCCCGATTTGTCCGAGCTGTTCTTTGGTTTTATCCAAATACTTTTTCATGGTGGGATCTTTGGCTTGGTAGCTCCCTGTTATTTGTGATGTGACCACTTGTGAATCGCTGTAGATGTTGAGTTTTTGAGCTCCGACCTCTTTAGCTAGCTTCAAACCAGCTAATAATGCTTCATATTCCGCCTGGTTGTTTGAGGCGGGGAACCCGAACTTGAGGGAGAGCTCAACTTGGGTTCCTTGGTTGCTTTCTATTATCACGCCTGCGCCGCTTCCAGTTTTATTTGAAGAACCATCCACGTAAAGGTTCTATTCTGTGGGGGTTTCTAGGGTATCTGTGAATTCTGCGATAAAGTCGGCCAGATATTGTGATTTGATTGCCGTTCGAGCTTCATATTGGAGATCGAACTCTGACAACTCGATTGCCCATTGTAGAATTCTGCCTGCTAGATCTGTTTTCTGCAATATTCCTTTTATGGGTTGGTTAGTTTGAACCTTAATGGTGTGAGCCTGGAAGTACAGGCGGAGTCGTCGAGATGTTAGGATAAGAGTGTAGGCAAATTTTTCTATTTTCTTATAGTTCAACTCGGATCCCTGTAGTGCCTTGCTAATGAAGTAGACAGGTTGTTGCCCATTTTCGTCTTCTCTGACTAGTGTCGAGGCTATTGCCCGGTTCCCTACTGCGAGATACAATATGAGCGGTTCTCCTTCTCGTGGTCGGGATAGGATAGGTGGTCGTCCTAAGAACTCCTTGAAGTCTTGGAAGGCTTGCTCACATTCTGTCGTCTATTCAAACTGTTTTCCGTTTCTTAACGTAGCATAGAAGGGGAGGGATTTTATCGCAGCTCCTGCTAAGGATCGGGATAGGGCGGCCAATCTCCCGTTGAGTTGTTGTACTTCTTTGACACAGGTTGGGCTCTTCATGTTGAGTATGGCTTGACATTTGTCTGGATTTGCTTCAATTCCCCTTTGTGTGAGCATGAAACCTAAGAATTTGCCTGCTTCTACTGCGAAAGTGCATTTTGCGAGATTGAGTCGCATGTTGTGCTTCCTTATGGTGTCGAACACTTGAGCCAGGTCGGATAATAATGTATCTTCGCTCTGTGTCTTTATCAATATGTCGTCCACATAAACTTCCATGATTTTTCCGATGTGATCTGAGAAGACTTTATTCATTAGCCTTTGATAAGTAGCTCCTATGTTCTTGAGACCGAAAGGCATCACGATGTAGCAGTAGTTTGCCTTTGGCGTTAAGAACGAGGTCTTTTCCTGATCTGGTGGATACATGGGGATTTGGTTGTATCCCAAATATGCGTCCATAAACGAGAGGTATCTGTATCCGGAGGAAGCATCTACCAGAGCGTCGATGCTTGGGAGTGGGTATGGATCTTTTGGGCAGGCTTTCTTGAGATCGGTGTAATCGGTGCACATTCGCCACTTCCCATTTGATTTTTTCACCAAGATGACGTTAGCTAGCCATAGTGGGTACTTGACTTCTCTTATAAATCCTGCCTCCAGTAGTGCTTGTACTTGTTCTTCCACAGCTTTGGAACGTTCTGGCATGAGTTTCCTTCGTCTCTGCTGCACCGACCGAGATCCTGGGTAGACCGCCAACTTGTGGCACATTAGCTTAGGGTCTGTGCCTGGCATGTCTGTGGCTTTCCATGCGAAGAGATCGACATTATCTCGTAAGAATTGTATCAGTAATTCTTTTGAGTCTCCTCTTAGGATCGTGCCAATATTGGTCATTTTGTCCGCGGTGTCTCCAATTTGAATCTTCTCTATCTCGCCTTCTGGTCGTGGACGGAGTTCTTCTCGTTGCTGGGCTCCGCCTATTTCAATTGTATGAAACTCTTCTTCTTTGCCTTTGAGGTTTAGGATTTCGTTATAACAGCGACGTGCCATCTTTTGGTCAGCTTTTATCGTGGCTATCCCTTTCGGAGTTGGGAATTTCATACATAGGTGTGGGGTTGAGACTATTGTGCCGAGTTGGTTGAGTGTTGTCCGACCTATGAGAGCATTGTAAGCTGAACTTACATCGACTACGATGTAATCTATTTTGAGGGTCTTGGATTGGTCCCCTTTTCCAAGGTTGTATGTAGTGGTATGTATCCTAGTGGTCGAACCGGGGTATCTCCTAACCCGAACAGACTGTTTGGATATGCTTTAAGTTCTTTTGCTTCTAAGCCGAGTTTATCAAAGGCTATTTTAAATAAGATGTCGGCAGAACTCCCTTGGTCTATTAAGGTGCGGTGTAGGTTGGCGTTTGCCAATATGATGGTGATAACCATGGGATCGTCATGTCCTGTGATGACGCCCAACCCGTCTTCCTTAGTGAATGTTATCGCTGGGATGTTGAGCGCTTCTTCCTCTCCTTCGACATAATATACTTCTTTGAGATATCTTTTGCGGGAGGATTTGGAGATCCCTCCGGCTGCGAATCCACCATGTATCATGTGGACATGTCTTTCTGGTGTCTGAGGTGATCGTTCAGTTCGTCCGTCATCCTCGTCCCTTCATCTTTTTCTTTGGTCATCATCTCGGGTAGCCAGAAATCGATCTAATCTTCCTTCTCTTACTAATTTTTCTATGATATTCTTTAAGTCGAAGCACTCGTTAGTGGAGTGCCCTCGAACTCGATGGTATTCACAATATTCCTTCCGGTTTCCCCTCTCCTTTTGCCTTTGAGTGGTCGCGCTGGGGGGATTTTCTCTGTGTGGCAGACTTCTTTGTATACGTCGACCAGGGATGCCCTGAGTATGTCCATGCATATTTTGTTGAATCTTTCCATGTAGTTGCGGAGGCTCTCCCGATCTCCTTGCTTGATCCCTAGTAGACTGGGGGCGTGCTTGGCTTTATCTTTCTGGATGGAGAATCGGGCCAGAAACTTTTTGGCCAGGTCATCGAAGTTTGAGATGGACTTTGGAGGTAAGTTGTCGAACCATCGGATTGCTGTCTTCGTGAGAGTTGTTGGGAAAGCTTTGCAGCGAACGGCGTCTGAGGCGTCGGTAAGGTACATTCTGCTTCTGAAATTGCTGAGATGGTGGTTGGGATCTGTGGTACCGTCATATAAAGTCATATCTGGGAGTTTGAAGTCCTTTGGGATTTTGGTTTTCATGATCTCCCTGGTGAATGGATCCTGTTCTTTACGTGAGCTTTCCTCAGGAGTGATCCGAGGGGCCTTCGATTTGAGATCGGCTTCTAATTGCTGTAATTTTTCTTCCAACTCTCGACGTCACCGTACCTCTCTTTGTAGATCTTTTCTGATTTCTCGTTGTTGTTGGGTTTCTTTTTCAAGTTGTTTCAAGCGATCTTGAAGAGCTTCTATTGCTCCCGGTTTAGATGTATTTTTGTCTCCATTGGATTCTGGGGTGTCTTCTAGTGGGGTGTCCGCATTTTTGTGCGGGGTTCTATTTTCTAGATCTGAATCGTGATCGTTGTCATGGTTGTCTGCCATGGTGATGGGATGACTTCCAGGTTCCCCGGCAACGGCGCCAATGTTCCGAGGGTTACCTGAAACTGGAGGTCGATCTCGGATGAGATCTTTCGTACTGGTCGGAGATGACGTGTCCGGCTGGCTGGTGGCGGCCGGAGCTGTTGCGCCCGACTTGTTGGACTTGCTGCACTGCTGATCCTTGGTCACCCGAGGGTGGGGGGTACCTGCAAGAGACTCCGATGCTTAAGTTAGCACGGGTATTAAGCATGTTTATATGTTGAATCAGAGTATATATTATACCTGGGTGCTCTAGTGTATTTATAGTAGTTGTAGAGTGACCCTTCTAGATAAGATAAGTTAGTTATCTTATCTTCTCTTTATCTTTGAGTTGAGGTCAGCTTATCTTCAAGGGAACCGCCCTTATCTCTATAGGCTTGGACGGCCTTTGGATTTGGGTCGTGTTCCTCTACTTGGGTCCTTTATGGGCTTTTCTGTCGATATGGCCGAGTTCTTTAAGAAGAAGTCGGTCCGCTTGACCTGAAGAGGTCGGTCGCTTTGTCGTTTTAATCATCCCAGGTCGGATAGCTCGACCCAGGGTATGAACAGTATGTTTACAGGTTTTTGGTCATGCTTCTAATACTCTTTGCTTGCAATGCTAACTTGCATATGTGCGTTACATGGTTGAGTAAGTTTTCAAACTGACCATAACTTAAAACTTCCTTAAAATTTTGTGCCTCTTTTGCATAGACACACAAGTTTGAATGTTCTAGTCTATGTGACCAAATAGTTCATTATGTTCATACATAGTCTCATTAAGTCACATGGACCATGAGGTTTCCAATTCATATTTGAACTTGTGACTTGTATGCATTGTTAGAATCGGTGTTAAATGTGCTTGATTTACTTATTTCTCAAGATCTTGATTTCACCAACACTACTATTGATCCTTGCATTGAGTGATGGTTGTTCCATATTAGTTGTTTTCTAGCTATGTCATATTTCATCATCGATGACTTGTTGCATTTCATGATTGTGAATGTGCTTACACTCCTAATTCGTGCATTCTTTTGGAACTTAGCTGATAACCACCATATCATTAATTTTCAAACTGATTTCTAACGTTAACCTGTTTAAACGACTAACCTCTTTTGGTTTTTAACTTAACTCTTTAGATCATTCTTTTGGATATGGTGCTTCCTAAGCTTAGTGAACAAGTATTGTGCAAAATATGCATGAATTGAATTCTTGGTTTGAAGTTGGTTTGCATTCTGAATTATGTTTGCTTGCATTCCAAGAAACCACACTTTCTTTATTCACTTCATGAATATGCCTTGCTTTGAATGCTTTATACCTATTTGGCTATCTGCTTATATTGTATCATCTCTATTTTTCAGGATGTCGGATAGAGGAAAAGCTATAGCCACTACTTCCAAAAAGAGGAAGCGCTCCAAGACCTCTATCCCCTCACCATATGCTAACTATGCCAAGAATCCGCTAAATGAAGAAGACATAGAAAATCATCTACTCCCATCCACTGATTCAACCAAATTCCCCAACCTCTACTGCGAGCTATGCTTCTCCCGTTATACAAAGAAGAACATGAACATTGAGAAGAAGCTAAATCTTCCCAATGAAGTGAGGCGTGCCATAAACACCCGTATTTTGGAGTTGGGATTGGATTTCGTTGATAGGGACTTAGGAAGGATTAACATCTCATGGGTTAAGGAGTTCTACTGTAACTTCTTCCGAGCGAACTTGGATTCAGTGCACGTAAGCGGTAGAGAGATTATGATCACTGAGGAAGCTATAGGGGATGCACTGCTTTGCAGAGTTGGTACTCCTGACACTTGTGCCTACCAACAGGCAGAGGTAGCCCTCCTCTCCATGACTTTTGACTATGAGGTGCTTAAGCGTGTGATTGCTACACCAGACGCTCCCTGGGTGATGGATTCGAACAACAAGAAGCCTAAGGGGATGCTATCTGCATATCTGTCTAAGGAGGCTAGGACCTGGCATCAGATATTTGCCCACTACGTCCTGCCTACCACTCACTTCTCAGAGATTCTGATGGATATGCTAGTTCTGATTGGGTGTGTCATGGAAAGAAAAGAGGTGTATTTCCCCCGACTGATTAGGCATAGCATGTGGAGAGCTCATATTCACGGCTTGCTACCGTTTCCTACACTGGTTACTAGTTTAGCTGAGCTAGCTGATGTCCCGTGGGAGGACGACGACGTGACACCACCACCCCCAAATGACGACGACAAGGAAGTTACTATTCCATGGGGTGGATGGGTGCACGAGAAGCCCCCGACCAGACGTCGTTCTTGGGCTAGAGTGGTAGTTGATGCAGCCAGACCCTCTTCCTCCACAGCAGCAGAACCCTCTTCCTCCACAGCAGCCGCAGCATCCTTACCACCGCCACCACCAGCACCTGAGCCGACTTATCTGTTAGTGCAGCACCTTCTTCGCTTCATGGTGTGCTTCGAGCATCGTGTCATGCGACGTCTTGACCGCATAGACCAGGTGTTTGCATTGCAGGGCATTGAGCTCCCTCCACATCCAGAGTCTCCCGCTTCGGACGAGCATGATCAGGAGGAGGAGCATAGTGAGGAGCTGACACAGCAGGAGGCACCACCAGAGACGCAAGCCACTACTGACGTCCAGCAGCCTCCTGAGGTCCAGCATGACATTCTAGAGCCACAGCCAGTATCTGAGCCACAGCCAGTACCACCTCCAGTCCTACAGCCTGAGCATGAGCCACAGCCTGGTGCGATTGTTGACCCCATCCCGAGCTTTAGTAGTAGCATCGAGGACGATGCTTGATTCTAAAGTGTGGGGAGGTCACCGTTCGTGACCAGTGTTTACATTTATGTGGTGAACTTTCAGACTTCTATTTCTATTCGCTACTACTTTATTTTGTTTTATTCTGCACTTTATGTTTTGGATCATTTTGGGATTACTGTACATATTTGCTATTGTGGATACTCTTGTTTTGGTTGTTGCACACTCTTAGTATATATATATATATATATATGTTTTGCATCTTAGTTGTGTTTTGCATCTTAGTTGTTGATTGTGATTAGAAAGGAAATTTCTGAATTGCTAAAAATCTAGTCAACCCTTTTTATATAAGAAATGTGTTTTGATTGAAAAGGGGTAAAACTAGCAAATTTTTTTTTTTAAATTTTCTAAATCACAATATTGCATTAGAATAAGCGTAGTCAATATGATGAAAATTTCCAAGAAATTCATTCTTAGGGCACCACCCCAATTGGTTAAAAAAAAAATTTTTTTTAGAACTTGCTTGAACTATATACTTGTGGATCATGTTTTGAGCTAAGAACACAAGCATGTGAAATTTGGGCTTAATTGTGTGGTTACATCATACATAACCACTTACTTCCATTCTTGTGTGCATTATTCTCCTCCTATGATTATAATCCTTAATTTGTTTGATTCTTTATGTCTATTATTTTATGTATACATGCATTTATATGATTGAGGCCATTGTTCAAATAGCTCACTTACCCAAATAAGCCTACCTTTTATCTTCCATTGTTAGCCAATTTCGATCTTATGCTTAACCCATTTGTTCTTAATTGTAGCACATTACAAGCCTAAGTGAAAAACAATAAATATCCTATAATTTGGATCTTTGATTAGCTTAGACTAGTGAGAGTGTTTATCATTTGATTTTGGGAATGTTGGGAACATTGGGTAGAGATAAAAGTGTGTTTGTTGAAAAATCTTGGGAATTGGGTACATACTCTTGGAATTGGGGTTGTTTTGACCAAGCATTTGTATTCATATAAATAGTTTGCATTTAGGAAGTTGATAAACCCCGATTTCGTGATTTATCTTGTGCTTATTTTGGGGGATTTTGTCAGCTTTTCTCGCATTTATTCAATGAAATAGCATGATTTTGTAATTCTCCCTTGAATTTTGCTTAAGTCTAAAAATGTGCTTTTTAGGCCCTAAATTGGTGATTTTAATTCACTTTAATTCCATTCGATGCCTTGATGTGTTTGATGAGTGAATTCAGGTCCATAAGGCAAGTATTGGATGGAAGAAATGAGGAGAAAAGCATACAAAAAGGGAGAATGCATGAAGAAACAAAGATTGCGAATGCACCAAAGGACATGCACGCGCACACGCAAAAGCGGTTTCATCAATAGACGCGCACGCGTACACGCCGCGTCCGCGCGGGTTGAGAATTTGCCAATTGACGCGCACGCGCCGATATTCTCACGTGGCCCACTTGAAGGCAAAACCCTGGGGGCGATTTCTGAGCTGCCCAGGCCCAAATCCAACTTGTTTCTGAGTGTATTTCATGCAGAATTAAATTCCAAGCAAAGGGGGAGCAATTAGTTTAGCCAACATGAGCTTTTAGTTAGTTTTCTAGAGAGAGAAGCTCCCTCTTCTCTCTAGAATTAGGTTAGATTATTTTAATTTCATGTTTGATTACTTGATCTCATCTTGCTTCTTTGATAATTTCTCATCTCTACATCTTGACTCTCTTAGTTTTTATGTTAATTTCTCATTTTGCTCTCTTTTGTGGTGATGACTCATGTTGGATTTATTTACATTTTATGTAATTTTGATGTTGATGTTTCTTTGGTTGATGAATTGAGTTGTGATCTCCCTTTCTTGCAATTAATAGTGGTAGATTTTATTATCCTTGCAATTTATGATGTTGACTTTTATTGCATTCTAAGTATTTGATGAAATGCTCTCTTTAGTTTTTGAGTAGTTTTGTCAAATTTTGGCCTAAGCCAAGGGACTTGAGTGATCTTGAGTTTTTGGGCATAATGGGTTTGGTGATTTGAGAACCCTGGGTGATCAATTTGAAGCCCATTGACGCTAACCCACTACTAAGCCAATTAATAAGTGGGTTAGGACTTAGAGGTGGATGTGATCAAGCCTGTTTGACATACTTCAAGTCTAGGAGTAAATGTTACGTACTTAAGGCTTCGGGAAGTAGACTTAATGGGATGGCCTCTAATAATTGTCAATAATTGGTTTGTTAACTGGGATGGTGATCTCAAGTACCCAAGTCTTAGCCAAGAGTTCTTTATTTTGCTTTCTTGACTTACTTAATCAGTTTACTTTCTTGCCATCTCACAAACAAAACCCCCTTTTTCTACCCCATCATAGCCAATACGCATGCATTACATTGTTTCCTAGGGAGACGACCCAGAGTCCAAATACTCTGGTTAAAATTCATTGGGGTTTGTTACTTATGACAACCTAAATTTTTGTATGAAAGGACTATTGTTTGGTTTAGAAACTATACTTTACAACGAGAATTCATTAGTGGAATTCTAGACCACACAAAAGTTCGTTCATCAGTAGTCTAGTTGCATTGAATAAATGTCATACCCTTTGCTTCATCCTTGGTTAAGCATGAGGACATGCTTGGTTTAAGTGTGGGGAGGTTGATAAACCCCCTTTGTAGAGTTTATCTTGTGTTGAATTTAGAGCATTTTGATAACCTTTCCTCACATTTATTCAATGAAATAGCATGATTTTGTGATTGTCTCTGTACTTGTGCTTAGATGTGAAAATATGCTGTTTAGACCTTTAATTTGATAATTTTGATTCACCCTTGATTCCCACTAGATGCCTTGATGTGTTTGCAAGTGATTTCAGGTTGAAAAAGGGCCAAGAAGGGATCAAAGGAGTGAAAGGAAAGCATACAAAGTAGAGAAATCATGAAAAGCCAAAGATTTGAAAAAGCCCATGGGCACGCGCGCGCACAGTACACATCCGCGCGGATTGCGAAATTCCCAGGGGCGCGTACGCGCGCTGTGCGCGTACGTGCCGAAGGCCGCACGTGATTTTTTAAGAGGAACACATGCCTGGAGATTTTGGAGGGTTTCTAGCCCCATTTGGAGCTGAGTCTTTGGTGGGAAAAGACTAAAAAGACCAAGGAATGAAGGGGAAGGCATCATAGATGGATACACACACTTTAGGCTAGGTTTTAGTTAATTTTAGAGAGAGAAACTCTCCCTTCTCTTAAGGATTAGGATTTGGATTAGGTTTTGTTCTTAGATCTAGGTTTTAATTCATGCTTTCTCTACTTCTACTCTTTAATTCTTTGTTGTTACATTCATCATTCTTCTATTGTTTGTTATAATTTCTTCTATTTTGTTTGTAGATCTACTTTTGTTCATTCTATTTTCTTTCAATTCAATTTAAAGTAATTCATGATAGTTGTGTTTCTTTTGATTATTTTTATTAATCCCTTACAATAATTATTGTTAGATTTCGTTGTTGTGCCAATTATCTTGTTTTCCTTTTATGCATTCCAAGTGTTTGATGAAATGCCTGGTTGGATTTTAGTGTAGATTTTATTCCTCTTGGCCTAGGTAGAGTAATTAGTGATACTTGAGTTATCCAATTCCTTTGTTGATTGATAATTAGAAGCTGCTAATTGATTTGGATACCATTAACGCTAGTCTTTCCCTTGGGAGTTGACTAGGACTTGTGGGATCAAGTTGATTCATCCACTTCTCCATGGTTAGAGGTTAACAAAGTGGTAGCAATGGACAATTTGTGGTCACAATTGAGGAGGATAACTAGGATAGGACTTCTAATTCTCATAACCTTGCCAAGAGCTTTGTTAGTTGTTAGTTTATTTTCTTTGCCATTTATGTTTCTTGCCTAAAACCTCAAAACCCCAAAATACAACTCACAACCAATAACAAGACACTTTGTTGTAATTCCTAGGGAGAACGACCCGAGGTTTAATACTTCGGTTTATAATTTTAGGGGTTTGTACTAGTGACAAACAAATTTTTTGCATGAAAGGATTATTGTTGGTTTAGAAACTATACTTTACAATGAGAATTCATTTGTGAAATTCTAAACCATCAAAAATCCAATCATCAAAAACTTTTAAAACTTTAGAGCAGCATGGTCAGTGTACATGATTACTTTTGACCCTACTAAATAAGATATGAACTTGTTAATGGCATAAACCACTGCAAGCAACTCTTTTTCTGTGGTGTGTAATTCTTCTACGCGTCATTTAAAACACGGCTGGCATAATAAATGACATGCAGAAGCTTGTTATGCCTCTATTCCAATACTGCACCAATGGCATGGTCACTGGCATCACACATTAGTTCGAATGGTAATGTCCAGTCTGGTGCAGAAATGACTGGTGTTGTGACTAGCTTAGCTTTCAGAGTTTCAAACGCCTGCAGACACTCTGTGTCAAATACAAATGGCGTGTCAGCAGCTAGTAGATTGCTCAGAGGTTTTGCAATTTTTGATAAATCCTTTATAAATCTCCTATAGAATCCTACATGCCCCAGAAAGCTTCTGATTGCCTTAACATTGGCAGGTGGTGGTAATTTTTCAATTACCTTAACCTTAGCTTGATCCACCTCTATTCTCTTGTTTATAATTTTGAGTCCAAGAACAATTCCTTCAGTCACCAGAAAATGACATTTTTCCCAGTTTAAAACCAGGTTAGTCTCTTGACACCTTTTTAGAACAAGTGCTAGATGGTCAAGACAGGAGCTGAATGACTCTCCAAATACTAAGAAGTCATCCATGAAGACTTCCAGAAATTTCTCTACCATATCAGAGAAAATAGAGAGCATACACCTCTGAAAGGTTGCAGGTGCATTGCACAGGCCAAATGGCATTCTTCTGTAGGCAAACACCCCAGATGGACATGTGAATGCTGTTTTCTCTTGGTCTTGAAGATCTACTTTAATTTGGTTATAGCCTGAATAGCCATCCAAAAAGCAGTAGTATTCATGGCCTGCTAGTATCTCTAGCATCTGGTCTATGAATGGTAAAGGAAAATGATCCTTCCTGGTGGCTGTATTGAGCCTTCTGTAGTCAATACACATACGCCACCCTGTAACTGTTCTTGTAGGAACCAGTTCATTCTTTTTGTTACAAACCACTGTCATGCCTCCCTTCTTGGGGACAACTTGGACAGGGCTCACCCAGGGGCTATCAAAAATAGGATAAATAATCCCAGCCTCTAGTAACTTAGTGACCTCTTTCTGCACCACCTCCTTCATGGCTGGATTCAGCCGCCTCTGTGGTTGAATCACTGGCTTAGCATCATCCTCCAATAGGACCTTGTGCATGCATCTGGCTGGGCTAATGCCCTTAAGCTCACTTATGGACCACCCAAGAGCTGTCTTGTGTGTCCTTAGCACCTGAATTAGTGCTTTCTCTTCCTGTGGCTCTAAAGTAGAGCTTATGATTACCGGAAAAGTGTCATCTTCTCCTAGAAATGCATATTTCAGGGATGGTAGTAGTGGTTTGAGCTTGTGTTTAGGAGGCTTCTCTTCTTCCTGAGGAGTTTTCAGAGGTTCTTCTGTTTTCTCTGGTTCCTCCAGATCAGGCTGAACATCTTTAAAAATGTCCTCTAGCTCTGATTTGAGACTCTCAGTCATATTGACCTTTTCGACCAGGGAGACAATAATATCAGCGCTCACGCAGTCCTTTGATGTGTCTGGATACTGCATAGCTTTGACAGCATTCAACTTAAACTCATCCTCATTAACTCTTAGGGTTATCTCCCCTTTTTGGACGTCAATGAGGGTTCGTCCAGTTGCTAGGAAAGGTCTTCCTAGAATGAGAGTTGCACTCTTATGCTCCTCCATTTTCAACACTACAAAGTCAATGGGAAAGGCGAATGGCCCAACCTTGACAATCATGTCCTCAATTACGCCTGATGGAATCTTAATGGAGCCATCCGCAAGTTGGAGGCATATCCAGGTTGGTTTAACTTCATCAGTCAAACTAAGCTTTTTGATAGTAGATGCAGGTATTAGGTTGATACTTGCTCTAAGATCACATAGAGCTGTCTTGGTACAAGCACCCTCTATTGTGCATGGTATCATAAAGCTTCCGGGGTCTTTAAGCTTCTCTGGCAAGCTTTTCAGAATGACTGCACTGCATTCTTCAGTGAGGTAAACTTTTTCAGTTTCTCTCCAATCCTTCTTATGGCTTAAGATCTCTTTAATGAACTTAGCATAAGAGGGTATTTGCTCAAGTGCCTCTGTAAATGAAATCTTTATTTCAAGAGTCCGGAGATAGTCTACAAAGCAGGCAAATTGTTTATCCTGTTCCGCTTGGCGGAGTTTCTGAGGATAAGACATCTTGGCTTTATATTCTTCAACCTTAGTTGCTGCAGATTTATTTCCTGCAGAAGGGGTTGGAGAAGCCTGCTTAAGGGAGTTATTATCAGCACTTGCAAGTGTCTGATCCCTTATTGGCGTTTGAACGCCAGAATTGGGTACTTTTTGGGCGTTTAACGCCAGATTGCCACCCTTTTCTGGCGTTTGAATGCCAAATTTGGCTACCCATTGGGTGTTTAACACCAATTTTCCCCCTTTTTCTGGCATTTAAATGCCAGAATCATTCCTCTCTGGGCTCTAACTATCCTTAGAGGGAATTTGGGCAATGGCTTGGTCATCCTCTTTCACTTGTTCCTTTCTTGGCTTTCTGCTGCCTTGAGTTGAGACATTCGATGTCTTCCCACTCCTTAATTGAACAGCTTGGCATTCTTCTGTTATCTATTTAGATAACTGCTGTCTTGTTTGATTTAATTATTTTTCCATACTCTGGTTACCATATTTGGTTTCTTGCAGCATCTCTTTAAATTCTGCGAACTGTTTTGTTATAATAAGCAATTGCTGATTGAGTTCAACAACTTGTTCTTGAGGACTAAGTTTAGTGGATACTACTTTAGCTTCTTCTTTCATGGAGGACCCACTACTTAAGTATAGATACTGATTTCTAGCAAGTGTATCAATGAGCTCTTGAACTTCTTCAATTGTCTTTCTTATATGTATAGATCCACCAACTAAGTGGTCTAGAGATATTTTGGCCTTTTCTGTAAGCTCATAGTAAAAGATGTCTAACTACACCCATTCTAAAAATATTTCAGAGGGGCATTTCCTTAGCATCCCTCTGTACCTCTCCCAGGCATTATAAAGAGATTCATTATCCTCTTGTTTAAAGCCTTGGATGTCTAGCCTTAGCTGTGTCATCTTTTTTGGAGGGAAATATTGATTCAGGAATTTGTCTAATAATTGTTTCCATATTTTTATACTTGCTGTGGGTTGGTTATTTAACCACTTCTTAGCTTGATCTTTCACAGCAAATGGAAATAGTAATAATCTGTAGACATCCTGATCTACTTTCTTATCACATACTGTGTTAGTAATTTATAAGAACTGTGCCAGAAACTCAGTGGGTTCTTCCTGTGGAAGACCAGAATACTAGCAATTTTACTGCACCATGATAATGAGCTGAGGGTTTAGCTCAAAGCTGCTGGCTCTTATGGGGGGTATACAGATACTACTCCTATATGCAGCAGTAGTGGGGTTAGCATATGACCCCAGTGTCCTTCTGGACTGTTCATTTTCACTTAGATCTATGATGGAGAAAGGAAGATGATGTGGATTGCAAATAAAGTATATTTTTGTTTCTATTTAATTTAATTAAGGATAAACCGAATAAAAAGGAAATAAGATAAAATAAAATAATTGGAAAATAGAATATAATTTTCGAAAACTAAAAGAAAAAATAAAAAAAATTCGAATACTAAAATGGCTAATTAATTAAAAAGATTTGAAAAATTTTGGATATGATTTTCGAAAATTGAAGAGAAAGAAAGTGGTTAAGGAGTTTTGAAAAAGATATGTCTTACAATTAAAGATACTTGTAAAAAAAATAAACAAATGAAAGAAAAGATTTGAAAAGGATATGATTTTAAAAATTGAAGATTGAAACTTTCTCAACAAGGAAACACCAAACTTAAAATTTTTCAATCAAAATAATAAAATAGTACAAGTAATTCAAAAATTATGAATAAGAAAAGAAAAAGATTTTGAAAAAATTTATAAAGGATTTTGGAAAAATATAAAAAGAAAAGTGAAAAAGATTTAAAAAACATAAATTTTAAAATTGGAATTTTAACTTAACTAACTAGAAACTACCAGATTTTAAAATTTTGAATAAGTCAACCTAAGGAATTCAAAAATGATGAGTAAATAAAGGAAAAAAATATATTTAATTTTTTTGAATTTAATGAGAAAAGAGAAAAACAATAAAATGACACCAAGGAAAATAAACAAGAACAGCTTGAAGATCAACGAAGAACACAATGCATATATTTTCGAAAATTAAAGAGAAATTAAAACATGCAATCTACACCAAACTTAAAGCTTGAAATTAAACTCAAACAGAAAACTCAATTATTAGTTTATTAAAATTTTTTGAACAAATTTAGAAAAAGAAAACAAGGATTTTAAAATTTTAACAAAAACAATAATAGAGGACTCAATTTTACTGACTCTAAACTAAAAAGATAAATTTTTCCTAATCTAAGCAACAAAATAAACCGTCAGTTGTCCAAACTCGAACAATCCCCGGCAACGGTGCCAAAAACTTAGGGCACAAAATTGTGATTCACACTTTTCACAACTCCACACAACTAACCAGCAAGTGCACTGGGTCGTCCAAGTAATACTTTACGTGAGTAAGGGTCGATCCCACGGAGATTGTCGGCTTGAAGCAAGCTATGGTTATCTTGTAAATCTTAGTCAGGAGATTTAATTGAGATATTTCAATATGTTTATGAAAAGTAAATAACATGAAATAAATGGTACTTGTGATTCAGTAATGAGCAACAGGTTAATGGTACGCCCACAATGTTGTTGAGGGTTCATGAGCTTGGCATGCCACGCCTCTAGTACCAAGTGGCACGTCCATTGATTCTTTGACTTGGCGCTTCACGCCTTAAGTCTCAAGTGACACGCGCATAGTGGTGTTGAGGGTTCATGAGCTTGGTGTGCCACGCATCTAGTACCAAGTGGCACGTGGATTGACTTTTTGACTTGGCGTGCCACGCCTTATGTCTCAAGTAACATGCCCATAGTGGTGCTTCCTTCATGCTCCTCTGCCCAGATGCATTGGTGTGTCACGCCTTTGACCTGGCGTGCCACGCCCATTGTGGCTCATAGGGTTGGTGTGCCACGCCCAGCTTGGCACGCCACGCCCCTTGCAAAGGATGCCTGGCGTGCCACGCACAGCAGTGGCGTGCGACGCCCATTGTAAACCTTGGAGTCCCTTCTTTAGAAAAGATACTTGGCGTGCCACACCCAGCAGTGGCGTGCCACGCCCATTGTAAACCTTGGAGTCCCTTCTCTGGAAAAGATACTTGGTGTGCCGCGCCCAACAGTGGCGTACCACACCCATTGTGGTTCATTGATGAGAGAAAAATTGGTCGGCATAGAATTTCACAATAAATTCTCGTTGCAAGTATATTTCTAGACCAACAATGAATCCTCACATCAAATTTAACATGGTTGTCACTAGTTCAACCCCAACAAAAATAACCGAGAGTATTAATCTCGGGTCGTTCTCCCTAGGAATTACAATGGAGTGCTTTATTATTGGCTACGAATGAATGTTTTGGGGTTTTTGTAATAAGGGGCAAGAAATGTAAATAGAAAAAGAAATAAGCTAAATACTAAGAAAGATATTGTCAAGGAATGAGAATTAGAAGTCCTATCTTCATTATCATCATCAATTGTGACAAGAATTGTCCATTGCTCCACTTAGTTAACCTCTAACTATGAAGGAAAGTCAAGTGGATATAATCAACTTGAGTCCACAAGTCTTGATCAAATCCTAAGGAAAGACTAGCTTTAGTGGCATTCTAGTCAACTAGCAACTTCTAATTATCAATCAACAAAAGATTTTGATAAATTAAGAGTCTCCAATTACTCAACTCAAGCCAAGAGGAGAAAAATCTACTCTAAAATCCAACCAAGCATTTTATCAAAACTTGGAAGGCATAAAAGGAAAGCATAATAAAATGACAAGAAATATAAAATCTAACACTACCAAATGCAAGGAAATAATCATAACAAAGCAATTAAACAATAAAGAAACATAAAACATGAAATTTCATTAAAGGAAATTAAAATCAACAAAGTGGTCATAGATATGAAGGTAGAAAAATAGAAGAAATTAACAAGAAGAACTAGGAGAACAAAATTGTAGCAACAAGAAATTGAAAGAAAAAGTAGATGAAAATAAGAATTTAAATCTAGATCTAAGAAGAGATTTCAGTCTAATCTAACCTAATTCTAGAGAGAAGAGAGTGCTTCTCTCTCTAGAATTCTAACCTAAAACATGATAAAAACTAAACTATAACTACTTGGTTCATCCCCCTTCAATCCTTGGGTTCAATAGCATCATAAATGAGTTGGATTGGCCCACGAGTTGCTAAAAATAGCCCACGCTGATGCTGCAACGCGCATGCATGAGCAACGCATGCGCGTCACCTAACTGCAAAGCAACTAGGGCAAAATACATATCATTTTGAAGCATCGGATTTTGGCTTTCGAACACAACTGGAACCGCCTCATTTGGACCTCTGTAGCTTAAGTTATGATCGATTTCGTACAAAGAGGTTGATAAACCCCGATTTCGTGGTTTATTTTGTGCTTATTTTGGGGGATTTATCCACCTTTTCCCACATTTATTCAATGAAATAGCATGGTTTTGCAATTCTCCCTTGATTTGTGCTTAAATATGAAAACATGCTTTTTAGGCCCTAAAATTGGTGATTTTAATTCACTTTAATTCCATTCGATGCCTTGATATGTTTGTTGAGTAATTTTAGATTCATAAGGCAAGTATTGGATGGAAGAAGTGAGGAGAAAAGCATGCAAAGTGGGAGAACTCATGAAGAAATGAAGGAACCGTAAAGCTGTCAAGCCTGACCTCTTTGCACTCAATCGACCATAACTTGAGCTACAGAGGTCCAAATGAGGCGATTCTAGTTGCGTTGGAAAGCTAACATCTGGGGCTTCAAAATAATATAAATTTTGCCATATGTTACTTCGCGTTCAGGGGCGCGCACGCGTACTTTGCGCGCACACCGATGCTGTCCGTGGCCCACTTTTATGAAATCGCCCCCAGCGATTTTGCAGCTCATTTTGGGCCCAATCCAACCCATTTCTGATGCTATTGAACCCAAGGATTGAAGGGGGAATGAAGCAAGTAGTCATAGTTTAGTTTTGATCATGTTTTAGGGTAGAATTCTAGAGAGAGAAGCGTTTAGGTTTAATTTTCTTAAATCCAACTTTTAATTCTTGTTTTAATTTAGTTTCTCCTTTTAATTTCTTGTTGCTACATCTTTGTGCTTTCCATGTATGCCTTCCAAGTGTTTGATAAAATGCTTGGTTGGATTTTAGAGTAGATTTTTGAACATTCTTGGCTTGGAGAGAGTAATTAGGCAATCTTGAGTCATGAAAACCCAACTCATGTTGGTGATCTAGAGTTGTTAGCTAATATTGTTTCCATTGACGCTAATCTTTCGCTAATTTAATTAGTGAGTTGATTAGGACTTTTGGAATATTGTTTCCATTGACGCTAATCTTTTGCTAATTTAATTAGTGAGTTGATTAGGACTTTTGGATTGAGATTAGCTAGTCTTATTAGACTTTCTCCGAGTATGAGGATAACATGATACCTTTCTCAATTGTCGAGGATGACGTAATAAGATAAATTCTTGTTATTATTGTGGTATGATTGATTAGTCTTGTTTGACATTCTCCATATTTGTTGGAGTTAACTAAATAAGATGAATTAATCATTGCACGACTAGGATAGAAAGCCTATATTCTCAATCTTTGCCATGAATGTCTCTCTTTATTATTTGTTTTTGCTTATTTACTTGTCCTCTTTAATTACTTGCTTAATTTACTTTTCTTGTCGTTTAATTTCTTGCCCTCTTATCAACCCAAAACCTGCCTTACCACTTCATAGCCAATAATTGACCACTTCATTGCAATTCCTCGTGAGACGACCCGGAGTCTAAATACTCCGGTTAATTCTTATTTGGGGTTTGTTATTTGTGACAACTCAAATTTTTAATTGGGAGGATTGTTTGTTGGTGTAGAACTATACTTGCAACGAGAATTCATTTGAGGAAATTCTAAACCACACAAAAGTTCTCTCATCAAAATGGCGCCGTTGCTGGGGAGTTACAATGGTGTTATATTATTGGCTATTGTATATATGTGAATAGTGTGAATATCTTGCTTTTTTCTTTATTTGCTAGTTTTTGTTAGTTTTATTTTGTTTTTCCGCTATGAATTCTCACCTTGGCTATGAGTTTGGTTCTAATCGTGTTGTAGGAAATGTGAACTTCAATGATGACACTCATTATGGATGGAACCAACAAAGATGGGAGGAGCCTCAAGGAATTGATCACTCCTATTGGCAACAACCTCCGGATACTTATAGGTATAATCACCATCCTAATACATGTCAATTCAATGGCTATGGTGACTCCTTTTGTGATAATCAAGCACCACCACTATATGCTTATGATTCTTATCCTCAACATGAACCTCAACCCTAATCACAAGCCCCTTTTCACCAAACACCTCCATATGATCCCAACCCATATCTACCATACTAACCACCTTGTGAACCATATGAACCATATGAAGAACCACCCCAATTCCACCACCAATACCCTCAAGAACCACCACCTCACTACCCTTACCAAGATGAATCACCTCCTATGTATGATAACTTTCAACCACATAATGAATTTCCCTTTCCACCACAACCGTCCAAGGAAGAACACCCACATCTATCCATCCAAGAGTCAATGGATCGTCTCAAGGAAGAAATGGATCGGCTTCAAGCAATAATCCGTCAAAAGGAGCAAGAAGAAGCCCAAAGGAAGAATTATGAAGCTATTGAGGCTAACCTTGCCAAAATTAAAGCCAACTTGGACTCATGGGACTCATGCAACAAGCAAAGCATCTCCACGGATGAATGTGAGAAATCAACCGAAGAAAGGAGCATGAAGGAGATTTTAGAATCTCAACATGAGGACAAGGAGATGGGGTATGTCTTGCAACAAGTGGAGGAGGGAGAGATTGTTGAAGAAGAAGGAGAGGTTGAAGAGTTAGAGGAAGTTGAACAAGAGGTGGATTCCAAGTTTGAGAACACTTCCACACCAAGTAACATCGTTGATGATTTTGTGGAAGTTGTTGAACCCTCTTCCATTGAGCCTGAAGGCGATGTTAAGGAGGGTGCGCAACCTCCTAAGCATATAATGAATGATGAAGAATTCGAAGAAGGTGAGCAAGCAACAAATCTTCCTCTTAAAGATGAAGAGCCTTGTCAAGAGGTGAACATGGAAGAAGCTTGCCAAGAGGTGGAGGTATTCATAGAAGAGCACAAGGGAATGGAACTTACAAGACCGTTGGAGACATCCCTTCCTAAGTCACCATCCAACACAACGTTCAAGTGGGTAAAACTCTTATCCCTAATCTTTACTTTCCCACTTGAATATGGTTTGATTGAAAATGATGGGCAACTTAGAGCTCTTTGTGGGGTTAAGAACAAAAGGAGATTGAGTAGTGGGTGGAAATGCCAATCAAGGTTCTTTATGGTTGGAAATTCAAACTTCAAGTGCAATGGTTGGTATAATTCTCAACTAAAGGGGTCTAGGAAGATGCTTTGGTGTTCACTTGAGAATTCGGATCACTTCTCACCCAATTGGAATTATGATGATCAACTTGAAGATGGGTGTAGAAACAAGATTTGGGATCTGGGAATATGTGAAGACCAATTTTGGAAGCCCTTAGCTTGTGTGGAACTTCATCAAAGCTTGGTGCCATTGATCTTGAATCTTGGAGCTTACATGAAGTCTAAGTATTGGTGGAAGTTTCAAGATGAATTCAAGCACAAGCCACCATAACAAGGAGCTTTCCAAATGTCCAACTTAAGGACTTAAACTAAAAGTGCTAGGTGGGAGACACCCCACCATGGTAAACTCTTTCCACTCTCTTTTAGATTTGGTTAATAAGTGATTTGAATTGCCATTATAGCTAGTTTTTGTTATTTTCTATACTCTTATGCATTTTGCTTTTATTGATAGGTTGTTTGTTGCATTCATCCTTTGATTAGAGTAGTTGTAGTTAGATTGCATTTTGTTTGTAGTATAAGTTTTGTTTTTAGTGTATTTGAAAATTTTTCAAAAAAACCAAAAAGATTTGTTGTTAAATTTGAATTTTGCTTGCTTTAGACTGTTTATAGATTAGGAGAGTATTAAATTCTGTGTTTGTGCTTCTTTAAAAAAAAAAAAACGGGAATCGGCGCCCAAGCGCGCAGTGCGCGCGTGCGGGGGTGGTGCATATCACACTCCTGGAACAAAAACCAGAGAGTTGTGCCCACTTTATGCCTACTTTGTGCCAGGCGATCCACGCGTAAGCACGCATGGCGCGCGCACGCCGATTGTCCCTGTCGCATCCGCGCCCAAGCACGCATGGCGCGCGCGCGCGGATTGTACCTGTTGCATCCGTGCTTAAGCACGCATGGCGCATATGCACGGATTTGCACCCTGTTTTCCTCCTTTCTCTTTTCTCCTTCTTTCTTCTTCTCTTCTTCTTTCTTTCTATTTTTTTCTTCTTTTTCTTTTTCTTCCTCTCTTAATTTTTTTTTAAAAAACAAAAAATTTAAAATTTAAAAATTTAAAAAAAAATAAAAAATTTATATATATATAAATAAAATAAAAAAAATTAAAAAAATTTTTTTTCCTTTCTCTTCTCTTCCAATTTCTTTTATTGCATTTGCTTACTTTCATTTATTGCATTTTAATTTTGTTTTTATAGCTTGTTCTTATTTTATTTTCTAAGTTTCTTATTTTAATAATGGTGTTGAATTTTCTTACTCAATTGTTGAGAATTTCTTGGTTAATCTTGGTGCTACTTAACTTGTTTGATATTGTTAGGTGATGAAATTTCTAATTCAATGCTTAACCCTTGATGATCCTTGTATCCTTTGTGCATTGATATGAGCTTGCATGTTTTGGGCCTATTGAATTCCTTTTGTTCTTAATTTTAGCACATCACTACCCCTAAGTGAAAAACAATAAATGTCCTTAATTTGGATCTTTGATTAGCTTAGGCTAGTGAGAGTGTTTATCTTTTGGGTATGGGAAACTTGGGACATTGGTTGAGATAAAAGTGTAATTTTTATTTTTGTTTAAAATATTGGGAATTGGGTACATATTCATGCACTATATGTAAAAACCATATGCATTGATACATTTGTATATACAAAAAAAAATGAAATGATGAAATAAAAAAAATATATATATAGAAAGAAAAAGAGAAAAAGAAATAAAAAAAAGGGGACAAAAATACCCTAAGGTAAAGTTCAATAAAAATCAATGCATATGGGATGTTAATTAAAGAGAATGCATGAGTATGAAAAAAAAAGTGGGAATCATGGGTAGCTAGGCTGTGTATTAGAATTGTATAGGTTGTCATATGTGTTTGGTGAGAGCTTAGGTTAATCAATGATTCAAATTTCAAGCTCACTTGACCATATACATCCCTACCTTTACCCTAGCCCCATTACAACCTATGAATAAGTCCTCATGAT
This sequence comes from Arachis ipaensis, assembly GCF_000816755.2. Taxonomy (NCBI): domain Eukaryota; kingdom Viridiplantae; phylum Streptophyta; class Magnoliopsida; order Fabales; family Fabaceae; genus Arachis; species Arachis ipaensis. The sequence goes on from NC_029790.2 coordinate 70,590,893, forward strand.
GAATGTATGCATGCATTGAATAATTGTTGATTGTTAGAAGAAAAACAAATCTTGGAAAGCATGAGTAGAAGAGAATTGAGTGATCGACCCTATACACTAGAGCGACTAGAGCGGATACACTTCCGGTGAGGGTTCGATGCTCAATTCCTTATTTCCGGCTTTCATGAGCTTTCTTCTTGCAAGTCTATTTGAACTTCATTTTGATATTTGAATTGGTAGGATTCATGAGTCGTCATACGACCTTAGCCCTACCCGTTTATACATGCTCTTGGAGGATTGATTTATTTTTAACCAAGTAGGTAGAATCATTTTGCATTTAGTTGCATTCATATAGTTTAGGTTGCATATAGTTTATTTACATTGAATAAATGTTGATACTCTTTGTTCTCTCTTGATTTTAGCATGAGGACATGCTTAGTTTAAGTGTGGGAAGATTTGATAAACCCCGATTTCGTGGTTTATTTTGTACTTATTTTGGGGGATTTATCCACCTTTTCCCACATTTATTCAATAAAATAGCATGGTTTTGCAATTCTCCCTTGATTTGTGCTTAAATGTGAAAACATGCTTTTTAGGCACTAAAATTGGTGATTTTAACTCACTTTAATTCCATTCGATGCCTTGATATGTTTGTTGAGTAATTTCAGGTTCATAAGGCAAGTATTGGATGAAAGAAGTGAGGAGAAAAGCATGCAAAATGGGAGAACTCATGAAGAAATGAAGGAGCCGTAAAGCTGTCAAGTCTAACCTCTTCGCACTCAATCGACCATAACTTGAGCTACAGAGGTCCAAATGAGGCGGTTCCAGTTGCGTTGGAAAGCTAACCTCCCGGGCTTCGAAATGATATAAATTTTGCTATATGTTGCTTCGCGTTCAGGGGCGCGCACGCACAATTTGCGCGCGCGCTGATGCTGTCCGTGGCCCATTTTTATGAAATCGCCTCCAGCGATTTTGCAGCTCATTTTGGGCCCAATCCAACCCATTTCTGATGCTATTGAACCCAAGGATTGAAGGGGGAATAAAGCAAGTAGTCATAGTTTAGTTTTCATCATGTTTTAGGTAGAATTCTAGAGAGAGAAGCTCTTTCTTCTCTCTAGAATTTAGAGTAGTTTAGGTTTAATTTTCTTAAATCTAACTTTTAATTCTTATTTTAATTTAGTTTCTCCTTTTAATTTCTTGTTGCTACTACTCTATTCTTCTTAGTTCTCTTGTCAATTTTACTTTTATGTCTTTTTTATGTTCATGAACCCTTTGTTGGATTTGGATCTTTTCTTTAATAAAATTTAATGTTTGATGTTCTTTTATTGATGATTTGAGTGTTGATTTACTTTTCTTGCAATTGGTAGTTGGTAGATTTTACTATTCTTGCTCATTTACTAAGCTTTCCATGTATGCCTTCCAAGTGTTTGATAAAATGCTTGGTTGGATTTTAGAGTAGATTTTTGAACATTCTTGGCTTGGAGAGAGTAATTAGGCAATCTTGAGTCATGAAAACCCAACTCATGTTGGTGATCTAGAGTTGTTAGCTAATATTGTTTCCATTGACGCTAATCTTTCGCTAATTTAATTAGTGAGTTGATTAGGACTTTTGGAATATTGTTTCCATTGACGCTAATCTTTTGCTAATTTAATTAGTGAGTTGATTAGGACTTTTGGATTGAGATTAGCTAGTCTTATTAGACTTTCTCCGAGTATGAGGATAACATGATACTTTTCTCAATCGTCGGGGATAACGTAATAAGATAAATTGTTGTTATTATTGTGGTATGATTGATTAGTCTTGTTTGACATTCCCCCTATTTGTTGGAGTTAACTAAATAAGATGAATTAATCATTGCATGACTAGGATAGAAAGCCTATATTCTCAATCTTTGCCATGAATGTCTCTCTTTATTATTTGCTTTTGCTTATTTACTTGTCCTCTTTAATTACTTGCTTAATTTACTTTTCTTGTCATTCAATTTCTTGCCCTCTTATCAACTCAAAACTCCCCTTACCCCACTTCATAGCCAATAATTGACCACTTCATTGCAATTCCTCGTGAGACGACCCAGAGTCTAAATACTCCGGTTAATTCTTATTTGGGGTTTGTTATTTGTGACAACTCAAATTTTTGATTGGGAGGATTGTTTGTTGGTGTAGAACTATACTTGCAACGAGAATTCATTTGAGGAAATTCTAAACCACACAAAAGTTCTCTCATCAGAGGTCAAGGTTGACAGCTTAGCAATTCCTTTATTTCTTTATGAGTTCTCCCACTTTTCATGCTTTTTCTTCATTCCTTCAATCCAATATTTGCCTTCTAAACCCAAAATCACTTAACAAACATATCAAGGCATCGAATAGAATTAAAGTGAATTAAATTTATCAATTTTTGTGTCTAAATAGCATGTTTTCACTCTTAAGCACAATTTAAGGAGAATTTACAAAACCATGCTATTTTAGTGAATAAAAATATGTGGGAAAAGTTGATAAAATCCCCTAAATTAAACACAAGATAAACCATAAAATTGGGGTTAATTAAATCTCCCCACACTTAAACCAAGCATGTCCTCATGCTAAACCAAGAAAGACTAGAAAAAGGGGTATGAACATTTATTCAATGCAAAGAAACTATATAAACCTATCTACATGCATGAAACTAAATGCAAAATAATTCTACCTACTTGGTTAAAAGTAAATCAATCTCTAAGAACATATATGAACAAGTAGGGCTAACATAGTATGATGATTCATAAATTCTACCAATTCAAATACAAAAATGAAGTTCAAATAGACTTGCAAGAAGAAAGCTCATGAAAGCCGGGAACAAGGAATTGAGCATCGAACCCTCACCGGAAGTTTATCCGCTCTAGTCACTCAAGTGTATGGGGTTGATCACTCAATTCTCCCCTAATCATGCTTTCCAGGATTTATTTTTCATCTAACAATAAAAAATTATTCAATGCATGCATACATTCATCATGAGGACTTATTCATAGGTTGTAATGGGGCTAGGGTAAAGGTAGGGATACATATGGTCAAGTGAGCTTAAAATTTGAATCTTTGATTAACCTAAGCTCTGACCAAACACATATAACAACCTATAAAAATCTAATACAAGCCTAACTACCCATTCTTCACTTTTTCACACACTCATGTATTTTCCTTTTTCATCACATCCCATATGCATTGATTATTATTGAACCTTACTTTGGGTCCCCTTTTTTATTTCTTTCTTTTTCTCTTTTTTTCTGTTCTTTCAATATATATATATATTTCTATTTATTTATCTCTTTTTTTTTCTTTTCAAACTAGAATATATACCAAAGCATCAATGCATATGGTTTAATCATAATTAATACATGAGTATGTACCCAATTCCTATGATTTTCAATGAAAATACAAAACACACTTTTACCTCAACCAATGTCCCAAGTTTTCCCACACTTGAATGATACACACACTCACTTGCCTAAGCTAATCAAAGATCCAAATTAAGGACATTTATTATTTTTCTCTTGAAGGCTTGTAATGTGCTAAATTAAGAATAAGTGGGTTTATCATAGGCTCAAAGTTGGCTAACAATGGAAGATAAAAGGTAAGGTTATTTGGGTAAGTGAGCTAATGAAACAATGGCCTCAGTCATATAAATGCATATATACATGGAAAAATGGACATAAAGAATCAAACAAATCAAAGATTACAATCATGGAAAGAGAATAATACACACAAGAAGGAAGATAGTGGTTATACGATGTAACCACACAATTAGTCATAAATCTCACATGCTTGTGTTCTTAGCTCAAAAATCATATTCCACAATATATATATATATATAATTCAAGCAAGTTCAATGAAAAATTTTTACTCAAATCAATTGGTAGGGTTCCCTAAAATAGTTTTCTTGAAAATTTTCATTATTTTGACTAAGCTTATTATGTACATATATGCAAAGTAAGAAATGCAACAAAAATCCTAGAAGACCTAAAAAAGAAATGAAAAAGTGTTGGGATTAGAAATTTGTCACCCAAAAAGGCCGATCGGTCGGACGACCTCCCCACACTTAAAAGTTTGCACCGTCCTCAGTGCATTCAAAGATGAACAAGGGGGTATGGCGACTTTCCGGGTTGCCACCTTCAGCTGGTGGATCAACCGGTTGCTGCTTGTTCTTTCCCTCACTTCCATTTTTGCTTATAAGGACTCATCCTAAAAATAGAAGACAGGATAGTGAGAAAAGTAAATGTAAAAGCAAGGAAGCGTAAATTGTTGGAATGAGGTAATAATCACTAGAATTGAGTGAGTGAATTATTGTGAAATCAATGAATAGTAGTGTGTGAATTTCAAATTGGGCGCCGTTTAGAACACACACTTTAGCATAGAGAGCTATGTCACAATTTCACCAAAGGAACATGCATTTCACTCATTGTAGTGTGCTTGAAATACTTCAAAGAGAACTTGAAGGTTAAGACAACCAAACAAGCAATAAATAAGCATAAAAGCATTCAAGCAAAGATACGCAATTGTGAATTGGATAATGAATGGACATTGATTGTTGTGCAAGTAAACTTAGTAAACCAATCGAAATGTAAAGCTCACATATCAACAATGTCACACTTTGAATTTGGGCTCACATCACCTAGTGGACATAAGATGGGAAACACGATTGCTACGTAATGTAGTAAAAGAGAACTAGAGGTGAAAAGTCAATCACATAGCAAGCATGGTCATATAGCTTGATAATTTCAAAAGGATGTCCCTAGGTGAGCTTCCAATCCAATTTCACAAAAGAAACATTATGCCAACATGACTAGTTTCAAATATATGTAGAGCACATAGGTAAACAATTAATGGTCAATCATGTCATTTAAGGCATAAGCATAACATAGGGATACATATGATTAAGAAACATAATGCATTGAGGTAAATGCACAACATCCATCAAGAAATTGCCTAGTCAAAGAAAATGGTTCAAATCACATGGTGGCCAAATCATGAAATTCAGAAAGATTTAACATTTGTTAAAGGTAATTCTCATGTACTTGGTATTCACAGATGTTCAACAAAGAAACTTAAAATCAAAGAGCAAAATATAACCTCAACAATAAAATCCAACAATGAATATCCAAAAACAGTTATGCTGAAATAGCATTCAGTTAGTAATAAGCAGTAATATACAGCAAACAAAATTAATAATCCAACATTTATCATGAAAACAAAAATTAAACAAAAAAGAAACTAACTAAATAGCTAACTAACTAAACTAACTAATGGTTGATGGTGTATGGGAGTGTTGGATGATGGTTGAAGAAGGGAGAGAAAAGAAGAGAAGAGAGAAGAAGGAAAGAAATGGAAAGAAGATGAGAAAAGAAGAGTGGTGAAATAAGGCAATCCACGCGTACGCGTGGAGTGACACGTAAGCGTGGGGGTGGTGAAATGGGATCCACGCATATGCGTGGTAGGCAAATCAGAGAGTCGACGCGTACGCGTGAGGTGACGCGTACGCATGGGTAGCTTTGTGCTAAAGGCACAATTCCAGCCCAAAAACTCGCACAACTCTCTGGAATTTGTATGGGAAATGGAAATTTTGGATTCCACACGTACGCGTGGGTGACGCGTGCGTGTGGATTGGCGAAAAACTTGGGGTCACGCGTACACGTGAGTGATGCGTACGCGTGGCATGGTACTCTCTTTTTCAAAATTTTTCCAAGTTCTTGCATCAAACCAAGCATTCCAAACCTCCAAACAGCTACCAAAATACCATAAAACCTTATTTAACATACTAGACTACCAAATAAACTCAACTAACTAAACAAAGTAAGAAATTAAACCAATTCTACCAATATTTGCAAAGAGAAAAATGAAAAGATGTTACCATGGTGGGGTGTCTCTCACCTAGCACTTTTATTTATTATCCTTAAGTTGGACTTATGGGGAGTTCCTCATCAAGGTGGCTTGTGCTTGATGCCATCCTTGAACATCCACCAATGCTTGAGTCTCCAATAAGCTCCATTCTTCAAAATTAATGCCACCAAGCCTTGATGGAGTTGCGCACAAGCTAAGGGCTCCCAAAATTGGTCCTCCTTGTACGATCCGGGATCCCACACTTTGTTTTGACACCCGTCTTCAAGTTGATCATCATTATTCCATTTGGGTGCCATAATCTTGGAATTCTCACTCAAGCGACCAAACATCATCCTAGACCCAAGCAATCTATTTCTACACCAACCCTTGCTATTAAGCCTTGAACATGTAACCATCATGAACTTTGATTCACAATGCCAACCACTAACCATCTCCCTTTTGCTCTTAAAGCCACAAAGAGCTATAAGTTGTTCATCTGTCTCAAGCAAACCATATTCAAGTGGAATCATAAAGCTTAGGGATAAGAGATTTACCCACTTGAATGAAAGAATGGATGGTGATGGCTTGGGGAGATGTGTTTCCAATGGCCATACAAGCTCCACTCCCTTGTGTTCTTCCTTGATTACTTTCACCTATAAGCAAGCTTCTTCAATTTTAACCTCTTCCTCTTGGTAGCTTTCTTCCAACTCAATCTCTTCTTCATTGCTTACCAAGGGCATGGGAGGTTGTGCTTCTTCTTCTTTAATCTCCATTTCAAGTCCAATGGGATAGGATTCAATTGTAGATAAGAATTCATCAATGATAGAGTTTATCTCTTGATAAACCTCTTTAAAGTCTTCAACCATGATATGTTTTGGAAGTTGTACACCCTCCTCAACATCAATTTCAAGCTTCTTGGAAGAGGGCTCCATGATGCTACATTCCCATGGACTTTTAACATCTCCTAAATCTTCAACCACTTCTTCCTCTTCTTCAAAAATCATTGCTTCCTCCAATTGTTTCAATACAAAGTCCCACTCCTTATTCTCCACCGGAGTTTCTAATCTCTCCTTCATGCTACACTCTTCTATTGATTCTTCACAATTGGCAATGAAAGTGCCTTGAGTGCATGAGTATCGGGAGGCTAAAGTGTTTACTACCTTGATCAAGGCGACCGTGGATTCTTGTACCTTCCTTTTTATCTCTTCTTGCCTTTGAAGGAATAAAGCGAGAGAATCATCCATTGGGGCTTGGGGTGGATAGGAGGGTTCGTCATTTTGGAGAAAGGGTTCATGATAGGAAGGTGATTCTTCTTGGTGGAAATATGGAAGTGGTGTATATTGAGGTCGTTCTTGGGAGTAAACGGGTAGGAATATGGGTGGTTCTATGGGTTTTCTCTCATAATGGTCACAAGGATGAGGTAAGGGTGATTGGTTATATGATGGATGAGGGTCATAGGAAGGTATTTGGTAGAAAAAGGCTTGTAAGTATGGTTAAAGGCTATGTTGAGGAAGGGGTTCAAAGGTATATGGTGGTGGTTGTTGACAACTACAATGAGGATCACCACATCCAATAGATCGATATGCATTAGAAGTGGAATTATACCTATAAGAAACCAGCGGAGGTTTTTGCCATGAAGATTGAGCATATGCTTGAGGCTCCTCCCATCTATGATTGTTCCATCTTTGATGCATATTATCATTGTAATCTCTACTTTCTACAATGTAGTTGTAACCACAATCATAGCCAAATGGGTGAGAATTCATAGTGAAAAGAGAAAATAAAGACAAAAGCTATCAAGAAATAATGAAACAAAGTCGTAAAACTAGCAAAAACTAACAAGCAATCCAAAAATCAAGATATTCACAATATTCACATATACACAATAACCAATAACAAGGCATACATTTGCAATTCCCCGGCAACAGCGCCATTTTAATGAGTGAATTTTTGGTTGGTATAGAATTTCACAATAAATTCTCGTTGCAAGTATAGTTCTAAACCAACAATGAATCCTCACATCAAATTTAATATGGTTGTCACTAGTTCTACCCCAATAAAAATAACCAAGAGTATTAATCCTGGGTCGTTCTCCCTATGAATTACAATGAAGTGCTTTATTATTGGCTACGAAGGAATGTTTTGGGGTTTTTGTAATAAGGGGTGATAAACCACTATTTTATGGTTTATCTTGTGTTTAATTGAGTGGTTTTCATCAAGTCTTCACCCACTTATTCATATCATTTGCATTATTTTATAATCCCTTCCTAGTACTATTTTATGATTGAAAACTTGCTTCCTAGAGATCTTTAATTAGTATATTTTAATTCTCCTTTATACCATTCGATGCCGTGATCCATGTGTTAAGTGTTTCAGGCTTTATAGGGCAGGAATGGCTTAGAAAATGGAGATGAAGCTTGCAAAAATGGAAGGAACACAAGAAACTAAGGAGATGACCAGCGAGCACCGACGCGCCTACATGGCTCACGCGAGCGCGCAGAATGGAGAAAATTGCAGAGACACGTGCGCGTGCCTGACGCGTACGCGTGGAATGGAGTTCTGCAAGATGATGCGCACGCATGGACGACGCGTGCGCGCGACAAGGAAAACTCCAAATGATGCGCACGCGTGACTAACGCGTACCCGTGACCTGCGCGATCTGCAAAAATAACAGAAAACACTGGGGGCAATTTCGGGCCGCGTTTTGACCCAGTTTTCGGCCCAGAAATACAGAATAAAGCCAGGGAACATGCAGAGACTCGAGAGATGGATATACACAATGACATATTCTCATTAGGATATTTTTTTTAGGTTTTTAGATATGAATTTAGAGAGGATTACTTTTCCTCTAGGTTCTCTTTTACATTCATAGTTTATTTAGTTTTGCTTTTGGATACTGAAGAATCATTATCTCCGTTGAAGACACTATTCTAGTTTGTTTCCTTACTTACTCTTCTATTTATTCCATATTCTTAATTCTTGTTTAGAGTAGTAATTGGATTATTTTCATGGATTGTTAGTGAAAAGGATTACTTTTATCTTTAATTAATTTTCAAAGCTTTATTTTATTCAATTTATCATGTCTTCTTCTTATATTTTTATGAGCGTTTCATTCATGTCAATGGAGTAGATTCCATACTTGACAGGGGGTTGATTAAAAGGGGACACTTGAGTTGGAAGGCTTAAGTGCTTATTAAACTGGAAGTTGTTGGCTAGTTCTGTATTTACTAACGCTAGACCTTCCCAAGGGAGAGGACTAGGATTTGTGAATAAGAATTAGCTCAATCACTTGACTTTTCTTTATTTAGTAAGGGTTAACTAAGTGAAAACAACAACCTTTTCAATACTACACTTAAGAAATCCCAACAAGGATAGAACTTCCAATTAATCATTCCCCCAGTCAAGGCTTTTTATCTAGAATATTAATAATCATTCTTAGTTTTTATTGCTTTGATTTACAATTATTTAATTGCTCATTATCCAAACTCAAACTCTCTTGAAAACTCCTGATTAATAAATTAGCATCCTTTCTTGCAACTCGTTGGGAGACGACCTGGGACTCATACTCCCAGTATTTTTATTCTAATTTTTGTGACACCTTTCTAAATTGGTGAGGCAGATTTTAGCTGGTTAAGAGCTATACTTGCAATGCTGTTCTTATATTACAATCTCTTAATTGGCCTAACTTCTGCCACGCACCATGGGGTAAGAAATGTAAATAGCAAAAGAAATAAGCTAAATACTAAGAAAGTTCTTGGCAAGGAATGAGAATTAGAAGTCGTATCCATATTATCATCATCAATTGTGACAAGAATTGTCTATTGCTCCACTTAGTTAATCTCTAATTATGAAGGAAAGTCAAGTGGATATAATCAACTTGAGTCCACAAGTCCTAGTCAAATCCTAAGGAAAGACTAGCTTTAGTGGCATTCTAGTCAACTAGCAACTTCCAATTATCAATCAACAAAAGAGTTTGATAACTCAAGAGTGTCCAATTACTCAACCCAAGACAAGAGGATAAAAATCTACTCTAAAATCCAACCAATCATTTTATCAAATACTTGGAAAGCATAAAAGGAAAGCATAATAAAATGATAAGAAATATAAAATCTAACAATACCAAATGCAAGGAAATAACAATAACAAAGCAATTAAACAATAAAGAAACATAAAACATGAAATTGTATTAAAGGAAATTAAAATCAACAAAGTGCTCATAGATATGAAGGTAGCAAAATAGAAGAAATTAACAAGAAGAACTAAGAGGACAAAGATGTAGCAACAAGAAATTGAAATAAAAAGTAGATGAAAACAATAATTAAAATCTAGATCTAAGAAGAGATTTGAGTCTAATCTAACCTAATTCTAGAGAGAAGAGAGAGCTTTTCTCTCTAGAATTCTAACCTAAAACATGATAAAAACTAAACTATGACTACTTGGTTCATCCCCCTTCAATCCTTGGGTTCAATAGCATCAGAAATGAGTTGGATTGGGCCCAAAATGAGCTAGAAATCGCTGGCCACGAGTTCTTAAAAATGGCCCATGCTGTTCCTGCGACACGCACGCATGGACGACGCGTGGGTGTAGCCTAAGTGCAAGGCAACTATAGTAATATGCATATCATTTTGAAGCCCCGAATGTTAGCTTTCCAACGCAACTAGAACCGCCTCATTTGAACCTCTGTAGCTCAAGTTATGATCGATTTAGTATGAAGAGGTCAAAATTGACAGATTAGCAATTCCTTCATTTCTTTATGAGTTCTCCCACTTTGCATGCTTTTTCTTCATTCCTTCAATCCAATCTTTGCCTTCTAAACCCGAAATCACTTAACAAACATATCAAGGTATCAAATGGAATTAAAGTGACTTAAATTTATCATTTTTTTGGTCTAAAAAGCATGTTTTCACTCTTAAGCACAATTTAAGGAGAATTTACAAAACCATGCTATTTTAGTGCATAAATATGGGAAAAGTTGATAAAATCCCCTAAATTAAGCACAAGATAAACTACAAAATTGGGGTTTATCATTCATTTCCTTGGCATGCCTCGCCCATTGAAATCTTTATGGGTTCTTCTCTGGAATTATTGATTGGCGTGCCACGCCCAATAGCTGGCATGCCACGCCCATTCAGATTGTTGGCATTTGCACCAAGTGACACACCTGGTACACACACCCGGCTCCCATTTCTTGCTTCCTCCCTCTTTTGTTGCTATTTTCACCTGAAATTCAAACAAGGCCCCTTTCAAAGAAATGTACCATCAAATTCATCATTCAGTTCAAGAAATTGCACTAATTGAATGAGATTTTACTACTTCTATGGTCCTTTTAGATAAGAGAAAGAGGTAGATGATGCAAGTCATCACAACACCAAACTTAAGTTTTGCTTGTCCCCAAGAAAATCAATGTGAATTGTTTTTAATTAATTGATAATTGACCGTTAAAAGAATGTATTCACAATTAAAGATAGAGGTTGAGTATCAACTCATGCATGAACCTTGTTATTGATTCCATATCACAATGAACTCCTAGACTTTTGAGGACCCTTTTTAGTGCTTGCCTCTAGAGTCCTTTCTATTGATTGTTACCATGAAGTAGTAAGTTTTATTTATTTTTTATTGTTCTTTTCTTTTCATTCCTCTTTTGTTTCCTTGATTGACCACAACTCTAAGTGTTTTGTCTCAAGACGACCCTTTAGATTAAGCTTTCAATTAGCACTCCTAAACCAGTTGGTTTTAGGGTACTAGGTGTTGAAACACCCCTAAGAATTTACTTGCTCAGGTCTCTCTTCTTGACACATCTTCACCACAAGCATCTACCAGGATCTTGGCTCTTTGAGCTATTTGTTTCTTTCTTTTATCCTAGTAGTTGATGCTCAGAGCCTTGGGTGTTTTTCTTACTACTTCTTGGTTCTATGGATATTCAAGGGTAATCCTTGGCATATACTTGTTATGTCCTCTATGTCTAGTTGTTCATCATGGTCTATTTACTTCCAGCTTTTTATTCATGATTAAATACTTGTCCCTCATCTCTAAATTTGAATTATCTCACTTGGGTCTTAGTCTCTTACTCTTATTTTTGTAACAACTCATCACTGATTCTTTTATGGAAACAAACAAACTTTATTGATGCACTGAAAACTTAAGAAAATGACATTTTCTTTCTCAAATTAAAAACAGAAATTCAAAGGACTCATACACAGATTTCAAACTCATAAACAAACAACTACTATATCAAAATAACTACTGGACAGTAAATTGTGAAGATAGTTTTCAACCATGGGACTCAACAACCTTTATATTCTTAAGCAGCTTCAATGCATAGGTCCCTTCCCCTTATCCTTCTTCTTGGAAGACTCATCACCATCCTTCTTCTTTGTGGAGGCTCCTTCTTATACAGGAGTGTCTTTTGGCTTCCAAAAGCCTAGCCTCCTCATGAATGTTCTTTCATCTTCCTTGTGCTTAGCTAGTATCTCCTCTTGGCTAGCACTTATCTCTTCCATTCCTATTATGAAAGTTGGATAGTCAGTGTTAAGAGTGGCCACCACATTACACAAGTGATTCAGCTTCGCTTGTGTGTTTATGTCATATTGTCTCCTTGATGTGGTCCTAGCCTCATAGAGGGACCTAAATTCAGCAAGGTTCCTCTGTTGCACTTGATTTTGCTCCATTATCTTGTTGAGGCTACCTTGCATTTCTTCCTAATGGAACTGTCCTTGTTGCTCATTCATGTACTCCACACTTCTTTGGAGTTGTTGGATACTCTCTTGCATTTGCTCCCATTGTTTTTGCTGCTCCCTAAGTTGAGTAACGTCTTCTCGCAGATGGTTGATGTCCCCTTTCATTTGTGGATGTCTCCTTGCATTTCTTCCCAATTAAATCCTTCCTAGAATTGTGCTTGGAAATGTGGAATTGGTGCTAGCAGCTGTGGATGTGGTGCTTGGATGTATGCTTCCTCTTGTTGTGGTGGCCCTTGTGGCTGTTGCACTTGAGCCGTGTGTTCCTTGGCTCTTTGTAGTGGGTTGATAGCCACCACTTTCTCCATTTTCTTGGCAGTTATTGGTTTGTCTTGCTCAACTAATGTTTCATCAATGACCTTCTCCACTCCAACCTAATCACAAAGTTGCTGAATGATGCTTGAGAAGGCAAGTCTTGTGCTATCTTTGGTGCTTTTCAGCACCCTGTGGATATTGGTTGCTATCATCTCTGCCACATTGATGTTCTCCCCCTTCATTATGCTGTAGATTAGTACAGCATTTTCCAAAGTAACCTTCGAAGGGTTGGAGGTGGGGTTGAGGGATCACCTCACAAAGTCTAACCATCCTCTAGCTTGAGGGCACAAGCCTATTCTTCTCAGCTGGTTTGGCCTTCCATCTTTTTCATTAATCCACTGGACATTGATGACACAAATCTCATTCAAGATCTCTTCAAACCCAGGATCAATTTGTTTCACCCTTTCTTCATGACTTCGGGTGAAACTTGTGCACTTTACCTTCAGCATTCTGTCTAGGTTGGCAGGGCTATAGTTAATGCTCTTCCCCCTCACATAGCTTTGGTAGTCATGTGGTTTCCCAGGTTGAGGAATGGCATTCGCATAGAATTCCCTCACTAGGCTTTCCACCACCTTCTTTGGTGGGTTGCACAAGAGTGCCCAGCCTCTATTATTGATTTCGATGTTGTTCTCCCTATGCACATCTCTTCCTAGTTGGAAGCCAACTTCTGAGATTATTTGCCTCTCACTCGCCTACCCATAAAATAGGTTTTGGTGGAAGAATGAGAGGAACTTGATTTCATTGTAGCTTGTGGAGCCCGAGGAAGCCTCCTTGGTCTTTCTCTTCTTTGAACCGGTGGCTCTTGATGGTGCTATTTGGTTGTGATAAGAGGGTTTAAAGAGTGATAAAAAGGGTTGAAACAAGGGAAAGAAAGAAAACAAAGCAAAGGTTTGCTTCAACACCAAACTTAGGACTTGATTGTCCCAATCAAGAAAGCAAGAAACAAGGGAAAGAAAGCAAAACAAAGGGAGATGAGTTTTGGCTAAGAGGAGTTTGAAGTGTGAAGAAGAGGGTTGGGTGAGTGCATTATATAGAGGAGGGAGGGAAGATTCTGGAAGGTGTGAAATGGGCAAAAATTTTAAAGCTTTCACACTTGGGAGTGGCGCCCAGCGTGGGGAGAGGCGCCAACCCCTAAACTGTTCAGTTTTCTTCTGAATTTTGAGTTCCAAAGTGTGAAGTACACTTTGACTCCTTGACTTGATGAGTGTTCAATGCCATGTGGGTCCCACCTCTTCCTGAAAATTCAGTTACAACCCTCATTAGTGATAAAAAAATTGCTTCAATTTCCTCTTGTTAAATAGCAATTAATATGTGTCTTTTGGACACCAAACTTAAGTTCATTGCATATAGTAATTGGTCTTATGATTGAAATTTATTGTGTACAATATGAGTGAAATAAATTTAATTCTTTCATACTCATCCACTTCCATTTCATATGTACACAATTAATTATCCCCTTTATTCATCCCATCAATATACTATATGCATTAGGATATTAATTAATTGGGCTGAGCTTGAATGAACATATGGATCTCTCTTAGTGGTGGCCACACCAAACATAATTTTGGGCTTACTTCTTGAGATTAATTCAGTTGTGTGTTATGTAAGCTCAAAATAAGTGGTTTGGTGGCCACCCCAAACTTAGCTCTTTAGTTAGTTTCTCAACCCAATTAACAACATCATTTATTGTAGCAAGCAAGGTTGCACTTTCAGCACACTAGAAACTATTGGAGCTTAAATCAAAGAAACTATCAACCATATATATAATGATTAAAACTAAAAAAACAAACAACCTAAGTGACTAAACATAAAGTAGTCTAAAAAAGCTTGAAATTGAAAGGATATGAATGTTGGGGTGCCTCCAAACTAGCACTTCTTTAACGTCACTAGCGTGACGGTTCTTCCTCTTCAGCTGAGGTTGTAATTCATTCTTTGCTCATCCAATGAGTCTCCCAAGTAGTGCTTAAGCCTGTGGCCATTGACAGTGAAAGTTCTCTGTGTTTTGTCATCCATGAGCTCCACATGACCATAGGGAGAAGCCTTAATGACTGTAAATGGTCCAGATCATCTTGACTTCAACTTTCCTGGGAAAAAATTGAGCCCTGAGTTGTACAATAGCACTTTTTGACCCTCCACAAACTCTCTTCTTGCCAGCTTTTGATCATGCCATTTCTTTGTTTTCTCCTTGTAAATCTTGCCATTTTCATATGCTTGAGATCTGAATTCTTTTAGCTCATTGAGCTGCAGCAATCTTCTTTCTCCAGCAGCTTGATTATCAAAGTTCAACATCTTTAGAGCACAAAATGCTCTATGTTCAAGATGCACTGGTACATGACAAGCTTTTCCAAACACTAATTGGTATGGAGACATACCAATAGGTGTCATAAAAGCTATTCTATAAGCCCATAATGCATCATCTAGCTCCTAGGACCAATCTTTTCTTGCATTCCCAACAGTCCTCTCAAGGATTCTCTTGAGCTTTCTATTTGAAATTTCAGCTTGACCATTAGTTTGTGGATCGTATGGGGTTTCTACCTTGTGCTTAACACCATATTTGAGGAGGAGTGTCTCAAGTTGCCTGTTGCAAAAGTGAGTTACCCCATCACTTGTAAGAGCTCTTGGAACCCCAAACTTGCTAAATATGTTCTTCCTCAAGAAATTAATCACCACCTTGTTGTCATTTGTTGATGTTGCAATGGCTTTCACCCATTTGGATACATAGTCCACAGCCACCAATATGTAGTTGTTTGATTATGAAGGTGGGAATGGTCCCATGAAATCAATCCCCAACATCAAACAAATCCAATTCTATGATAAATCTCTGTGGCATTTCATTCTTCTTGGGTAGGTTGCCAGCCCTTTGACACTCATTGCACTTTGTCACAAACTCCTTTGCATCCTTGAATATTGTAGGCCAAAAAAATCCACACTGTAATACCTTGGCTGCGGTCCTTTCTCCACTAAAATGTCCTCCATAGGTGGATCCATGGCAGTGCCAAAGGACCTCTTGTCCTTCCTCATGAGATATGCATCTTTTTAAAATCCTATCAGCACACTTCTTAAAGAGGTAAGGCTTATTCCAAATGTAATTCTTGGCATCATTGATGAGCTTCCTTTTTATGTGCTTGTTGATGTTAGAAGGTAACTCTCAATGGCCTTGAAGTTTGCTATATCTGTAACCCATGGGGCCTTTTGAATCATCATCAGTTGCTCATCCGGAAAGCTCTCATTTACCCCAGGGCTGTGTGCTTCATTCTCCTCATGTGGGATCCTTGATAGATGGTCAGCCACCTTATTTTCTGCTCCACTTCTATCTTTGATTTCAATGTTGAATTCTTGAAGTAGTAGGATCCATCTTATCAATCTGGGCTTGGATTCTTGCTTGGTTAACAAGTATTTGAGAGCTGCATGGTCAGTAAACACAATAACTTTAGAACGAATGAGATATGATATGAATTTATCAAATGTAAAAACTATAGCAAGAAGTTCTTTTTCTGTGGTGGTGTAGTTCCTTTGGGTTTCATTAAGAACCTTGCTAGCATAGTAGATGACATGCACTAGCTTGTCTCTCCTTTGTCCTAAAACAGCACCAATAGCAAAATCTGATGAATCACACATTATTTCAAAAGGTAAGTCCCAGCTAGGTGGTGCTATAATAGGTGCAGAGGAGAGCTTGCTTTTAAGCTCATCAAAAGCTTGCATACATTCTCTATCAAATATGAATGGTACATTAGAGACAATTAAGTTACTTAAAGGTTTGGCAATCTTTGAAAAGTCTCTAATGAACCTTCTATAAAACCCAGCATGTCCCAAGAAACTCCTAATTGCTTTGACATTGCAAGGTGGAGGTAACATTTCAATCACTTCCACCTTGGCTCTATCTACCTCTATGCCTTTCTTAGAGATTTTACGGCGAAGGACTATCCCTTCGGTAACCATAAAATGACACTTTTTCCCAGTTCAAAAATAGGTTAGTCTATTGGCATCTCTTGAGCACCAAGACAAGATGGTGTAGGCAATTAGGAAAGGAGTCACCAAACACTGAAAAATCATCCATGAAAACCTCAATAAACCTCTCAATCATATCAGAAAAAATGGACAGCATGCACCTTTGGAATGTAGCAGGTGCATTGCACATAATAAAGGGCATACGTATGTATGCAAAAATACCATAAGGGCAAGTAAAAGAAGTCTTCTCTTGGTCTTTAGGATCCACTACAACCTAGTTGTAGCCTGAGAATCCATCCAAAAAATAATAGTACTCATGTCCAGCAAGCCTCTCCAATATTTGGTCCATGAATGGTAGAGGGAAATGGTCCTTCCTTGTGGCTTCATTGAGCTTTCTGTAGTCTATAACATGCGCCATCCAGTCACTGTTCTTGTTGGTATTAACTCATTTCTTTCATTTGGCACAACTGTGATCACCCTTTCTTGGGAACTACTTTAACTGGGCTCACCCAAGGACTGTCTAAGATGGGGTAAATCACACCTGCTTGCCATAACTTCAGCACTTCTTTTTGCACCACTTCCTTAATTATTGGATTCAATCTTCTTTGTGGCTGTATTGAGGGCTTGGCATCCTCCTCAAGAAGGATTTTATGCATGTATATTGAAGGGCTGATCCCTGATGTGTGGAAAATGATCCAACACAAAACTCACCGGCAAGTGTACCGGGTCGCATCAAGTAATAATAACTCACATGAGTGAGGTCGATCCCCCAGGGATTGAAGGATTGAGCAATTTTAGTTTAGTGGTTGATTTAGTCAAGCGAATCAAGTATTGGTTGAGTTGTGTGTAATTGACAGAAACTAAATTGCTTGAAATATAAAGGGAGAGGGGTAAATTGCAGGAAATTAAAGAGCAAAGAAAGTAAATAAGCTGGATCTTAGGCTCCGTTTGGTTGATGTATAGGATGAGACATAGACACAAAGACACAGACATTAAAGACATAGACATAAAATATTTGTGTCTATGTATTGTGTTTGGTAAAAATAATGAACAAGACACAAATATTTGAAAAAGACTAAATTACCCTTCATTTAACCACAATTTTATCAACACCACTGAACACCTATCACCTCAAACGCTACATATCATTATCATTAAATTTTTATTTCTTTTCATATTTTTTTTCTTCTAATATCATCTTAAATTATCATTCAAATATTAAATATACAGTTTTTTTGAAAAAAAATAGAAAACCAAAGCCTAAAATTTATCAAAGATTAATTAAAATTTAAATAAATAAAAAATTAAATGTATAATTTTTTTTTGAAAAAAATGGGAGAACAAATTTGGTTGTAAAATATAAAAGAGGAAGTAAAAAAAAGAAATATTTGAAGAGATAAGAGGACAAATTTTGAAAATTAAAAAATTGAATAAGGGTAAAAGAGTAAAAAATTAGTGTCTCACAAGTTGTGTCTCAGTGTCTCATCAAATTGGAGGTACACAAATTTAGTGTCTCCGTGTCCATCCGTGTCCTCCCGTGTCCATCAAAATTCTGTATCTCACCAAACCAAACAGCAGACATGTGTCACTGTGTCCATGTCTCATTGAGACATGGACATCAACCAAACACTACCTTAAAGAACAAGTAATATAAATTGCAGAAACTTAGATTGCAAGAAATGTAAATGGCTGAATCTAAAAGTGCAAGAAATGTAAATTGCTTTAATTATAAAAGGGATTGGGAGTTGGGATTGCAGAATTTAAACAAGAACAAGTGAATTGCAATTAAACAGAAGAGCAAAAGATGAATTGAATTGAAATAGATCTCAAACAGAGAGGTAAAATGCTTTGAGAAGTAAACAGAAAGGATGCTTAATTTGCAGCAAAATAAAAGATGGTTGAAGATCTCAGGGGTGGAAGAGACTAGATAACAAGTCTAGATCTCAAATCCTTCCTTGATCCAAAAAGAACAATTGCAAAAGAAGTAAAGAAAAGCAAATTGCAGAAATAAAGAGAAGATGAAGCAATAAACAGAATTTAAATTCAAATCCCAATTCCTTGAATTATGCAGAAAACTAAAACAGAGGGATCTCAAAGTGAGATTGAAACAGAATTTCTTCAATTCTCCACTTAAGATCCAAGACAAGAAGTAAAGAGTGCAGAAGCAAGAACAAGGAAGAAGAGAGATCAATTCTCCTTCCCAATTCTCTAAGATCCAAATTTAAAAGTAAAAAGCTCAGAAATGAAAAATGACAATTAAAAGGAAAATTCAAAGTAAAGTCTAGAGGTGTCAAAAGGTTTTCATTACATTAAACTAGCTCCTATTTATACACTTTCTATTCTTGGATTTTGGAATTTGGATGGGCTTTTGATTTGGTGAAGAAATGAATTAATTTGGATTTTTAGTTCAATTTTCAGCCTATGGTGCACCTCCCAGGGAAGAGTTCGGCTCTTGGCAAGAGCTTTGGCCAAGAGCTTTGGTTCCCTTTCCTTCCAATGTGTTGCGCACGGTTCCTTGTGACAAGAGAACAAAGCTCTTTGCAAGAGCTTGAAAGCTCTTGGCAAGAGCTTTACTTGTCCTTGAGGTCCTTGGTTCAAATCTTGGGTGGAGCACTTGTGGAGCTAATTTCCTTGGCACTAGAGAAGCCCCCAAAGTCTTGCTTCCTTGAGGTGCTGTAACGTCCCGTCCAACAAAATACCTTGCTTAAGTAAGGGTATTTCCACTAGAAAGAACATTACGTAACCTTCTCTAGTATTAACTACTTAATTATCGAGCCTTTATATCGAGTTCGCGTTTCAGTTTTAAGAAAATTCCAAAAAATTTTGTTTTTTTATTCATTAAAGTCATAATTCAAACATTCACAAATAATAATAATCACATAAATATTATAGAAAATAATTCTTATACATAAGAAGTCATATAACCCAAATACAACACCTACCCCTCTATTAAAATAAAACCTCAAAGGACAAGAGCGAGGGGACTCTATGAAAGCAATTAAAACCATAAAGAAAGCCTACTGATCGCTCGCAGCTTCAAATTGCATCTTCAAACCTGTCGCTAAAAGGGTGGAAAATTTGGGGGTGAGAACCAAACCACATGTTCTCAGTAGAGGTCGAGAATGCCGTGAAAGTAAAGAATAAAGCGCAAATAGTTAACTGCATTCATAGACATCTAAAAGGAAACTAACTTTCTTTAAAATCATTAGTTAATTACTCAATATCCTAAATCCATATTTTTCTTGTAAAACTTTTAAAGTTTCCTAGACTGTATGAATGACCAACCTGACCCAGTCATAGGTTCATTAAGTCTATGCTGAACCAGTTTGATTTTTCATACCTTACTAGACCATAACATAAAAGAAGTTACCTACGCGGTATAAATGATCATCCTGCTCCAAGCATAGGTTCATTAACATTACAATATACCAAATAACAACTCAACGGCAACAAATCCAACATAACCCATTAAAATTCAGAAATTCTCAACAATTAGTCATCAAGCAATTCCCAATCCACATAATCAATTAATATCACAAATCAACAATTCCAAATCACAATCTCAACCATTCCAATCACAATTTCAGCCACAATTCAATAATTACATAATCAATCAATTACTCACAGCTATTAAATCTATTTGCAGTTATTCAATAAACCTTGTAGGCATTCTTAAATTGAAATCATTTTAAACCCCCTACCTCAGTTAGTCGAAACCGTTGAATTTAAATGTGGCGATCCCCTTCTCTTTCCAGTTTACAATAGCTAGTACTGCCGGAACAGTAGCAGTAACCTCAGTTCTTCTGGGGAAGCAACAACAATGACATCGGTGGTTCCGGATAAGGACAGCAATACCGAACAAAGACAGTAATGATTGGCAGCTAAAGAAGATCAAGAAAACGAGGCATGTTATAGTCAAGGCAATAGCAAAACAAATAATGGCAACAGAACACAACTCAATGCTACCAGGGAAAAGCAGAATAGAACAGCAACGGCAGAGTAACCTACGATGAACATGAAGCATGGAGGCGATGGAAACAATGGCGGCGGACCTTCGGTGCCAACGACGCGGTGATAACAGAGATCAGACGTGACAGAGCGGGTGGCACTGGCAGCCTCTTCTTTCTCCCCTGCGAGCTTCCTTCCTCACGCATCTCTTCTCCCTCGCGAGAGTAATGACATCGCAACAGCAGCGGTGTGACGGGTTCGGTGGAGGCACAACGATGGTGACGCGAAGTGCAGCTTCGATAGTGATGAAGGCGCGACAGAGACACAGCGGTGCTACCCTTCGCGCACAAGCTCTCCTCGTGTTTGTCCTCTCCCTCGCGAGCGTTCAGCTCCTCAACGGCTTCAAATCTGATGGCGATGTGACCTTGCTTCAGCGCTGGTGATGGCAAGGCGAGTTAGCAACGGCTGCATGGCGATGGGCATGAATAACGGCGCAGGCGAAGTGCTGCGGCGGCGAGCTGGACAGCGCAAAGTGCAGCTCCCTCTTCTCTGATTCCAAGCTCTCTGTTCTCCCTTTCCATTTCTTTGTTTCTTTCTTTTGTTTGGGTGTTGGTGTTTTGGAAGAAAGATGGGGTGGAGGCTGCGTTCTGAGGCTGGGGAAAAGGGGAAAATTAGGATTAGGGTTTCTGATTTCCAATTTGGGAATTAGGGTTAGAAATCAGGGATTTTATAAAAGAATAAAGGATAGCTATGAAAGAAGTGGTACAGAAGGAAGTCATGAAGCTTTGGCAAGGAGGGGTGATCTACCCAATTTCGGATAGCCCATGGGTCAGCCCCGTCCAAGTGGTCCCCAAGAAAGGAGGAATCACTGTAGTACCCAATGAGAGGAACGAACTCATTCCTACAAGGACCGTCACAGGATGGCGGATGTGCATAGACTACAGAAAACTCAATGAAGCTACAAGAAAAGATTATTTCCCCCTTCCTTTCATGGATCAGATGTTGAAAAGACTTGCAGGACATGCATATTATTATTTTTTTATGATTATTCAGGATATAACCAAATAGTGGTTGATCCGAGAGACCAAGAGAAAACCTCATTCACTTTCCCATATGGAGTGTTTGCCTACAGGCGCATGCCATTTGGGCTATGTAATGCACCTGCAACTTTTCAACGCTGCATGCTCTCCATTTTCTCAGACATGATAGAGAAATTCATTGAAGTCTTTATGGACGACTTTTCAGTATTCGGAGTTTTTTTTCTAATTGCCTAAATCACCTGGCCCTGGTATTAAAAAGATGTCAAGAGACCAACTTGGTCTTGAATTAGGAGAAATGTCACTTTATGGTGACAGGAGGAATAGTTCTTGGTCATAAGGTTTCTAACCAAGGCATTGAGGTAGACAGAGCTAAGGTGGAACTCATTGAAAAATTACCCCCACTAAGTGATGTCAAGGCAATTAGGAGCTTTTTAGGGCATGATGGCTTTTACAGAAGGTTTGTTAAAGATTTTTCAAAGATAACCAAGCCCTTAAGCAATCTCCTTGTATCTGATACACCATTTGTCTTTGATGAAAAATGCATGCTAGCATTCGAAAACTTGAAAAAGAGGCTGTCCTCTGCCCCTATCATTTCCCCACCTGATTGGAACTTACCATTTGAACTAATGTGTGATGCATCTGATTTTGCAATTGGGGCAGTGTTAGGACAGAGGAAAGATAACTTGGTCCATGTGATATACTATGCCAGTAAAGTCCTCAATGACACTCAAAGAAATTATACCATTACTGAAAAGGAGTTGCTGGCAATAGTTTTTGCATCTGACAAGTTTAGATCATACCTCATTGGTGCCAAAGTGATCGTTTTCACAGATCAGACAGCACTTAAATATTTGTTTGCAAAGCAAGAATCAAAACCAAGACTAATAAGATGGATCTTGTTGTTCTAGGAATTCAATATTAAAATTAGAGACAAGAAAAGAGTGGAGAACAAAATAGCAGATCACCTATCTAGAATCCCTCATGATAAAGAAGGAACACATGATACAAGTATAAATGAGTTCTTCCCAGATGAGCAGTTGATGATGGTTCACAGAGCACCCTGGTTTGCAGATATTACCAATTTCAAGGCAACTGGGGCTTTACCTCCAGAAATCAACAAACATCAAAAAAGAAAGCTCATCAATGACACGAAGTATTTTGTTTGGGATGAACCATACCTATTCAAGAAGTGTTCAGATGGAATCCTTAGAAGATGTGTTTCAAAAGAAGAGGGAAGAGAGGTCTTATGGAACTGCCATTGCTCGTGCTATGGAGGCCACATTGGAGGGGAAAGAACTGCAGCTAAAGTGTTACAAAGCGGATTCTTTTAGCCCACCCTTTTTAAGGATGCCAAGGAAGTAGCAAAGAACTGCAATGAATGCCAAAGAGCTGGAAACCTAACCAAAAGAAATGAGATGCCACAGAATTTTATCTTAGAGCTGGAACTGTTTGATGTATGGGGAATCGATTTCATGGGACCATTTTCAACCTCATATTCAAACAAGTATATCCTAGTAGCAGTGGATTACGTTTCCAAGTGGGTAGAGGCCATTGCAACCCCAACAAATGATAACAAGGTGGTCATGAACTTCCTCAGAAAGAATATCTTTAGCCAGTTCGGAGTCCCACGAGTGCTCATCAGTGATGGAGGGAGCCATTTTTATAACGGACCACTAGAAGCTCTTCTCCTACGATACGGGGTAAAGCACAAGGTTGCCATACCTAACCACCCCCAAACAAGTGGGCAAACCGAGATATCTAACAGAGAGTTATAAAGGATTCTGGAAAAGACTGTAGGAGCATCAAAAAAAGACTGGTGGAAGAAGTTAGATGATGCTCTTTGGGCATACAGAACGGCATTCAAAACACCAATCGGGATGTCCCCATATCAACTGGTGTATGCAAAGGCCTGTCATTTACCATTGGAGCTTGAACACAAAGCCCTCTGGGCTCTCAAGCTACTAAATCTTGATAGCCTTGCCGCTGGTGAAAAAAGAGTCTTGAAGTTGCAGGAAATGGAGGAGTTTAGATTGATGGGTATTTTGGAAACGAATTTCCAATCACGTAAAACTCACCGGCAAGTATACCGGGTCGCATCAAGTAGTAAAAATCACCTAGAGTGAGGTCGATCCCACAGGGATTGATGGATCAAGCAGCTTTAGTGGGTGATTAGTTTAGTCAAGCTAACATTGAAGTGAAATTTGATGGAATGTATCCAACAGAAAGTAAATGGCAGTGAATTAAAAGTTGCAGAAAGTAAATGAGCAAAATCTTAAATTACAAGAAATGTAAAATGCATGAAATGTAAAGGGGGCTGGGTGCTGGAAATTAAATAAATCAATAGATCAAGCAACTGGAAATTTAAATGAAAGCAGTAAACAGAACTTAGAACAATTGCCGAAGAGTTAAATTGCATGAAAAATAAAAGGGATTGGATGCTGGGAATTAAAACAGAACTGAAAAATAAGACGTGCAGTAAACTAAAGAACTCTCAGGATTTGAAATTCAGAAACAGATTGATTCAATGCCAAAACGGAAATGTAGAAGTGCAGGAGAATTAAAACAGAATTTAAATCTAGCTCAATTGTGAAATCTAAAGGAGAAATTCAAGATCTCAGGAAATCAATGAGACTAGAAAACAAGCAAACAGAAATTGCAGAAGAAAATAGAGAAGAAAGCAGTAAGTACAATTTAGATCCAAATCAAAATTCACTGAAATTATGCAGACAAGCAAACAGAGAGAATTCTCAAGGTGAGATTGAAACAGAATTTCTTCAATTCTCAACCCAAGATTCAAAACAAAAATGAAAACTAAGAGAGAGCTCTCAAATCCTAATGCTCCTTAGTGAAGCCAGCCTCTAATGCTCTCTATTAGAGCCAACCTCCTCCACAAAGATGAAAATGATGCCTTTATATAGGCTTTACAAAGTGAAAATGAAAATGAAAGTGAAATTAAAGACAAATTACAATTAAAAGAAATTCCTATTTTATCTATCTCTTGTGCCTTTGAGTGATGATAATGGGCTTTGCTTGCTTTGGATTTGGGTTGAAGATGGCCCTAATTGATTTCTCTTAGACTTGGAAACAAATCTGTTTGCAATTTGGACTTTGGAGCCTTTAAGTTTGAGTCAAAGTTTGAGGCAAACTTTAACTCAAACGTTGGATTACTGAAATTATGCTGAACGGGATTTATCTGTCACTCACGTTTGAGATCACGTTTGAGATCAAACGTGAACTCAAATGTGCTCCCTCCAAGAACACTTTAGCGTCAACGTTTGCCTCCAAGTTTGAGGCAAACTTGGTCGCAAACGTTGGCCTCCCCTGGTGCATATGCCATCCCAACATTTGCCTCCAAGTTTGAGGCAAACTTGGTCACAAACATTGGCCTCCCCTGGGATACATGTTACTCCAACGTTTGCCTCCAT
>NC_029790.2:70616211-70631908 GCF_000816755.2 Arachis ipaensis
TGCTTCTTTTTCTTCTTATTTCCTACAAAATTTATAAAATCAAAAGATCAAGGAAATATACCATTTAAGCACAAAAGAATATAATAATTAAGCACTAATTATCAATTTCTTGTATGAAAAGGCATAGAAAAATATGACATGGTGACATGTCATCACAACACCAAACTTAAACCTTGCTTGTCCCCAAGCAAGAAAAGAATCATGCAATAAAGATTGACAATCCAAGGTAAGAAGAATAGCAACTCAGTGTTCATGGTAGGCTAGTTTTCTATGCATGCCACAATCACAAAAGAAATATAAATGATTGATGCTTCCATCTAGCTCAATTTATGAAATCTTTTTCTTATATTTCTTCCTTGAAGCAAGCTTTTAATTTTCTTATTAGCTTTTCCTTTTGGGTGCTTTGCCCCATGAGTTAATAACAAAACTACGACTCTAAATGCTTTGTTTTCAAGTATTACCACTTGATACATAAATACCACAAGCTTTTAATTAGAGGACTTCATTAAGCTCATTTGTTTCTTTTCTTGACTCTCTAATCATTGATGCTCAGAGCCTTGAGCTTTGAGGGAGTGCTTTTGCACTTGAGTCTAGCCTTGACTTCTAAGTGTTTTGTTTTCAAGCATTTTACTTGATACATAAACACCACAAGCACTTAACAATTGAATTGTCATTTGTACTCAGAGCCTTCATCTTTCTCATTCTTTCCCTTTTTCTTTCTTGCCTTAATTTGTAATTGCTTTTTCAAGGTTTTCATGATTTCAAAAGATTTCACAAAATATCCTAGATGAAAACTTTAAATAAAATCTAATGCAATTGAGCAACAATTAACCATACTAGCCTTCCAATACTTGTATGCACATGCTAAGTTCTTCTTTAATGCCTTGTTTGTTTATGATCATGATACTTTACTGCTTTAAACTTTACAAAACTCAAGTTGATAGTCATAATGGCATGGCAACATGTTACAAATCAAGATGCAGGCTATGCTTATCCATACCACACATGTAAACAGGGAAGATAAAGACAATCATGCAATTTAAGTGCTGGAAACAAATGAGAGAAAAAAAACTTTACAACCTTGAAGTTCATCTTCTCTATTGTTGTCATTTTCTTCCCATTCTTCCCTTTCCCTTGCCAAACTCAGAATGCTTGCTCATCCTCAAGCAACAATTAGAACAATGGCTATGGGACTAAGATGGATCATGAATGTCTTACACAATGAAATGTTAGTGGTACATGTGTTCTAAGCAAGCAAAAATAAAGATAAAAATCAAGGCACAAGAGACAGAGACATTGTGATTGCAAACTTAAGAAGGTGTGCATAATACTTTGCATAAAGAACAATTGGCACACCAAACTTAGTGTGACACTTTCACTTGGAATTGATGCAAGTGTCTAGCAGATATTGGAACCAAATTTTGTTGCATGGCAACACCAAAATTAGAATGCAATCACATGTTCATTTTATTTGAACTAAGACTAAGCAAATGAAACTGTTATTTGTTAAATACAATCACCAAGTGAAGAATCTGTCATGAATAAGGACTTCTTGGTGATGTATTAATTAAAATAGTTAAGAAGCAAAATAAGTGAAAGCATTCAAAACAAAGAAATAACTAGAGTAAACAGAATAACAAAGTGTCAAACCAAAAAAAAATTAACACTACAAAGGCATTATGGTTATGCAGACAAGTGGTGCTGCTGGATGACTTGCATAGAAAAATAAGTGGCACACCAAACTTAGAATCTTAGTGTGACACTTCCATGTAGAATTGATGCCATCATCCAAAGGAATTGAAAACAAATTGTTTCACGGCAACACCAAACTTAGAATGTAACCATATGCCAATTTATTGAATTTAAACAAAGCACAGAAAGAAAACAAAGCAGAGAAGAAATGTTACCTACGGTTGGGTTACCTCCCAACAAGTGCTCTTTTAGTGTCATTAGCTTGACATGTTGTTCTTCACTTTCTTCCTCTTCTTCCAGTTTGTTAAGAGGAATGACCTTAAGAGGGGAGAAGATTCAGCTACTGTCCCTTGTCTTGGCCTTTCCTCAGCAAGCTTCCTTTTGCGAATGGCTTGATTGATCTTGCTTACTAAATCAGGGACAGGATTGATGCTCTTGCTAGTTGCCTTCACTCCTTTGGATTCAAGACTTGGTTGCTGTGTGATTATTGGAATTTTGTATTCATCCAGAGCCTTTTGAATTGGTGGTTCCATGAGCTTTTCTTCTATGTACTTCTTTGCTTCACTTGAGTTTGGAATTCTTTGGTTGTCCTTCTCACTTTCTTGCTCTTCCACTTCCTCCCTTGCACTCAACATTTGACTTAATAGCTTTTTCATTGAGGAGATTTGTTGATCTTCCTAACATTTCTTCATCTCCTCTTCATATCTTTTAATCTCAAATTCAATTGTTGAGACTTTTTGGTCCAGGGGAGTTTGAGGAGGTTATGAGTGTTCAGGTTCTCTTGTCATCTCAAGTGCAGTTTCAGGTTCTAATACTTTCACCACCTCTTCCTTTTTTTCAATTTCACTTGACACAGGGACCTTGTGTTCTTGTTTTTCCATTTTCTCCTTCCTTGCATTCAACAATTGGCCTACCTTCACTTCCATGTTTTTGAGGGAGTTTTCTAGTTCTTTCTGGTATTTCTCTTTCTCCTCCGTAAATCTTTTGAGCATGGACTCAAGCTTTGAGAGTCTTTGGCTATTGGAAGTTTGTTTGGGTGGTGAGTTTTGAAAGGGGCTTTCTATTGAAGCATGGTCAAGTGATGATATCTTTGGATGAATATCATATGAAGCATTAGAATTCCCTTCCTAGCCACCATTAGAATCATGACTTGCATCATTTTGTGGTGGAGGGAAATATCCCATATGGTTTTCTTGCTCATCTTGTGTCTCTAAAGCAAATCTCCATGGATTGGAGTGCTTAGAATTTGTATTTTCTTGGTGATATTCCCAGCCACCATTAGAGATTGATGATGGTGGGTGATATCCCATAAAATTTTGTTTGACCATAAGATGAGTTGAACTCCATTTATATTTTCTAAAATGCAACATCAATTAAATTTGAAATTCATCTCACAGAGAAGGATTTCTTAGTGAGGCAATAACTCGAACACCTTGTTTTCAACTTAAAACAAAAAGCAAAAATAAAGAAAATGCTTGATCTAGACTTCTCACCCACTTAATCATTGTTGATCTAAATCAATCCCCCGCAACGGCACCAAAAACTTGATGGGTATTTTGGAAACGAATTTCCAATCACCTAAAACTCACCAGCAAGTATACCGGGTCACATCAAGTAGTAAAACTCACTTAGAGTGAGGTCGATCCCATAGGGATTGATGGATCAAGCAACTTTAGTGGGTGATTAGTTTAGTCAAGCTAACATTGAAGTGAAATTTGATGGAATGTAGCCAACAGAAAGTAAATGGCAGTGAATTAAAAGTTGCAGATAGTAAATGAGCAAAATCTTAAATGACAAGAAATGTAAGTTGCATGAAATGTAATGGGGGCTGGGTGCTGGAAATTAAAGAAATCAATAGATCAAGCAACTGGAAATTTAAATGAAAGCAGTAAACAGAACTTAGAACAATTGCCGAAGAGTTAAATTGCATGAAAAATAAAAGGGATTGGATGCTGGGAATTAAAACAAAATTGAAAAATAAGACGTGCAGTAAACTAAAGAACTCTCAGGATTTGAAATTCAGAAACAGGTTGATTCAATGCCAAAACGGAAATGTAGAAATGCAAAAGAATTAAAACATAATTTAAATCTAGCTCAATTGTGAAATCTAAAGGAGAAATTCAAGATCTCAGGAAATCAATGAGACTAGAAAACAAGTCTAGATCTCAATTCCTTCCTTGATCCAACAGAGAATAATTGCAGGAAAAATAGAGAAGAAAGCAGTAAGCACAATTTAGATCCAAATCAAAATTCACTGAAATTATGCAGACAAGCAAACAGAGAGAATTCTCAAGGTGAGATTGAAACAGAATTTCTTCAATTCTCAACCCAAGATTCAAAACAAAAATGAAAACTAAGAGAGAGCTCTCAAATCCTAATGCTCCTTAGTGAAGCCAGCCTCTAATGCTCTCTATTAGAGCCAACCTCCTCCACAAAGATGAAAATGATGCCTTTATATAAGCTTTACAAAGTGAAAATAAAAATGAAAGTGAAATTAAAGACAAATTACAATTAAATGAAATTCCTATTTTATCTATCTCTTGTGCCTTTGAGTGATGATAATGGGCTTTGCTTGCTTTGGATTTGGGTTGAAGATGGCCCTAATTGATTTCTCTTGGACTTGGAAAGAAATCCGTTTGCAATTTGGACTTTGGAGCCTTTAAGTTTGAGTCAAAGTTTGAGGCAAACTTTAACTCAAACGTTGGATTACTAAAATTATGCAAAACGGGATTTATCTGTCACTCACGTTTGAGTTCACGTTTGAGATCAAACGTAAACTCAAATGTGCTCCCTCCAAGAACACTTTGGCGCCAACGTTTGCCTCTAAGTTTGAGGCAAACTTGGTCGCAAACGTTGGCCTCCCCTGGGATACATGTTACTCCAACGTTTGCCTCCAAGTTTGAGGCAAACTTGGACGCAAACGTTAGCCTCCTCTAGGGCTGGATGTTGCACCAACGTTTGACCTCAAGTTTGAGGCAAACGTTGGCGCAAACTTGGGCTTCTTCAGCCTTGCTTCCTTGCTTGTGAAAGCCCATGAATGCTAATGCTCATTCATTTATTCATTGGCAAATAAAAAACATGCATGCATTCATTAATTAATTAATAAAGCCAATTGCATTAACGTTGAAAGGGCTTGATATGTTCTTTAGCCAATTGGCTTTATTAATTAATGCCAATGTATTAATGTATCATTCATTCTTTAATGATCAAATGCTTTATACATGCATTAATTTTATTAGCAATGCTAATTAATGAACTTGAACGTTCATTCATGTAATGCCATGATTCATTGGCTTGAATGCATGCATAAGGCATATATATCATGCCATGGCTTCATGGTAATGGACCACGCTTTTAAAAGCGTGTCCTAAGGTTCCAAAGCGTGCCTCAACTCCAAAATGTGCCCAAAATTCCTCTTTTCTTCTTTTTAGCTTATTTTGTACTCTTTTGCTTCTTTTTCCTCTTATTTCCTACAAAATTTATAAAATCAAAAGATCAAGAAAATATACCATTTAAGCACAAAAGAATGTAATAATTAAGCACTAATTATCAATTTCTTGTATGAAAAGGCATAGAAAAATATGACATGGTGACATGTCATCATAGATCTAAAGCCTATGAAAATGCCAAGATCTATAAAGAAAAAGCAAAGAGAAGACATAACCTCAATCTGACACCCAGGAGCTTCGAAAAAGGATAGCAAATGCTCCTCTACAACTCCAAATTGAGACTTTTCCCTGGGAAACTCAAATCAAGGTGGTCTGGACCCTTTCTTGTCACAAAGGTCTCGCCGTATGGACACATAGAAATCATGGAGGAAAGATCACGGAGGACTTTCACTGTGAACGGACAAAGGCTCAAGCATTACATGGGCAACATGGGGGAAAACCCCAAAGTGAAATATCATCTTAACTGATGGAGAAATCGTCGAGCTAGCGATGCTAAAAGAGCGCTTCGTTGGGAGGCAACCCAACCTAATGTAGTTTCCTTTTCATGATCATTTCAATAAAAGTTACAAGTAGTTTGCCCTGTATTGCGAGGAGCTAAGTTTGGTGTTGCACACCAAAATAATCCAAGAGTGAATGTGTAATTCTAAGTTTGGTGTTCCACTAAAGATTTCAGTTAAACTCACACTACACCTCTTCAAGAGCAGATTGCTAGTCCCAGCCAATCAGGGAAACCACTTGACAAGAGTTTAGTTTCTAGTTCATAGTCGTTTTAGTAATAAAAGCACATAAGGTTCTCTGCATGTATTCAATCTGTTGCATTAGGCAAGGAACTAAGTTTGGTGTTCACACACCAAATTAGGTTCAGAAATTCACAAGCATACATGCATGCTAACTATTTCTCAAGTGCTTTGGGAACAAGCATCTTCCAATAACTTTGCAGGAATTCAATCAAATCTTCGGGAAAAACGGTGCACCATCATCCAAGGAGGCAAAGAAGGATGCAAAAGCTATGGGCGATGACAACAAAGGGATGGCTAGAAGTCACCACCAAAAGGTTGTATTGTTATTTGATTCCATATGCTTGGAAATGCTCAAAGTGGAAGTCTGAATGTATCACTGATTATTAGTTACTCTTTAGTTTACATCACTAAGATTTAATGTTCGTTTTTTCCCGCCTTTGTCATATGTGTGTTGTTTCAAGTTACCTGCTGCATTTTCACCTTGCTTACTTGTATGCTTGTCCTTTAAGTCAAATAAAAAAAGATGTTATGAAAGACCAGAGTGATGTTTAATTTGTGGAGTAAGTTCTTAAGCTTGTGGTGTAGTAATTATTTAGCTAAATTGGTTCACCAACAAGGTAAGAAGGCAACTATCTGTCCTGAATCATATGCTTGAAACACACCCCATAAGACTAGCTAAATAACAAGATCCTAATAAGAAAAAGGGAAAGAAGAATGAAAGTTGAGAAATAAAGAAAAAGAATAAGAAATAAGGCTAGGCACCAAGGGTTGAATCTTGGGGCATGTGTCTGTGGTGCTCCTGTGTAAAGGATATGCTTGGATGAATAAGCCGAGGGAGTAAGTCTTTAGGGGTGTCTTAACACCTAGCACCTTGAACCAACTGGTTCGGGAGTGCTGGCTGAAAGCTTATCTTAAAGAGTCGCCCTCTCACAAAGCACCTAGTCTAAGAACACAATTAAACCTTGAAAAGACTAAGGGATCAATGCATAAAAGTCTCATAGGGTACAATCAAGTAAGTATTCCAGGGCATGATAAAGGTCTGAAAGCCAGTAAAGGAATGAACCTAAGTTGCTATGCATGAAACCCCATAAAACCAAGGATATGACTTCCACAATAATGACTCATTTCTCTTGTCATTTCATTCATCATTCTCATGTTTCAGTACTTGCTTAGGGACAAGCAAGCTTTAAGTTTGGTGTTGTGATGCCAGGGCATTTTGGCCAGTTTCACTGACCTTTTCTTTACTATTTTAGGGTACTTTCATGCATTTTCTTAGTTAATAAGCAAGTTTTGGGTAGATAATCACTTACATCTTGATTCAAGCAAACATTGTGAATTTTATATGATTTTATGAGAATTATGCATGAATTGAATGATAAAATGGATGATGCATGATCTTATGAGTTAGAACCTAGCTTTGATGCACTTTACTTGCTTGATTTCAGGACAAAGGAAGCAAGGAAGATGCCACATTAATAGCCACGTTAGTCTAACTAACGTGACCAGTAACGTGGAATGGGAGCTAGCTTGCAATGTTAATAAGAAAAGTGATCGCCAATAACGCCTTCGTGAGCCATCATAGCCCACGTTAGTTGCCACGTTAACTACATTAACGTGGAAGCTAACGTGGAGGAGAAGTAAACCTCCAACGTTAGTGGTAAAAGTGAATACCACTAACGTTGGAAAAAGGGGCACACTTAGCCACGTTAAGAGTCACATTAATTACATTAACGTGAACTCTAACGTGGAAGGAACAAAGAAGTGCCAACGTTAGTGACAATCACCTTTGTCACTAACGTTGGACCAAGCCACTATTAGCCACGTTAGCTTCCACGTTAATGTCACGTTAGTTGCCACGTTAATTACATTAACGTGGAAGCTAACATGGGGGAAAGAAATGATGAGCCAACGTTAGTGACACTCACCTTTGTCACTAACGTTGGAGATGGCAATCACCACCACGTTAATACAATTAACGTGAGGCACTAACGTGAGAAGGGGCGTTTGGAGCGTTGGTGACAAAGGTAAGTGTCACTAACACTCTCGAAGCTGAGGCATGCCCACGTTAAGGGTCACGTTAGATACACTAACGTGGACTCTAACGTAGGGAGGAAGGGCAACAAGCAAACGTTATTGGAAAAGGTGAATGCCAATAACATTTGCGAAGGACCAAGAGGCAACGTTAGTGATCATGTTAGTGCCACTAGCGTGGAAGTTAACGTGGACCATCTTGGGTTAGGAACGTTAGTGAAAAAGGTGATCGTCACTAACGTTCTCGAACCCACAATTTCACTTAACGTTAACACCACTAACGTCCTAACTAACGTCCATGCCTAACTCACACTTTCTCTGCAAGCAAAGTTGAGCCCACTGAAGACTGCAACTGCTTCAACTAAAGATCCAAAGGCCCATATCCAAGACTTGAAGAGCCAACTAGAAGATCAGAAGAGTAGTATATATAGGAGTAGTTTTGAACTAGTAAGGGAGCTTTTGGGGGCATTGGGAGAACTACTCTCTGCATAATTTTACTTTCTCTGCAACTTCTAGTTTTACTTTTAAATGTATTTTCCATCTTTGCTTTCCATTTCTAGAGCTATGAACAACTAAACCCCTTTCATTGGGTTAGGGAGCTCTGTTGTAATTTGATGAATCAATAATAGTTTTTATTATTCTTCTTCTTTCTTTTCTCTAAATTTTACTAGAATGCTTTCAATCTTCATCCAATTGGGTAGTTGTCTTAGAAAAGAAGCTATTTATACTTGGATCTCTTTGGAATCTTGGAAGAGGAATGAAGAGATCATGCTAAAAATGCTTTCTCATGTTGGACCAAATTGGGGTTTGGATGGATATAGTGACATATAATTCTCCCAATACTTTGATGATTTGGAAATACATGTGGTATAATCAGTGACCATACTTCATCTCTTCTCATGAGCAATTAGACCAAGGAATTGGGTATTGATAAATATTTGAGAGATTGAATTACCAAGGAATTGGAATTTAATCACTTAAGATTGCCAAGGAGATCAATGAATGCATTAATTGAGGAAGAGATGAAAATGAACTTGATCCGGAGAATATAGCATCTCCTGAGCCCAATGAACTCCCCATTTCTGATCTTACCCATTCTCTTTACTTTCTGCCATTTACTTTTATGTTCATCTTCCCTATTCCCCATTTAAGATTCTGCAATTTACTTTCCGTCATTTACATTCTGTTCATTATTTCCAGCAATTACATTTTCTGCCATTTACTTTTCTGCCATTTAATTTCCTGAAATTCTCAAATCAAATTCTGCTTAGCTCAACTAGAACATTCCTCTGATTAAAGTTGCTTGACCAATCAATCTCTATGGGATTCGACCTCACTGTATTGTGAGTTTTTACTTGACGATAATTTGGTATACTTGCCGAGGGAAAATTGTTGAGAGACAAGTTTCCGTGCATCAGTAGCCGAACCCAGAGAGGAGGAGAAGGACGTAAATCCTAGTGAGGAAGACCTCCTGGGACGTTCACTGACCAATAAGGAGTTTCCCTTTGAGGAACCAAAGGAATCTGAGGCTCAACTAGGAACCAAAGGAAAAGATATTATTTTTGATTTTTTTGAATTAATGAAGAAAGAGAAAAACAACAAAATGACACATGACATAAAAATTTAAGATCAAAACAAATAATGCATGCAAGAACACTTTGAATGTCAAGATGAACACCAAGAACACTTTGAAGTTCATGATGAGCATCAAGAACATATTTTTGAAAATTTTTAAGAAAAGAAACACATGCAAGACACCAAACATAGAAATTTTTAATGTTTAGACACAATGAATTCGAAAATGCACAAGAAAAACATGAAAATTTAAAGATCAAACAAGGAAAATCATCAAGAACAACTTGAAGATCAATGAAGAACACAATGCATATATTTTTGAAAATTAAAGAAAAATTAAAACATGCAATTGACACCAAACCTAAAATTTGACACTAGACTCAAACAAGAAACACAAAATTTTTTGGTTTTTATGATTTTATTAAATTTTTTTTTGTATTTTTTTTTGAAATTAAAAATAAAAAGCTTAAACATAAAATAAAATTACCTAATCTAAGAAACAAGATGAACCCTCATTTGTCCAAACTCGAACAATCCCCAGCAACGGCGCCAAAAACTTGGTGCATGGAATTGTGATCACACTTTTCACAACTCCGCACAACTAACCAGCAAGTGCACTGGGTTGTCCAAGTAATACCTTACGTGAGTAAGGGTCGATCCCACAAAGATTGTCAGCTTGAAGCAAGCTATGGTCATCTTGTAAATCTTAGTCAGGCAGATTCAAATGATTATGAGGTTTTGATAATTAAAAGATAAATAAAACGTAAAATAAAATAAAGATACTTATGTAATTCTTCAGATAAGCATTTGGAGATGCTTTGTTGCTTCTGAACCTCTGCTTTCCTATTGTCTTCTTCCAATCATGCGTGCTTCCTTCCTTGGCAAGCTGTATGATCCTCTCAGATGAAAAATACCAGGTACGGTTTCTGCACGGCTAATCAACTATCGGATTTCTCGTCTTGGATGAAAAATACCAGGTACAGCTATCGCACGGCTAATCATCTGTTAGTTCTCACTAGCGTCGGAATAGGATCTCTCTATCCTTTTGCACACTGTCACTGCGCCCAACATTCACAAGTTTGAAGCTCATCATAGTCATCCCTTCCCAGATCCTACTCGAAATACCACAGACAAGGTTTAGACTTTCCGGATCTCAGGAATGCTGCCAATTGGTCCTAGCCTATACTACGAAGGTTCTAATCTCACAGATTCGGGTGCTCTGTTGTCAGGAGAGGCAATGCAAATCATGGATTAGAGACCCAAGAGATTATACTCTGGCTGTCGTCCAATGACTACGTTGAACATCATGTAGACCACTTGTGGTTGTCAGGCACGCGGATCTTGGCTAAGCGAGTAACGAAGATAGTAGGTGATTGTCACGGGTCACCCCATCATTCTGACTTAAATGAATTAAGTATGAGAGTATATCTTGGAGAAGAAGTAAGCGTGAATTCAAAGATAAACAATAG
The DNA here is from genome assembly GCF_000816755.2 of Arachis ipaensis. Lineage (NCBI taxonomy): Eukaryota > Viridiplantae > Streptophyta > Magnoliopsida > Fabales > Fabaceae > Arachis > Arachis ipaensis. The sequence goes on from NC_029790.2 coordinate 70,627,168, forward strand.
TACTTGCATTAACTCATGAAGAACAGCAGTGCTCCGGACCTTAATCTGTGAGGTGTAGAAACTCCACCGTTGAAAATACATAAGAGAAAAAGGTCTAGGCATGGCCGTGAGGCCAACCTCCAATATCTAAGGACTAAACGTCCAGAGATTCCAAGATGTGAATCCAATAGTAAAAAGTGATATTTATACTAACTAGTTACTAGGGATTACAGAAATTAAGTAACTAAGTGCAGATAGTGCAGAAATCCACTCCCGGGGCCCACTTGGTGCGTGCTAGGGATGAGCATTGAAGCTTTAACGTGCATAGGCCATTCTTGGACTAAAACGCCAGCTTTGGTGCCAATTTGGGCGTTTAACTCCAGTTTTGGTGCCAGTTCCGGCGTTTTACGCCAGAAAAGGGTCTCTGGCTGGCGTTTAACGCCAGTTTGGGCCATCAAATCTCGAGAAAAGTATGGACTATTATATATTGCTGGAAAGCCCAAGATTTCTACTTTCCAACGCAATTTAGAGCGTGCCAATTGAGCTTCTGTAGCTCTAGAAAATCTGCTTCAAGTTCAGGAGGGTCAGAATCCAACAGCATCTGCAGTCCTTTCTCAACCTCTGAATCAGACTTTTGCTCAGGTCCCTCAATTTCTGCCAGAAAATACCTGAAATTACAGAAAAACACACAAACTCATAGTAAAGTCCAGAAATGTTATTTTTGCATAAAAACTAATAAAAATATAATGAAAAGTAACTAAAACATACTAAAAACTATGTAAAAACAATGCCAAAAAGTGTATAAATTATCCACTCATCATCCATCAGCACACCTCATAAAGAGGTATGGTTCGTCCCATATGAAATGCTTGGCATCATTGACGAGCTTCCTTCTTAAGTGCTTGTTGATGTTGGTAGGGAGCTCTCCAATGGCCTTGAAATTGGCTATGTCTGCGAACCACGGAGCCTCTTGAAGCATCATCAATTGCTCATCTGGGAAGTTCTCATTTACACCAGGGCTGTGAGCTTCATTGTCCATATGTGGGATCCTTGATAGGTGGTTTGCCACCTTATTTTCTGCTCCACTTCTATCCTTGATTTCAATATTGAACTCTTGGAGTAATAGGATCCATCTGATCAGTCTGGACTTGGATTCTTGTTTGGTTAATAAGTATTTGAGTGCTGCATGGTTAGTAAACACAACTACTTTAGAACCAATAAGGTAAGATCTGAATTTTTCAAAAGAAAAGACTATAGCAAGGAGTTCTTTTTCTGTAGTAGTATAGTTCCTTTGGGCTTCATTAAATACTTTGATGGCGTAATATATAAAATGCACTAGCTTGTCTCTTCTCTGTCCTAATACAGCTCCAATGGCAAAACCTGATGCATCACACATCAATTCAAAAGGCAATTCCTAGCTTGGTAGTGCTATAATAGGTGCAGAAGAGATCTTACTTTTGAGCTCCTCAAAAGCTTGCATGCATTCTCCATCAAATATGAAAGGTACATTAGAGACAAGCAAGTAACTTAATGGTTTAGCAATTTTTGAGAAGTCTCTAATGAACCTTCTATAGAAGCCAGCATGTCACAAGAAGCACCTAACTTCTTTGACATTGCAAGGTGGAGGTAATTTTTCAATCACTTCCACCTTGGCTCTATCTGCCTCTATGCCTTTCTTAGAGATTTTGTGGCTAAGAACTACCTCTTCAGTAACTAAAGGTAGTTTTTTGGTATCTCTTGAGCACCAAGGCAAGATGGTGTTAGCAATTTGGAAAGGAGTCACCAAACACTGAAAAATCATCCATGAAAACCTCAATAAATTTCTCAATCATATCTAAAAAAATGGACAGCATGCACCTTTGGAATGTGGCAGGTGCATTGCACAAACCAAAAGGCATACTTCTATATGCAAAAACACCATAAGGACAAGTGAAAGATGTTTTTTGTTGGTCCTTGGGATCCACTACAATCTCGTTGTAGGTTGAATATCCATCCAAGAAACAATAGTATTCATGCCCAGGAAGCCTCTCTAACATTTGACCCATGAAGGGTAGAGTGAAATAATCCTTCCTTGTGGCTTCATTGAGTTTTCTGTAGTCTATACACATGCGCTATCCAGTCACCGTTCTTGTTCGTATTAGCTTATTCCTTTCATTTGGCATAACTCTGATTCCCCCTTTCTTGGGAACCACTTGAATAGGGCTCATTCAAGGACTATCTGAGATGGGGTAAATCACCCTTGCTTTCCATAGCTTTAGCACTTCCTTTTGCACCACTTTCTTCATTGATGGGTTCAGTCTTCTTTGTGGCTAGATTGATGGCTTGGCATCCTCCTCAAGAAGAATTTTGTGCATTCACATTGAAGGGCTTATTCCGTTTAAATCAGAGAGTGTCCACCCAATGGCATTCTTGTGTTGTTTCAGCACCTTAATGAGCTCCTCCTTTTGTTCCTTACTTAGGGTTAAGTTGATAATTACTGGATAAGTGTCATTGCTCCCCAAGTAAGCATATTTCAAGCTTGGAGGCAGAGTCTTTAATTCCAGCTTGGGTGCTTCTACTTTCTCCTTTCTTACCTTGTCTAACATGATTGAACTGTCCATGCTTTCTTGTTATAATTCACTACATGATGCTTATTGCTCTTGCTCCATTGCATCTTCAAGTTTGTCTTCTTTTAGAACTCCCTGGTACAGTGTCTCTATTGTGTCTATCATCATACACTCTCCAATGGACTCCTTTGGGTTACTCATAGCAATGAACACATTGAATACCATCTTTTCTTCATGAGGCCTGAGGACTAATTCTCCTTTTTGTACATCAATTATAGCTCCAGCTGTTGCCAAAAATGGCCTCCCTAGTATGAAGGATATATTGGCCTCTTCTTCCATGTCAAGCACTACAAAATCTACTAGGAAGATGAAGTCACCCACCTTAAATAACAAGTCCTCCACTACTCCATGGGGAAACTTGAATGTTCTGTCTGCTAGTTGAAGTGCCATTCTTGTAAGGTTGGCCTCTTCAATTCTTATTGTCTTCATCATGGCCAAGGACATAAGGTTGATGCTAGCACCCAGATCACACAATGCTTTCTCAATTCTAATGTCCCCTATGATGCATAGGATTTGAAAGCTTCTAGGATCCTTCATCTTTTGGGAAAACTTTTTCTGTATAATAGCACTGCATTGCTCTGTGAGCACTACGGTTTCCTTTTCTCCCCAGTTCCTTTTCTTGGTCATGAGCTCCTTTAGGAACTTGCCATAGAGTGGCATTCGCTCTAATGGTGGCTATGGTGCTTTTAGTACATAGGGCTTTAAGACCTCCTTGGGTGGGGTAGGAGTATGTATCTCTTCTTCCTCTTTGATTTCTGAGTTCTTGTCAGCCTCTTCTTCTTGTAAGGTATGGCTTGAAGACGCATTCTTCTCTACCTTCCCACTTTTTAACGTGACGGCCTTGCATTTCCCCTTGGATTGGTCATGGTATCTGGTAGCACGAATCCCCACACCTTTGCACTATTATACCAGCAAGTGCACTGGGTCGTCCAAGTAATACCTGAGCGAGTCAGGGTCGATCCCACGAGGATTGTGGTTTGAAGCAAGCTATGGTTATCCTGCAGGTCTTAGTCAGGCAGATCAAAAGGAGTAGAATTTAACATGTTTTAATATTTTATAAATTACATTTTATATCAAATAGAGTCAGTAATGGAAATAGAGAAAAAGAGTAATTAGAACTCAAAAGTCGGGTAAACTATGAAAAGAGAACAGTTAAGGGTTAGAGTTGTTTAGTCTTTCTGAATTAATGCTGGTAGTACTATCTTCTCTGCTTGTGAGTGATCTCTTCTATGGCAGGCTGTATGAGATCAACAACATGGGCCATGGTCATTGATTTCATCTGCTACAGGTTGAACGCCATTGGTCGTGGTCATCCAATCTAGCAAAGGGTGAAGTGCTAGCAAGTCATTCTCCTGGCGATCCTACTCAAAGTGCCACAGACAAGGTCGAATCTTCCGAATCAGAGAATGCTGCTTCTTTGGATTCTAGCCTATACCACAGAGACCCTAATCTCCCCGAAAATTGGCTGAACTGGTGTCTCGAGAAGTCCCCAACGAAGTCGTGGATTAACTGTCTGAGAGATGTATAAACATAGCTGTTGGCTTGTGCTTTCTAGTCACGTATTCACACAAACCCAAGTAGACACGGGTGTTTGTCAGGCACATTCATCTTAGTGTGATGAACAAAGCTAATTTTTCAACTCATCCTATTCACCACGATGAAGATTGGATATACATCTTAGAAACACATCAATCACGGATAGGAGAAGAAACAGTAATACTTTTATTAATTCATAGTATACAGGAGGTTTAGAAACTCATACTGAGGTACAACACAATGTAAAACGTGTATGATGGTAAAAGTGATGTAAATGTGTTCGAATAACATGAATAAAATCCCTTAAATACTAAACAATGACTAGTAAGGGTAAAACAATCTATTTAGTGCTAAAATCCACTTTCTGGAGCCCACTTGATGAGTGTTTGAGCTGAGATTTGATGCGATCCACGTGCTATGAGGCTCCTTGGGCATGGAACGCCAGCTAGGGGTTCCTCTCTGGGCGTTTCGACATTGGTCTCTGCTCTTTGGGTGCTGGACGCCTGGAAGGGGGCAGGTAGCTAGCGTTGAACGCCAGTTTTGGGCCTTTTAATCTGAAGCAAAATATGGACTATTATACATTGCTAGAAAGCTCTGGAAGTTAAGTTTCCATAGCTTTT
>NC_029790.2:70631929-70655109 GCF_000816755.2 Arachis ipaensis
ACAGCATCTACAGCATCTGCAGTACTTTCTCTGTCTCCGAATCAGACTTCTGCTCCAACTCCTCAATTTCAGCCATAAAATACCTGAAATTGTCCAAAAACACAAAACTCAAAGTAGAATAAAAAATGTGAATTTAACACTAAAACCTATAAAAACTTAATAAAAACTAAATTAAACATACTAAAAACTATATGAAAATGATGACAAAAAGCTTATAAAATATCCGCTTATCACAACACCAAACTTAAACTATTGCTTGTCCCCAAGAAACTAAAAAATACAGTAGGAAAAAAAGAAAATTAGGATATAATAAATCTCTAAGTTTCAAATGAAGCTTAGTTCCAATTAGATGAGCGGGACTTAGAATGGCTGGCATCTTTAGGAACTTAGAGTCTAGATGATACTATTGATTCTCCTAGTTAAGCTCTTTTTGATTCTTGAACACAGCTTTCAGAGTCTTGGCCGTGACCCTAAGCACTCTATTTTCTAGTATTACCACTGGATACATTCATGCCACAGACACTTTAATTGGGTGAACCTTTTCAGATTGTGACTCAGCTATGCTAGAGTCCCCAGATAGAGGTGTCTAGAGTTCTTAAGCACACTTTTTTTGCTTTGGACCACGACTTTAACCGCTAAGTCTCAAGCTTTTAACTTGACACCTTCACGCCACAAGCACATGGTTAGGGACAGCTTGGTTTAGCCGCTTAGGCTAGGATTTTATTCCTTTGAGCCCTCCTAACCACTGATGCTCAAAGCCTTGGGCCCCTTTACCCTTGCCTTTTGGTTTAAAGGGTTATTGGCTTTTACAATCTGCCCTCCTTTTCCTGCATTTTTGGGCAGTAATGGATTTTTCTGCTTTTTATTTTTTCTTTTTCTTTTTTGCCATTTTTTTCTTTCTTGCATGCATATAATTTTTTTCTTTTGCAGCATGCTTTTTTTTTTTTTTCTTTTTCCTACTTTTTCTTGCTTCAAGAATCAATTTTTAGATTTTTTAGATTATCAATAATACTTTTCCTTTTTTCTTATTCTTTCAAGAGCCAACATTCTAAAGTTACAACTTCAAATATGCACTGTTTATTCATACATTCAGAAAACAAAAGCAAATAACACTGCATCAATTATATTTAAACTACTCTTATTTTAGACTTGAAATTTATGCATCTCTCAATTCTTTTCAATAAAAATTTTCTTTTAAGCAAGGTGAGAGATATAAGGAACATTTTACAACTTTAAGACATCAAATGCAAATGATCATGCAACTAGAATAAGAGAACAGAAAATAAACAGATAAAAAATAGAAAAATACAGCAGGAAAGGAGATAAAGAGAACGAATCCACTTGAATGATGGTGGCTAGTGCTCCTCCTTGAGGATCCAATGTAGTGCATGATCTCTTCAATGACACTGCTTTGTCTTTGTTGAGGCGATTGCACAGGCTCATGTGCATGCTTTCTAATTTGCTCCTTCCTCTTTTCATGGGGGCAACTGCCTTTCCTTTCCTCTTCTTTGAGGTTTTACCATTCTTTGGTGCCATACTTAGGAGTGGTAGAAGTCAAAAAGGAAAGCTTTTGCAAAACCAAACTTAAGAATTTTTCTTGTCCTCGAGCAAATATAAACAATGGGGAAAAGTAGGGTAGAAGAAGGTGGGGTAGGTGGAGCTTCTGTGTGACCTACTGGTTCTGAGAGGCTAGGGAATTCCAGATTCCCTATTCTCTTGCATTGGCACTTGAACGCCTACGGACTGCTTCCTGGCTGGCGTTCAACGCCAGCAATGCTGCCCATGAGGGGGCGTTGAATGCCCAGCAGGGATACCCTTACTGGTGTTCAACTTTAACACTCTATCCAGAGTGTTCTGTTATTACTGCTGTGAATTCTGTCTCTGTTATGACTGAATGTTGAATATGATCATGACTCTGAAATAAAACAAAATGAAAGAAAATAAATAATGTTGAGTAAAGTTAGGTTTCCTCCCAACAAGCGCTTCTTTAATGTCTTTAGCTGGACTTCACTGTATTTAAGTTAGTAGTAGTGTTGAGCCTCCTGACTCTATATCTCCTTCAAGGTAATGTTTGACCCTTTGTCCGTTGACAGTGAACCTTCTTTCTTTACCTTGAAGCTCTATGTGCCCGTAAGGTGATACACTAGTAATCACAACGGGATTTAAGTTTCCTAGGAAACAGTTTGAGTCTTGAGTTAAAGAGCAGGACTTTCTGGCCTGGTTCAAAGACTCTGGAAGATAACTTCTTGTCATGCCACCTTTTTGCCTTTTGCTTATAGATTTTTGCATTTTCAAATACATCTAAGCAGAATTCATCCAACTCATTTAGTTGGAGTAGCCATTTTTTTCCTACTGCTTTAGCATCAAGGTTGAGAAATCTAGTATCCCAATAGGCCTTGTGTTCTAGTTCCACTAGCAAATGACAGGACTTCCCATATACTAACTGATATGGTGAAGTTCCAATGGGTGTTTTGAAAGCTGGTCTGTATGCCTATATAGCATCATCAAGCTTTCTAGCACAATCCTTTCTAGAGTCACTTACTGTCCTCTGTAGAATTTTCTTTAGTTCTCTATTTGAGACTTCAGCTTGTGCATTTGTTTGGGCATGATACGGTGTTGCCACTTTATGGTGAACTCCATAACGGCTTAAGACAGAATCTAGCTGTCTGTTGCAGAAATGAGTACCTCCATCACTGATTAGTGTCCTAGGGACAACAAATCTACTGAAAATGTTTTTTTGGAGGAACTTCATAACTACTTTAGTGTCGTTAGTGGGTGTTGCTATTGCTTCAACCCATTTAGACACGTAGTCTACTGCCACAAGGATGTAGATATTTGAGTATGAAGGCAAGAATGGTCCCATCAAAATCTATGCCGTACACGTCAAACAACTCAATCTCTAATATTCGTTGTTGAGGCATGCTGTGACCATGAGGAAGATGGCCAGCCTCTGGTAACTATCATAGTTACGGACGAACTCTCTAGAATCCTTAAAGAGAGTAGGCCAGTAAAAGCCACTTTGGAGTACCTTAGTGGCTATCCGCTCACCTCCAAAGCGTCCTCCATAGTCAGAGCCATGGCAATGCCATATGATTCTCTGTGCCTCTTCTTCAGACACATAGCGTCGGATTATTCAATCCGAGCATTTCTTAAAGAGATATGGCTCATCCCATAGGTAATATTTTACATCATGCATGAGTTTTCAGGCTTGCTGCCTGGTAAACTCCTTAGGAATGAACTGTATAGCCTCTTAGTTTGCAATGTTTGCAAACCAAGGTACTGTCCGGATGGCATAGAGTTGCTCATCCGGAAAGGATTCGGATATGTCAGTGGAGGGAGAAAAAGTCCCTGCTACTGGCTCAATATGGGACAACTGATCAGCCACCTGATTTTTTGTCCCTTTTCTGTCTCTAATTTCTATATCAAACTCTTACAGGAGTAATACCCATCTCATAAGTCTAGGTTTAGAATCCTGCTTAGTGAGTAGATACTTTAGAGCAGCATGGTCAGTATAAATAATGACCTTAGATCCTACTAGGTATGATCTAAACTTGTCAATGGCATAAACCACTGCAAGTAGCTCCTTTTCTATAGTAGTGTAGTGTTTTTGTGCATCATTTAATATGTGACTAGCATAGTAAATGACATGCAGGAGCTTGTCATGTCTCTGACCTAGGACTGCGCCAATTGCATGATCACTTGCATCACACATTAGCTCAAATGGCAAGTCCCAGTTGGGAGCAGAGATGATAGGAGCAGTGACAAGCCTGGCTTTCAGAGTTTCAAAGGCATATAGTCATTCTTGGTCAAAGACGAAAGGAACATCAGTGGCCAAGAGATTACACAAGGGTTTGCCGATTTTAGAAAAATCTTTTATGAACCGCCTATAGAATCCTGCATGTCCTAGAAAACTTCTGATTGCCTTGACACTAGTAGGTGGAGGCAAGCATTCTATCACTTCCACTTTAACTTGATCTATCTATATCCCCTTATTTAAGATCCGATGCCTAAGAACAATGCCTTCAGTTACCATGAAGTGGCGTTTCTCCCAGTTTAGGACTAGGTTTGTTTCTTAGCATCTTTTTAGGACTAGGGTCAGAGGATCAAGATAGGAGTAAAATGAGTCTCCATAAACAGAGATGTCATGCATAAATACTTCAAGGAATTTCTCTACCATATAAGAGAAGATGGATAGCATGCATCTCTAAAAGGTGGCAGGCGCATTGCACAGGTGATGCGTGAGCATCTTTCCTATCTTTTCCTTGTGAATTTGCATTAAATTGATTGAGTTTAATCAAGAATTAATTATCTTTTAACCACTATGAATGCTACTTTGAGTCATGTAAAATTCTATTTATTTTAGGTAGCATTTGGTTGGATTTGATGGAGTTTCCGCAGAAAAAGAGAAGAAGGCTATATAGGGCAGGAATGGCTTAGAGGATGGAGAGGAATCTTGCACAAATGGAAGGAGCACAAGAATTAAAGGAGATGACCAGCGAGGAGCGACGCGTGCGCGTACCTGACGCGTGCGCGTGATTTGGAGATTTGCACAGCGACGCGTGCGCGTACCTGACACGTACACATGACACGCGAAGAAGACCATCGATGCGTACGCGTGACTGACGCGTACGCGTGACATGCGCCACGTGCAGAAAACGCAGAAAACACTGATTGCTATAGTTAATTCTAATTTAAACTTTAATTTTTATAAATAGGAAAAGATATTATATTAGTTTTAAATAAATAGATTTTAAATTAATTAGGAATAGATATAAAAGAGAAAAGAAACTTCTCTTCTGAGGATTATTCCACCTCATCCCAATTTACAGTTTATCAGAATCCTAGTTTTCACTCTTTTCCATGAGTAACTAAACCTCCACTGTTAAGGTTAGGAGCTCTGTCTATTTGTATGGATTGATTCTATTGTTTTTGTATTTTAATTTATGTACTGATTTATAATTTAAGAATTGTTTTCATTCTTTATCTTATGAATTTGGGTGGAATGGAAGTATGACCCTCTTTCTAATTGAGTTCTTGTATAACTTGGAAAAGCTCTTTACTTGAACAACAGCCTGAAATCAATTTCTCCTAAATTCTAATTATCTGGACTTAATGGGATAGTGATATATAATCCTCTTATATTTGGATAATTAGGATTTTTGTGGCATAATAACTGGAATTAAACTTCACCCCCTAATTGGAATTAATTGACCAAGGAATTGGCAGTTGATGAAAGTTAGAGGAGACTAGAAAGGTCTAAGGAATTAGGGTCTAGTCACATATAGTTTGCCATGAATTAAATCTTGCATGATTAAAATAAATTAATAAGAAAAGTCAATCCGGAAAATTGATAACTCTGAAGCCTTAACTGCCTTCTCCATATTGTTTTTCCAACTTATTTACTTGCCTGTCTTCTGATATTCTGAATTTACTGTTTAATGCCTTTGAACTCTTAAACACTATTTTCTGCTTGTCTAACTAAGTAAATTAATCAACCATTATTGCTTAGTCCCTCAATCCTCGTGGGATCGACCCTCACTCACCTGAGGTATTACTTGGTACGACCCGGTGCACTTGCCGGTTATTTTGTGGTTATAAATTCCGCACCAAATTTTTGGCGCCGTTGCCGGGGATTGATAGTGATTAACAACTATTAGTTGTTTGATTTCTTAGATTAGTCGTTTTAATTTTAATTTTATTTAAATTTTGCTTTAGTATTTTCGAAAAAAATTAAATAAATAAATTAGTGCCAATATTTTTCCGTAATTTCTGAAATTAAGTTTGGTGTCCCCTAGTTATTTTTATTTCAATTTTTCCTATTTATTTTTCTTGTTAATTTCGAATTTTTCTGTTCTAATTTTGCCTACAAATTTTGAAATTTATTTATTTATTCTATTTAGTATTTTTATTTTAATTTTTTACACAAGTTACTTTACTGGGAATTCTCTACACTCTGACGTAGATAATCCCAACTTTTCTTGTCTTCTGTCTATTTATGCGCAGGAACAGAGACAAGGAACCTCTCTTAGACTTTGATCCTGAACCTAAAAGGACTTTCAGGCGACATTTGCAACAAGCAAGACTTTGCAAGGCTGCATAATCCACTATGGATCCTAATAATGCTGTTAATGCCAATGTGGCAAAACTGAATGGGAATGAGCAACAAAGGAGAGTGCTTGGCTCTTACTTTGCTCCTACTACAGATCTTTATGGAAAAAGCATTGTGGTGCCACCTATAGCTGTGAACAACTTTGAGTTGAAGTCACAATTGGTCACCCTGGTGTAACAAAACTGCCAGTATCATGGCCTTCCCCAAGAAGACCCAAATCAATTTATTTCTAACTTTCTACAGATTTGTGATACTGTGAAGACAAATAGAGTGAACCTAGAGGTGTACAAACTCATGCTCTTCCCGTTTGCTCTGAAGGATGTAGCAAAGCTATGGCTAGATTCCCACCCTAAGGAGAGTTTGGATACTTGGGACAAGGTTGTTACTGAGTTTCTTACTAAATTTTTCTCACCAAAAAAGCTGACTAAGCTTAGGGTGGAGGTTCAGACCTTCAGGCAGAAGGATGGTAAAACTCTTTATGAAGCTTGGGAGTGGTACAAGCTACTAACTAGGCAATGCCCTCTGGACATGTTCTCCAAATGGACCCAACTGGATATCTTTTATGAAGGTTTGGGTGAAATGTCCAAAATGTTCTTAGATAATTCCGCAGGTGGTTCATTACACAAGAAGAAGACACCGGAGGAGACTATTGAGCTTATTGAATTGGTTGCTAGCAACCAATATATATATTCATCTAACAGGAATCCTGTGAAATCTGAGGCTCCTCAGAAGAAGGGTGTTATGGAAGTAGAAGCTCTTAATGCTATTCTTGCTCAGAACAAGCTTATGTCTCAGCAAATAAATCTACTTTCTTAGCATATGGGTGGAATGCAAGTGTCAGCTATCAACACCCAAAATCCACCTCAAGAGGTCTTTTATGACATGACAGGTAATTTTGTGCAAAATGATAATTATGATTATGCTCAATCCTCTTTTGAACAGGTCAATTACATGGGGAGTGGTCCTAGAAATCCTAACAATGATCCATATTCTAAGACATACAATCAGGGGTGGAGAAATCACCCAAATTTTGGGTGGAGGGACTAACCTCAAAGACCTTAGAATTTCAACAATAATTCTCAGGGCGGCTTCCAATAGAACAATCACAGTAACCGTCAATTTCAGCCTCATCAATAACAATCACCTCCACAGGCAAATTCTAAATCCCAAGAAGATTCTAATTCGGAGATGATGAGGAGTTTTATGCAGGAAACTAGAGCCTCTATTAGAAACCTGGAGGTTTAATTTGGCCAACTGAGCAAGCAAATACCTGAGAGGTCTGCAAGTACATTTCCAGGTGATACAGTGGTGAACCCCAGAGAAGATTGCAAGGTTATTCAATTGAGAAGTGGTAAAACAGCTGGCTCTGAGACAAAGGCCAATGAAGAGCTAGTTGAAAAGGAAGCTCCAGAGGAGAAGAAGGAAGAAGTGGAGCACGCCCCTCTAAAGCATACAGACAACCCGTTCCTAGACTCTCTTGACACTTATCCTACATTGCCAAAGGCTCCTGAATACAAGCCAAAAATGCCATATCCTCAGAGGCTTCAGAAGGCTTCCAAAGAAAAACAATTCTTTAAATTTTTAGATGTCTTCAAGAAGCTACAAATCAACATTGCTTTTGCAGAGGCTCTTGAGCAAATGCCTCTCTATGCAAAATTTATGAAAGAATTGTTGACCCAAAAAAGGAATTAGAAGAAACAAGAAACAATGGTGTTAACCAAGGAATGTAGTGCGATTATCCAACACAACCTTCCAGAGAAGATGCCAGATCCAGGGAGCTTTGTAATTCCTTGCACCATTAGAGATGTCATCATTCAGAGGGCTTTATGTGATCTTGGAGCTAGCATCAATCTCATGCCACTTTCATTGATGAAAAAGCTTCAAATTGAGGAGGTAAAACCCACTCGTATTTCTTCAACTTGCTGATCTTTCTATTAAATTACCTGTGGGTGTTGTTGAGGATTTACTTGTGAAAGTAGGACCATTTATTTTTTCTGTTGATTTTGTTATATTAGACATGGAAGAGGATGTAAAATCCTCTATTATACTTGGTAGACCCTTTTTAGCTACAGGTAGAGCTCTAATTGATGTGCAAAAGGGTGAATTAACCCTGAGGGTCAATGAAGAACAGGTGGTCCTTAATGTTTTTGAAGCTCTTGATGAGCGGATAATTTATACGCTTTTTGGTATTATTTTTAGTATGTTTTCAATAGATTTTAGTTAGTTTTTATTATATTTTTATCAGTTTTTATTTAAAATTCACTTTTCTGGACTTTACTATGAGTTTGTGTGTTTTTCTGTGATTTCAGGTATTTTCTGGCTAAAATTGAGGGACCTGAGCAAAAATCTGATTCAGAGGCTGAAAAAGGACTGCAGATGCTGTTGGATTCTGACCTCCCTGCACTCGAAGTGGATTTTCTGGAGCTACAGAAGTCCAATAGGCGCACTCTCAATTGCGTTTGAAAGTAGACATCCTGGGCTTTCCAGCAATATATAATACTCCATACTTTGCCCAAGATTTGATGGCCCAAACCGGCATTCCAAGTCAGCTTAAGAATTCTGGCGTTTAACGCCAGAACTGGCTAAAAGCTGGAGTTAAACGCCCAAACTGGCACAAAAACTGGCGTTTAACTCCAATAAAAGTCTCTACACATGAAAGCTTCAATGCTCAGCCCAATCACACACCAAGTGGGCCCCGGAAGTGGATTTTTACATTAAATACCCTAGCTTACTCATTTTCTGTCCCTAGGCCACTAGTTTTACTATAAAAACTACTTTTATTAATTCATCTTGTACCTCATGACATTCTACACATTTCATATTGTATCTTCTATGGCTTGAGTTTCTAAACCCCATTGTTGGGGGTGAGGAGCTCTGCTATTCTTCATGAATTAATGCAATTACTACCGTTTTCCATTCTATCACGCTTGCTTCTATTTTAAGATATTCATTCGCACTTTAACCTGATGAATGTGATGATCTGTGACACTTCTAACAGCCTAGCCCCGAAGAAACGACGCTTTTTCGGGATCAAACGGAATTTTTACAGAATTTTTAGGAATTTCTATGCATATAAGCACCTCCACTGCACAGGTGCTGCGTCATCAAGCTGCTGAGTCAGCAGCTTGATTGCACAGGACACCTCTCCTAATCTAAGTAGGCACGTCGTGAAGAGTTGCGTTTTTGAGCCACTTCGGGCCCAAATTTCAAAATTCTGATTTCCGTGGTTAGTCTCTATGTGACGAGCCGGTCACGAATTTCGAGAGAAAAATTATATTAATATAATATTCATATATTATTATTTTATTCAGAATATTATATTATTATCTTCTCTACTGTGATTAATGTTGATCTATGTTTAGTAATATAATAACTGAGCTTGATATCTACCGGTAACGGATAATACCGGCATTCTTAGATGAACTTAGCACTGCTAATGCTTCATCATATATCTTTTATTCTTATGATTATCCAGTTACTAGTGTCATTTACACTAAGTAACTTAATGTTTATCCATTAGTAGTGTAATTACTTAAGTTCTAATACATCTAGCTTTAGTAATTATCCTTTTCTGAGATATTTTGACAAGTAACTTTTGGATAATCATCATCCAAAAGCCACAGCCTCCCTAGGACAGCTTGGCTATCATTTTTGTTCTTGGAAAAGCTTAGAACACCATGAAAGAAAACCATGAAGCTTCCATGAACACCTGAGCTACTTTCTCCGTTCTTTCTCAAACCGAAACCCCTATCAAAAATCTAATCTTACCAAAGTGTTCACTTCTTCCTCCTCTTCATTTCTATGTCACTTTTCATGGAGTAAATCAAGGTATGAAGGCTGCTCCTCCTCCTTGAAGATTCGGCCATGGTGGTTCCTTATGTTAATGATGTTTTCTCCATGTTCTTTCTTAGGATCTCTTATTCAATCACCAAAAGCTCCACGAAAACGTGATTTCTAGTTACCTTAAGGTGAGGAAAACCTTCTTTTCATCATCATGAAGCTTCAGCCTTCATGGTTCATAAGATTCTAAAGTTGTTTTTGATGTTAAAATAGACGTAAAAGTGCTTCTGGAAGCTTGTTTTTGGTGCAATCTCGGACAGCAGCAAAGGTGGTAAGGTTTGGTAAATTAGTCAATGATTGGCTGTGTTCTTGAAGTGTTAAACCAGATCTTGTTGCTTGAGATTTGATTTTGGGTGTTTGTGTGATGGTTTGATCATGGAAACTTGTTGTTTAATGCTTGAAAATCATGTTTATGATGGTTTTGAAGTGGCTGTTGGTGCTGCTGGAAAACATGACATTTCAGCCATAAAAATCATGATTTTTGATGCTTATTTGATGTGTATTTGATGGCTGAAAATTTTCTCTTTGGTTTGATAAAAATCGGGTTCAAATCGGTTTCTGAAAAGATTGAAAAACTAGCTGAAAATCAAGCAGAAATCTGATGAACTTTTGAAAAAAAATGTTTCTGGTTTTTGGAAAAACATGAAAACGTGTATTCAAGGAGTTTTGGGGTCAAAATGCAATTATTAAAAAGTTTGGGGTTGAAAATTAATTAATCAAAAGTTGAGGGGCTAAAGTGCAAATATTAAAAGTTATAGGGGTCAAAGTGCAATTTCCAAGAAGTTCGGGGGTCAAATGCAATTTTTGAAAGTTAAATAAAATATTATTATTTTAATAATAAAATATAAATATATTATTTTATTAATAATAATAAAATATTGATAAAAAGACAGTTTTCCCTGAAAGCCTCAGGAAGGCAGATTTGAGTCCAGAATTCTCTAATTTCCTTTACTAAACACCTAAGAAGAGGTATAAGAGAAGATATAGAGGTATATGAGGTAAAGAAACAAGATTTTGAAACCTGTGTTTAAGTTAAAAAGAAAAAGAGTTAAAAGTGATATAGCTGTGTACCTGACCTTACAGAGTAAACAGAGAATTGTAAAATGAGCTTTCTGTGATGTTGTAATGCTTGATTTATGATGATTGCTAAATGATGGAAAGTATGGTTATCTGCGAATTATGAGCCTTCGGGCAATGCTTGTGAATGTTGTGTGGGGACGCCCGTATTGTGATGTTGCTTCCCAGACAGGCTGCGGTAGAGTAGTACCAGCCCTGCAAGCTGAATGCTTGGTAGAGGCCTGACTTGCATACCTGCGGTATATTGAGACCTGAGCAAATACCAGCCCTGCAAGTCGAGAGCACTTGGTAGAGGGTATGCGGTACTTAATCTGGGATTAAGTTCTGGAAAGGCCTTATCTGACTTGGAGGGTCAGATTGCGTCGGGTGCGTGTCGAAGGACCCGGTGCGTGGCGAGTATTACATCTACTGTGCGGTACCTCGTATCCGTAATTATGTAGTTCGTGGTAGATCTTTCCAGTACCATATTAGGACAGCATACTTTAATCCTGATGCACCCTATGAATTTCCCTTATCTTGGTTACACCCCGGCGGACCTGGAATACCTCATCCTGAGGAGCAGATGCCACCTCCACCTGACTATCCTCCTCTAGCTGAACCTCCTCTACCTGATGAGCCTATACCTGCCCAGCATATCCATGAGGCACCTCCTGCACCCTTTGTCCTTGATGAGTGGGGTGTTCCTGTGTTACACCCGAGCTTGATCCTTTACCTGAGCCGATCGAGCCTCCTGTCTTTGATGAGCAGCATGGACATGAGTATGATCAGATCATGGAGGCGCCACCTCCTTCTCCCGACTGTATTTTGTTTGATAGCTATCCTTTTATGGTTCCTGTGGCCAACAGTAGTTCCTCTGCTATCACTCCGGCAGAAGAAGAGGACGGGGAAGAAGAATATCCAGAGGAAGATCCTAACTTCATAGTTATCTCCTCTAGCAGTGATGACGATGAGCCAGGCGAGGCGCCAACAGGTGAGCATCACCATTCGCCCGGTGATTTTCTGTGAGGTACTCTAGACCAGGATTGAGGAGACATTTTGAGATGCCTAGTCTAACTTCAGTACATTAGAGTGTCTCCCCCACTTTTGTTAGCATGATTAGAGGGAATAGGCATATATCAGAGTTAGGCTAGCCTGGGTGCCAGCTTAGGGGCTTTTGGTCAGGCCAGGCCCTGGGGCGTCTTATGTACATATATGTATATACTATATGAGTCACTGACTTAGGGGTGCTGTACCATAGCTCTATGCTTATATAACTGAACCACTTTTGTAACATGATGTATATTATAGTGTGTTGTTCCATATTCTATTATCTTTTGTCTTATGTATGTGAATGTTTAATTATCCCTTGATATATGGAAGGTATGCGACTTTAAATTATTCTTGTTAAAAAAATTTACTTGTAAAATTCGCGGGGTTTTAACAACGTAGAGGCTTATATTTATTAATTAATAATACAAAAAGGAAAAACAAGTTGGTAACATTCGATTTCTAGTATGATCTAGACATGCTGGAAGTTGGGTCGTTACAATTTGGTATCAGAGCGGTTCTTCCTGTTAGAGCCTGGGGAATGGACTGAATCATGCTTGATTGCATGCTCTGTGGTGTATCTCATGCTTATAGGGTATCTATGTGATATGTGTTGCATGAATGTCTTTATGCTTTCATTCTGATAATGTTCACGCCCAATCTGAGGTATTAAGACTGATCACCTTGGTATTGATTATTTGGTATGAACAGAATCAGGATGCCTCCACGGAGACGTAGCGATCGGGAATGGTCTACTATTAACAATCCGCCACGAAACGATGATAATCTGTTTGCTGTGATTCACGCTATGGCTGAGGCTGTGCGTGAAACGGCGACTGCTACTACCCGAGCAGTTAACCCTCTGGGGGAACGTAATGGAGAGCGTAACAATGACCGTAATGGTGAGAATGGTGGGAATGGTGATGGAGATAACATGAATCATGATAGGCCTATGACATTAGCTACTTTCTTGAAAGTTAATCCATCGAAGTTCAAGGGTACGACTGTAGAAACTGAAGCTGATAATTGGTTCCGAGGCATAGAAAGGTCCTTGAGCGCACAGCATGTCCCGGAAGAACAGTATGTAGAATTTGCTACTTATATGTTGGAAGGGGATGCTCAGCACTGGTGGCAGGGCATTCAACGTTTACTGCAGCAAGATGAGGGTAATATTTTGTGGGATGTTTTCAAAGAAGAGTTCTATAAGAAGTACTTTCCTAGAGCTACTCGTGAGGCAAAGGAGATAGAGTTGATGTAGTTGAAACAGGGAAGTATGTCCGTTGCTGAGTATACAAGGAAGTTTGAAGATTTATGTCGTTTTTTCAAGGTTTGTCAAGGGAATCCAGTAGATTTCGAAGAGTGGAAATGTTTGAAATTTGAAGGGGGACTCCGTGAAGATTTGTTGAACTCAGTGGTTCCATTGGAAATACGGAATTTTGCGGAGTTGGTTAATAAGAGTCAGCTAGTAGAGGACTGTGCTAAGAAGATAGCTGCAGCTCGGATGAATCGCCCAGGATCCTCTTTTCAGAATTATAATCGGTATACAGCTCCTCAGGGAAGGAATTTTAAGCAGGGAGCAATGCCTTCACGAAGGTACAATCAGAATAGAAATGTTCATGCACGTCCTACAAGAGGGAATGGAGGAAGAACGAGACAGGATATGGGTAAGCGACCTCAGCAGGCGCAGATGCCACCAGTATGTAGGCAGTGCAGAAAGGAGCATGGAGGTAGACCTTGTCAGCTTACAGGCGTTATCTGTTTTTCTTGTGGTCAGCCTGGACATATGGCTAAGGACTGTCCGAAGAAGCCAGTACAAGGAATAGAGAGGCCGCGACAGCAAGGACGTGTGTTTGCTATGACTGCTGATGACGCAATGAAATCAGACTCCCTAATTCAAGGTCAGTGTTATGTCAAATCTCGATTCTTAACTGTACTGTATGACTCTGGTGCATCATATTCATTTATTTCTGAGACTGTTGCGCATGAGTTGGGATTAGATTTCGCCATGTTAGATTATAATCTAATTGTTCGTACACCCACATCTCAAAATGCCTTGACTAGTCAAGTATGTCAACAGGTGCCTTTTGTTATTGAGGCTAAGACTTTTATACATGACCTGGTTTGTTTGCCTTTGTGTGGTTTAGATATTATCTTAGGTCTAGATTGGTTGTCCAAGCATCATGTTTTCCTTGATTGTTTTAAACGAATTGCTACATTTCCATCATCTGAAATGCACACTGAACCAGTTGAGTCTTGTACTTTCTATTTGAATTCCCTAAGAGTTATTTCTAGTAATAGTGGGTTAGAGGGTTACATTCTACTATTGGCTAGCTCAGAAACTAATGAACAAGACTTGGAGCAAATCCGAGTGGTGAAGGAGTTTCTGATGTTTTTCCGGATGATATACCTGAGTTTCCACCTCAGAGAGAGATAGAGTTTAGTATTGATCTGGTTCCTGGAGCCGGACCGATTTCTATAGCACCGTATCAGATGTCACCATTGGAATTAGTAGAGTTAAAGAAGCAGTTGAATAAATTGCTGGGGAAGAAGTTTATTCGTCCGAGTGTATCACCATGGGGAGCTCTAGTGTTACTAGTAAAGAAGAAGGATGGTGGAATGAGGTTATGTGTGGATTATCGGCAATTGAACAAGATCACAATCAAGAACAAGTATCCACTCCCAAGGATAGATGATCTGATGGACCAGCTGAGAGGTACGACAGTATTCTCGAAGATTGATTTGTGGTCAGGTTACCATCAAATCTGGGTGAAGGAATTAGATATACCTAAGACTGCCTTTCGAACTAGGTACGGTCATTATGAATATGCGGTTATGTCCTTTGGACTGACTAATGCTCCTGCTGTATTCATGGATTATATGAATCGCATTTTTCGTCCGTATCTAGATCAGTTTGTGGTAGTCTTTATAGATGATATCCTCATCTATTCCAAGACAGAAGAAGAACATGGAAAGCATTTGAGGATTGTGTTGCAAATATTAAGAGCACGGAAGCTATATGCGAAGTTGTCAAAATGTGAATTTTGGGCGACAGAAGTGGCATTCTTGGGACATGTGATCACACGAGATGGAATAACTGTAGATCCTTTAAAGATAGAGGCCGTAGTACAATGGAAGCACTCCAAGATAGTTACAGAAGTTCGTAGTTTCTTGGGGTTAGCAGGATACTATCGGCGATTTATCAAGAGTTTTTCACAGATAGCTTTACCTTTGACTCGCCTTACTAAGAAGGAAGTTCCGTTTTAGTGGACAGAGAAGTGTGAAGAAAGCTTTGAAACTTTAAAGGAAAAGTTAACGACGGCGCCAGTTTTGGTGTTACCAGACCCACAGGAACCTTTTGAGGTGTATTGTGATGCTTCTTCTAAGGGACTTGGATGTGTATTGATGCAGCATAGGAATGTGGTAGCTTATGCTTAGAGACAACTAAGACCTTACGAAAGGAACTATCCAACACATGATTTGGAATTAGCAGTAGTGGTCTTTGCACTTAAGATTTTGAGGCACTATTTGTACGGAGCCCAATTTGAAGTCTTCTCTGATCATAAGAGTTTGAAGTATATCTTTGATCAGAAAGACCTTAATATGAGGCAGAGGCGATCGATGGAATTCTTAAAAGATTATGATTTTAAGTTGAGCTATCATCCTGGGAAGGCAAATGTAGTCGCAGATGCTTTGAGTCGGAAGAGTTTGGGTATATCTTGGATGATGATCAAGGAAGAAGAAATGATCTCAGCCTTTGAAAACTTAAAATTAGGAATGAGAGAGACATCAAGAGGAGTTGTTATGGCGCGACTACAATTAACATCTGACTTTAAGATAGCTATTCAGCAAGCTCAAGCCCAGAATTCAGGAATGCTGACATTGTTAACACGGATGAAGGCAGACCAGCCGGAAGAGGTACTCCAAGATAAAGAGGGAATATGGAGATATAGGAACAGAATTTGTGTACCTGCTCAGGAGGACTTGAGAAAGAATATTCTGACCGAAGCTCATGAAAGCAGATTTTCTATCCATCCCGAAACGACTAAAATGTACCAAGATCCGAAGAAGATGTTCTGGTGGCCGGGAATAAAGAAAGATATAGCAACGTATGTTTCAAAGTGTCTCACTTGCCAGAAGATTAAAGTGGAACATCAAAAACCACCTGGAACCCTGCAACCATTGGAAATACCGCAATGGAAATGGGAAGAGATTACGATGGATTTTGTTACTGGGTTACCAAGAACCTCTGCCGGGCATGATGCAATTTGGATAGTTGTAGATCGATTGACAAAATCAGCGCATTTTCTATCAATTCAAATTGGTCACAGCTTGGAGAAACTCGCCCGGTTATACATTCAGGAGATAATACGATTGCATGGAATACCTTCATCAATTGTGTCAGACAGAGATCCAAGGTTTACTTCTAGATTTTGGGGAGCTCTACAGAAAGCTTTTGGGACGAAGTTGCACTTAAGTACAGCATATCACCCACAGACTGATGGACAGACAGAACGAACAATTCGTACCTTGGAAGATATGTTGAGATCTTGCGTAATGGACCAACAAGGTAACTGGGACAAATACTTGCCATTGATTGAGTTTGCTTATAACAACAGTTATCAACAGAGTATTAGAATGGCACCATATGAAGCCCTCTATGGAAGAAAGTGTCAATCACCATTATACTGGTATGACAAGGAGGAAGGCAGGATTTTGGGGCCAGACTTGGTACAAGAAACTACCGAACAGATTAAGCACATTCGAGAGAAGATTCAAACTGCCCAAAGTCGACAAAAGAGCTACGCAGATAATAGGCGTAGGCCCTTAGAATTTAACGAAGGTGACCATATTTTTTTAAGAGTGACACCTACGACTGGAATAGGTAGAGCTCTTAGGACTAAGAAATTGAATCCACGATACTTAGGTCCTTTTCAAATTCTTAAAAGAGTCGGTCCAGTAGCATACCAAGCAGCTCTCCCTCCTTATTTGTCAAACCTTCATGATGTTTTTCATGTTTCACAACTCAAAAAGTATAATCCCGACGAAAGCCATGTTTTACAACCAGAGACAGTACAGCTGTGAGCAGACTTGACATATCAAACCCTACCAGTCAGAATTGTGGAACGAAGTGACAAACAGCTTAGAGGGTAGAATGTAACGGCCTAGCCCCGAAGAAACGGCGCTTTTTCGGGATCAAACGGAATTTTTACAGAATTTTTAGGAATTTCTATGCATATCAGCACCTCCACTGCACAGGTGCTGCGTCATCAAGCTGCTGAGTCAGCAGCTTGATTGCACAGGACACCTCTCCTAATCTAAGTAGGCACGTCGCGAAGAGTTGCGTTTTTGAGCCACTTCGGGCCCGAATTTCAAAATTCTGATTTCCGTGGTTAGTCTCTATGTGACGAGCCGGTCACGAATTTCGAGAGAAAATTATATTAATATAATATTCATATATTATTATTTTATTCAGAATATTATATTATTATCTTCTCTACTGTGATTAATGTTGATCTATGTTTAGTAATATAATAACTGAGCTTGAAATCTACCGATAACGGATAATACCGGCATTCTTAGATGAACTTAGCACTACTAATACTTCATCATATATCTTTTATTCTTATGATTATCGAGTTACTAGTGTCATTTACACTAAGTAACTTAATGTTTATCCATTAGTAGTGTAATTACTTAAGTTCTAATACATCTAGCTTTAGTAATTATCCTTTCCTGAGATATTTTGACAAGTAACTTTTGGATAATCATCATCCAAAGGCCACGGCCTCCCTTGGAAAGCTTGGCTATCATTTTTGTTCTTGGAAAAGCTTAGAACACCATGAAAGAAAACCATGAAGTTTCCATGAACACCTGAGCTACTTTCTCCGTTCTTTCTCAAACCGAAACCCCTATCAAAAATCTAATCTTACCAAAGTGTTCACCTCTTCCTCCTCTTCATTTCTATGTCACTTTTCATGGAGTAAATCAAGGTATGAAGGCTTCTCCTCCTCCTTGAAGATTCGGCCATGGTGGTTCCTTAAGTTAATGATGTTTTCTTCATGTTCTTTCTTAGGTTCTCTTATTCAATCACCAAAAGCTCCAAGAAAACGTGATTTCTAGTTACCTTAAGGTGAGGAAAACCTTCTTTTCATCATCATGAAGCTTCAGCCTTCATGGTTCATAAGATTCTAAAGTTGTTTTTGATGATAAAATAGGCATAAAAGTGCTTCTGGAAGCTTGTTTTTGGTGCAATCTTGGACAGCAGCAAAGGAAGTAAGGTTTGGTAAATTAGTCAATGATTGGCTGTGTTCTTGAAGTGTTAAACCAGATCTTGTTGCTTTAGATTTGATTTTGGGTGTTTGTGTGATGGTTTGATCATGGAAACTTGTTGTTTAATGCTTGAAAATCATGTTTATGATGGTTTTGAAGTGGCTGTTGGTGCTGCTGAAAAACGTGACATTTCAGCCATGAAAATCATGATTTTTTATGTAATATTATTTTATTAATAATAATAAAATATTGATAAAAAGACAGTTTTCCCTGAAAGCCTCAGGAAGGCAGATTTGAGTCGAGAATTCTCTAATTTCCTTTACTAAACACCTAAATCGCATACCTGCGGTATGTTGAGACCTGAGCAAATACCAGCCCTGCAAGTCGAGAGCACTTGGTAGAGGGTATGCGGTACTTAATCTGGGATTAAGTTCTGGGAAGGCCTTATCTGACTTGGACGGTCGGATTGCGTCGGGTGCGGGTCGAAAACGACAAATGAGCTCATTACCTGCAGTAGGGACAGACATGCATCATACTTGTTTGTGCATTATTTATTGCTAATCTTCTTGTGTTCTTGTTCTATTCCTTGTTTATTTGAGCATAACTGTGTGATTGCATATTAATGTGTGAATGTGCATTTACTTCCTATTTTTTCTCTTGTTCATGTGTTAATTTATGTTGCTGTTATGTACATATTACTCTATATTTATTTATACTTCTATGACCACGGACATTATAAACGAACTTAACTGTAAACCCCGACCTTACTAAGAACTCCCCAGTTCTTACCCCTTACACCTCTACAGATGGACACGGGAGTCCTATTCTACGAGATTGATCCACCATACATCCACGAGGACCCGGTGCGTGGCGAGTATTACATCTACTGTGCGGTACCTCGTATCCGTAATTATGTAGTTCGTGGTAGATCATTCCAGTACCCTATTAGGACAGCATACTTTAATCCTGATGCACCCTATGACTTTCCTTTATCTTGGTTACACCCCGGCGGACCTGGGATACCTCATCCTGAGGAGCAGATGCCACCTCCACCTGACTATCCTCCTCCACCTAAACCTCCTCTACTTGATGTGCCTATACCTGCCCAGCATATCCATGAGGCACCTCCTGCACCCTTTGTCCTTGATGAGTGGGGTGTTCCTGTGTTACCACCCGAGCATGATCCTTTACCTGAGCCGATCGAGCCTCCAGTCTTTGATGAGCAGCAGGGACATGAGTATGATCAGATCATGGAGGCGCCACCTCCTTCTCCCGACTGTATTTTGTTTGGTAGCTATCCTTTTATGGTTCCTGTGGCCAGCAGTGGTTCCTCTGCTATCACTCCGGCAGAAGAAGAGGACAAAGAAGAAGAAGATCCAGAGGAAGATCCTAACTTCATAGTTATCTCCTCTGGCAGCGATGACGATGAGCCAGGTGAGGCGCCAGCAGGCGAGCATCACCATTCGCCCGGTGATTTTTCGTGAGGTACTCTAGACCAGGATTGAGGAGACTTTTTGAAACGCCTAGTCTAACTTCAGTACATTAGAGTGTCTCCCTCACTTTTGTTAGCATGATTAGAGGGAATAGGCATATATCAGAGTTAGGCTAACCTGGGTGCCAGCTTAGGGGCTTTTGGTCAGGCCAGGCCCTGGGGCGTCTTATGTACATATATGTATATACTATATGAGTCACTGACTTAGGGGTGCTGTACCATAGCTCTATGCTTAAATAACTGAACCACTTCTGTAACATGATGTATATTATAGTGTGTTGTTCCATATTCTGTTATCTTTTGTCTTATGTATGTGAATGTTTAATTATCCCTTGATATATGGAAGGTATGCGACTTTAAATTATTCTTGTTAAAAAAAATTTACTTGTAAAATTCGCGGGGTTTTAACAACGTACAGGCTTATATTTATTAATTAATAATACAAAAAGGAAAAACAAGTTGGTAACATTCGATTTCTAGTATGATCTAGACATGCTGGAAGTTGGGTCGTTACAACACTCATCATCATTCTCACCTATGAACGCGTGCCTGACAACCACCTCCGTTCTATCTTAGATTGAATGAATATCTCTTAGCCTCATGATTCAGATCAGAGTCTTCGTGGTATAAGCTAGAATTATTCGCGGCCATTCCTGAGATCCAGAACGTCTAAACCTTGTCTGTGGTATTCTGAGTAGGATCTGGAAAGGGATGACTGTGACGAGCTTCAAACTCGTGAGTGTTGGGCGTAGTGACAGATGCAAAAGGATCAATGGATCCTATTCCGACATGATCGAGAACCGACAGATGATTTGCCGTGCGGTGACAGCGCATTTGGAACATTTTCACTGAAAGGACGAGAAGTAGCCATTGACAACGGTGATGCCCAACATAAAGCTTGCCATGGAAGGAGCCTTACGTGCATGAAGAAGAAGACAGCAGGAAAGCAGAGCTTCAGAAGACAAAGCATCTCCAAAACCTCAACCTATTCTCCATTACTGCAAAACAAGTATTTATTTCATGTTCTTTTACTTTTTACAATTAAATCTGAGAATTATTGATATCCTGACTAAGAGTTACAAGATAACCATAGCTTGCTTCAAGCCGACAATCTCTGTGGGATCGACCCTTACTCACGTAAGGTATTACTTGGACGACCCAGTGCACTTGCTGGTTAGTTGTGCGGAATTGCAAAAGTGTGATTGTGATTTCGTGCACCAGCTCTCAAGTACCCTAATGATTCTGAAGGGTGTATGAAAATAGATGTTATTGAACCACTTGTTCAAGAGGTACTGAAAGCTGAGGTGCTTGATGACATTCTGGATCCTATTTATGAGTATGAATTAGTTAAAGTTGATGATTCACCACCCCAGAAGGCTATAGTTCACACACCTAAAGCAGAGGAAGAAGCCCCCAAGCTTGAGCTTAAACCTTTACCTCCTTCTCTGAAATATGTGTTCTTGGGTGAAAATGATTCCTATCCAGTGATTATTAGCTCTTCCCTGAAGCCTGAAGAGGAAGAAGCGCTTATTTCAGTGCTCAGGAGCCATAAAACAGCTCTTGGGTGGTCCATTAGTGACTTGAAGGGGATTAGTCCAACCAAGTGTATGCACAAGATCCTCCTTGAAGATGATGCTAAACCAGTTGTGCAACCACAAAAGAGACTCAATCCAACTATGAAAGAGGTGGTCTAAAAAGAGGTAATGAAATTATGGGAAGCAGGTATTATTTACCCTATTTCTGATAGTCCTTGGGTAAGTCCTGTGCAGGTAGTTCCCAAGAAAAGAGGGATGACAGTGATCAAGAATGAAAAGAATGAGCTTATTCCTATAAGAACAGTCACGGGTTGGAGAATGTGTATAGACTATAGGAGGCTAAACACTACTACAAAGAAGGATCACTTCCCCCTGCCTTTCATTGATCAGATGCTTGAGAGGTTAGCCGGTCATGCTTTTTATTATTTTCTAGATGGATATTCTGGATATAATCAAATTGTAGTGGACCCTCAAGATCAAGAGAAGATAGCATTCACATGCCCCTTTGGAGTATTTGCCTACAGGAAAATGCCTTTTGGACTTTGTAATGCTCCAGCAACTTTTCAGAGGCGTATGCTTTCAATTTTTTTTGATATGGTTGAAAAGTTCATTGAGGTATTTATGGATGATTTTTCTATTTTTGGTAATTCTTTTGAATATTGCCTTAAGCATTTATCTCTTGTCTTGAAACGGTGTTAAGAATCAAACCTTATTTTTAATTGGGAAAAATGTCATTTTATGGTTACAGAAGGTATTGTTCTTGGACACCGAATTTCAAGTAAGGGAATTGAGGTTGATAGAGCAAAGGTGGAGGTAATTGAAAAATTACCACCACCAGCTAATGTTAAGGCAGTCAGGAGTTTCTTGGGTCATGCAGGATTTTATAGAAGATTTATAAAGGATTTTTCTAAAATTACTAAACCATTAAGCAAATTGTTGGTTGTTGATGTTCGCTTTGTTTTCAATGCTGAATGTCTGCATGCTTTTGAAACTCTGAAAGCAAACCTTACCTCTGCCCCCATCATAGCTCCCCCTGACTGGGATTTACCATTTGAATTAATGTGTGATGCTAGTGACTTTGCTATAGGCACTGTTTTAGGGCAGAGGCATGGTAAGCTTATACATGTCGTTTACTATGCTAGCCGTGTGTTAGATGATGCCCAAAAGAATTACACAACTACAGAAAAACAATTATTTGCTATTGTGTATGCTGTTGATAAGTTTAGGTCCTATTTAATTGGTTCTAAGGTTATTGTTTATACTGATCATGCTGCTTTGAAGTACATTCTAACTAAGCAGGATTCTACACCAAGATTAATCAGATGGGTGTTGCTCCTTCAGGAGTTTGATATTGAGATAAAAGATAGAAAAGGGTCAGAAAATCAAGTAGCTGGTGATGAGCGGATAATTTATACGCTTTTTGGCATTGTTTTTAGTATGTTTTTAGTAGGATCTAGTTACTTTTAGGGATGTTTTTCTTAGTTTTTATGTTAAATTCACATTTCTGGACTTTACTATGAGTTTGTGTGTTTTTCTGTGATTTCAGGTATTTTCTGGCTGAAATTGAGGGACTTGAGCAGAAATCAGATTCAGAGGTTGAAAAAGGACTACTGATGTTGTTGGATTCTGACCTTCCTGCACTCAAAGTGGATTTTCGGGAGCTACAGAACTCGAAATGGCGCGCTTCCAATTGCGTTGGAAAGTAGACATCCAGGGCTTTCCAGCAATATATAATAGTCCATATTTGGCTAAGAATTGACGACGTAAACTGGCGTTCAACGCCAGCTTTCTACCCAAATCTGGCGTCCAGCGCCAGAAAAGGATCCAAAAC
>NC_029790.2:70655411-70657139 GCF_000816755.2 Arachis ipaensis
CAATTCTTCTTATTTCGCTTCTAAGATATCCATTCGCACCCAAGAACGTGATGAAGGTGATGATTATGTGTGACGCTCGTCATCCTTCTCCCTTATGAACGCGTGCCTGACAAACACTTCTGTTCTACATGAATTAAGCTAGAATGAGTATCTTTACAGAGCACCAAGTTGCTCACGTTGCCGGGGATTGTTTGAGCCTGGACATCACAATTTCGTGCACCAAGTTTTTGGCGCCGTTGCCGGGGATTGTTTGAGCCTGGACATCACAATTTCGTGCACCAAGTTTTTGGCGCCGTTGCCGGGGATTGTTCGAGTTTGGACAACTGACGGTTCATCTTGTTGCTCAGATTAGGTAATTTTCTTTTTGTTTTCTTCTCAAAAATTTTCTCACCTATTTTCGAAAAAATAAAAATGTTTTTCAAAAATTTTATTCAAAATTTTTAAGAATGAATTCTAGTGTTTCATGAAGCATGTGAAGCCTGGCTGGCTGCAAAGCCATGTCTAAATTCTTTTGGACTGAGGCTTGCAATTTGTTATCAAGAGCAATTTAGTTATTGCTCATCCACCTGCTGCTGATCCATGATCACCTGCTGAAGCTTGGCTGGCCATTGGCCATGTCTAGTGTTTTGGACTGGAGCTTTCTTTGAAAGCTTGGCCGGCTAGTGAGCCATGTCTAATTCCTGGACTGAAGCTTTAGACTAACATGGCAAGATTCCTGGAATTCATATTAAAAATTTTTGGAATCCTTATTTTTCCTTTTTCATATAATTTTCGAAAAAACAAAAAAAAAATTAGACGCCAGAACAGAGCATGGTTCTGGCGCTGAACGCCCAAATTGGCAGCTTCTGGGCGCTGAACGCCAGAAATGGCACACAGATGGGCGTTGAACGCCCAAAATAGCCACCAACCTGGCGCTGAACGCCCAGAGTTGGGTACAAAGGCATTTTTACATGCCTAATGGGTGCAGGGATGTAATTCCTTGAACACCTCAGGATCTGTGGACCCCATAGGATCCACTCAGGATCTGTGGACCCCACAGGATCCCCACCTACCTCCACTCACTTTTTCTCACCACTCTCTTTCACACAACCCCATAAACACTCTTCCCTAAAAAGCCCTTCACCAATCACCTCAATCTCTCTTCCCCATTAAACCTTCACCACTCACATCCACCCACTCTTCCCAATAAACCTACCTCATAAACTCCACCTACCTTCAAAATTCAAAACCAATTTCCCACCCAAACCCACCCATATGGCCGAAACCTTCCCCCTCTTCCCTTCCCTATATAAAGCCCTCCATTCTTCATCAAATTCACCCAACACACCCCTCTACACTCCTCTTGGCCGAAACCACATCTCCCTCTCCCTCTCCATATTTCTTCTTCTTCTTCTCCTATTCTTTTGTTTATTGCTCGAGGGCGAGCAATATTCTAAGTTTGGTGTGGTAAAAGCATAAGCTTTTTGTTTTTCCATTACCATTGATGGCAGCTAAGACCGGAGAATCCTCTAGAAGAGGGAAAGGGAAGATAAAAGCTTCCACATCCGAGTCATGGGAGATGGAAAGGTTCATCTCCAAAGCCCATCAAGACCACTTCTATGATGTTGTGGCCAAGAAGAAAGTGATCCCTGAGGTCCCTTTTAAACTCAAAAGAAATGAGTATCCGGAGATCCGACATGAAATTCAAAGAAGAGGTTGGGAAGTTCTAACAAATCCCATCCAACAAGT
>NC_029790.2:70657216-70669269 GCF_000816755.2 Arachis ipaensis
ACTATGGCAAGGTTAGCCTTTCCTCACCTCATTTGCCACCTATGCAATTCAGCTGGGATTGACATAGAGGGAGATATCCTCGTTAAAGAGGACAAGCCCATCACCAAGAAAAAGATGGAGCAAGCAAGAGAGCCCAGTCATGGAGCTCAAGAGGCGCAAGAAGCTCATTTCCATGAGATCCCTCGACCCAGTGCACTTGCTGGTTAGTTGTATCGAAGTTGTGACAATTATGTATTGAGATCAGAGCACCAAGTTGCTCACGTTGCCGGGGATTGTTTGAGCCTGGACATCACAATTTCGTGCACCAGCTGGCCATCTCTCTAGAATTGAGCCTGAAGCAGGAATACAACCACCTACAGCTGTGACTAAGACATTTCCGGATGAGCAATTGTTCTTCATTCAACAGGCTCCATGGTTTGCAGATATTCCGAATTACAAAGCCATGAATTTTATTCCAAAGGAGTACAGTAGGCAACAAGTAAATAAGCTATTGACAGATGCAAAGTACTATATTTGGGAGGAACCATACCTTTTTAAAAGGTGTTCAGATGGTATCATCTGGAAATGTGTCTCAGATGAAGAAACACAGCAGATTCTTTGGCACTGTTATTGTTCTGATTATGGAGGCCACTTTGGTGGTGAAAGGATAGCTACAAAGGTCCTTCAGAGCGGGTTTTACTGGCCGACTCTCTTCAGAGATTCAAGAAAATTTGTGAAGCATTGTGACAGATGTGAAAAAGCCACGAATGTTCCTGCCAACCATGAAATGCCACAGCAGGGGATTCTTGAGGTTGAGTTGTTTGATGTGTGGGGTATTGATTTCGTGGGACCTTTCCCACCCTCACATTCAAACAACTATATTCTAGTGGCAGTTGACTATGTGTCCAAGTGGGTGGAAGCTGTGGCTCTACCCACCAATGATGCCAAGGAGGTAATGAGTTTTCTTCAGAGATATATCTTTAGCCGGTTTGGTGTCCCAAGGACACTCATTAGTGATGGTGGAAGCCACTTCTGTAACAGATAACTGGACTCACTTCTGCAGAGATAAGGAGTCCATCATAAAGTGGCAACCCCCTATCACCCTCAGACAAGTGGACAGGTTGAAGTTTCCAACAGGGAACTCAAGAGGAATCTAGAGAAGATCGTCAGTGTTTCAAGAAAGGACTGGTCTAGGAAGCTTGATGATGCTCTCTGGGCATACCAGACAGCATACAAGACTCCCATTGGCATGTCCCCTTATCAGTTGGTCTATGGAAAAGTCTGTCACTTGCCAGTCAAGTTGGAGCATAAAGCTTACTGGGCAATCAGGTATCTGAATCTTGATTCAGAAGCTGTTGGAATTAAGCAAATGCTTTAGTTGAATGAGCTTGATGAATTCATATATTTAGCCTATGAGAATGCCAAGCACTATAAGGAGAGAACCAAGTTATTGCACGACAAGAAGATTGCCATCAGAGTCTTTGAGCCAGGACAGAGAGTGCTTCTATATAATTCAAGGCGCAAACTCTTTCCTGGGAAGCTGAAATCCCGATGGTCAGGACCGTTTGTGGTTACCAGAGCATCACCATATGGTCATATATTACAGGAAGAGAATTCTGACAGAAAATTTACAGTGAATGGATAGAGCTTGAAGCACTATCTTGGAGGTGAGATCGATCGCCAGAGGTCTGCTCATCTGCTGAATTAGCAGAACTGAACGTCAAGCTAGTGACGTTAAAGAAGCGCTTGTCGGGAGGTAACCTGATAATTTTGTATCCTTAGTTATTTTTCGTAGTAGTGGTTTTCTTACTTATTTAATTTTTATTGAGTTTTTACTGTTTTTCTTTCGTTTTAAGTGTGTTATGATCATGCAGCTATTTTAGAACAGGAACCGAACACTTCCAAAAAAGAAGGGTGTTCGACGTGTAAGCGTCCCTGACGCGTGCGCGTCATGTGTTGACCCGAGAGTTGGGCCGGAATGGTGTTGGAAGCGTGCCTTGTGCACAAGCAAGACCACGTGAACGCGTCCCTCACGCGTACGCGTCTTTTGCGATTTCAGCCCATCACGCGGACGCGTCCTTGACGCGCACGCGTGACCATGTAAAATTGGCGTAAAAGGTATTTGGCCAGAGTGTTATGATGGTGTGGGGCTGGAGCTGTGCTGGGTGCACAAGCCCCATCACGCGTACGCGTCGTTTTCCCATCCTGGCCGTCCACGCGTACGCGTTCCTGACGCGCACGCGTCGTATGCAATTTTGTCTCTCGTGCATATCTGAACAGAGAGTTGTGCATGCGCAGGGCTACCTTCGCGCCATTCGCACAACCAACATCACGTGTACGCATCCCAGACGCGTACACGTCGCTTGAAATTCGCGCGATCCACGCGTACGTGTGCCTTACGCGTACGCGTCGCATGCGATGCCTAATTAAACCAACTCAGCGCCTGATTTCAAATCATCCACCCCCCAATCCTAATTTTCTCTTGTTCTTTTATCCTTTTATTTTTCTTTCATCATACTATTTTTTTTATGTCTTTCTATGTCCCTCTTTGTTCTTAGTTCTTCTTTTCTTGGGGACAAGCAAACCTTTAAGTTTGGTGTTGTCGCTTTGCTGATGGTTTTTTCTGTTTATTTTTATGGTACCAAAGGGAGGTAAATCATCTTCATGGAGGAGCACAACCTGAAGAATAAAACAGCCACTAGGATAACTGAGGTGGTTGAATTCCTTTCATATTTTTCCCACTCTTTCTATGTTATGTTCTGGTTTTCTGCTATTTTGCTTTGTTTATTGCATGATCCTTTATTAGTTAGATTCCTAGGTTCTAGTTTAGTACTGTTATTTTCAAAATTTCTGTTAGTTGCTTTAATTCTGAAAGGTTTCTCATGTATTGCCCACTGAGCTTGAAATCAAAAAGAAAGAAGAAAAAGGGGGATATAATGCATGAGAAATTGAGTTTATTTTTTTAAGAGTAGTCTCATTTAATAAAATGTGGTGGTGTTTTCTGTGATTCTGAATGCATGACATAAACCGTGCATGTTTGAATTTGAATCAAGGATTGTTGACGTATAAGGAAAAGGAATTTAGAGAAGTATTATGAATTTTCTGAAAATCAGTGATAGTTAATCCTTGAAGCAAAAGAAATAGCAAAAAAAAAGGAAGAGGATATAAAAACAAGGTCCAAAGCTCTGAGCATCAATGACTAGGGAGGTCAGACATGATTAAAAGCTCAAAGAGTTTTTTCCCTAGATATATGCTTGTGGTGTTGTTGTGTCAAGTAATCCTTGAGACAGAACATTTAGAGTCGAGATCAACTGCAATTAGTAGAGTATTCCAAAGGCTTTGAGCACCACTGTTTGGGAACAGCTGAAAGAAAAATCAGAACTTCAAAAGAGTTTCCCAGTTAAGTACTTGTGGTGTTCTTGGTTTAATTAACCCTTGAGACAGAACATTTAAAGTCACAGCTAGGCTCAACGTGCAAAGCACTAGTTAATTGAGAATTAAGGGATATCTGCTGTGTTCAAGGATTTAACTGAGGTATAAAGATCAGAGAACTCATACTATGATCCGGATTCTAATTCCGCATGACATTGACATTCCTCTGATTCAAAGGAGAGTGAGATGCCAAAACTGTTCAGAATTGCAATAGATAAATCCCACTTTAAGAAGAGACACAAGCATAACTGAACTCTCATTTCTCATGCAAATTCACATCTTAATCTTTCCTATCTTTTCCTAGTGAATTTACATTCAATTGATTGAGTTTAAACAAGAATTAATTATCTTTTAACCACTACGAATGCCACTTTGAGTCGTGTGTAATTCTGTTTATTTTAGGTAGCATTTGGTTGGATTTGATGGAGTTTCCGCAGAAAAAGAGAAGAAGGCTATATAGGGCAGGAATGGCTTAGAGGATGGAGAGGAAGCTTGCACAATAGATTTTAAATTAATTAGGATTAGATATAAAACCTCAGCCCAATTTACAGTTTATCAGAATCCTAGTTTTCACTCTTTTCCATGAGCAACTAAACCTCCACTTTTAAGGTTAGGAGCTCTGTCTATTTGTATGGATTGATTATATTGTTTTTGTATTTTAATTCATGTACTGATTTATAATTTAAGAATTGTTTTCGTTCTTTATCTTATGAATTTGGGTGGAACGGAAGTATGACCCTCTTTCATATTGAGTTCTTGTATAACTTGGAAAAGCTCTTTACTTGAACAACAGCTTGAAAACAATTTCTCCTAAATTCTAATTATCTGGACTTAACGGGATACGTGACATATAATCCTCTTATATTTGGATAATTAGGATTTTTGTGGCATAATAACTAGAATTAAACTTCACCCCCCTAATTGGAATTAATTAACCAAGGAATTGGCGGTTGATGAAAGGTAGAGGAGACTAGAAAGGTCTAAGGAATTAGGGTCTAGTGGTGCACGGAATTGTGATCACACTTTTCACAACTCCGCACAACTAACTAGCAAGTGCACTGGGTCATCCAAGTAATACCTTACGTGAGTAAGGGTCGATCCCACAGAGATTGTCAGCTTAAAGCAAGCTATGTTCATCTTGTAAATCTTAGTTAGGCTGATTCAAAGGGTTATAAAGTTTTGATAATTAAAAGATAAATAAAACATAAAATAAAATAAAGATACTTATGTAATTCATTGGTGGGAATTTCAGATAAGCGTCTGGAGATGCTTTATTGCTTCTGAAGCTCTGCTTTCCTATTGTCTTCATCCAATCATGCGTTCTCCCTTCCGTGGCAAGATGTATGATCCTCTGGGATGAAAAATACTAGGTACAGTTTCTGCACGGCTAATCAACTGTCAGATTTCTCGTCTTGGATGAAAAATACCAGGTACAGCTACCGCACGGCTAATCATCTGTCGGTTCTCACTAGCATCGGAATAGGATCTCTCTATCCTTTTACACACTGTCACTGCGCCCAACATTCACGAGTTTGAAGCTCATCACAGTCATTCCTTCCCAGATCCTACTCGGAATACCACAGACAAGGTTTAGAATTTCCGAATCTCAGGAATGCTGCCAATTGGTTCTAGCCTATACCACAAAGGTACTAATCTCACAGACTCGGTCCGTGGATTAGAGACCCAAGAGAATATACTCTGGCTGTCATCCAATGACTATGTTGAACATCATGTAGACCGCTTGTGGTTGTCAGGTACGCGGATCTTGGCTAAGCGAGTAACGAAGATAGTGGGTGATTGTCACAGGTTACCCCTTCATTCTGACTTAACTGAATTAAGTACGAGAGAATATCTTGGAGAAGAAGTAAGTGTGAATTGAAAGAGAAACAATAGTACTTGCATTAATTCATGAAGAACATCAGAGCTCCGCACCTTAATCTATGAGGTGTAGAAACTCCACCGTAGAAAATACATAAGAGAAAGAGGTTTAGGCATGGCCGTGAGGTCAGCCTTTAAATGTGAAAAATGGCATAATATGTGTTCCAAAACTACGAATACAATAGTAAAATTTCTATTTATACTAAACTAGTTACTAGGGATTACAGAAAATAAGTAACTAAGTGCAAATAGTGCAGAAATCCACTTCCGGGGCCCACTTGGTGTGGGCTTGGGCTGAGCATTGAAATTTACACGTGCATAGGCCATTTCTAGAGTTAAACACCAGCTTGGATGCCAGTTTGGGTGTTTAACTCCAGTTTTGGAGCCAGTTCTGGCGTTTTACGCCAGAAAAGGGTGTGTGGCTGGCGTTTAGATGCCAGTTTGTGCCATCAAATATCGGGAAAAGCATGGACTATTATATATTGCTAGAAAGCCCAACATGTCTACTTTCCAACGCAATTCAGAGCGCGCTAATTGGGCTTCTGTAGCTCCAGAAAATCCACTTCAAGTGCAGGAGGGTTAGAATCCAACAGCATCTACAGTCCTTTCTCAGCCTCTGAATCAGACTTTTACTCAGATCCCTCAATTTCAGCCAAAAAATACCTGAAATTACAAAAAAAAACACAAACTCATAGTAAAGTCTAGAAATGTGATTTTTGCATAAAAACTAATAAAAATATAATAAAAAGTAACTAAAACATACTAAAAACTATGTAAAAATAATGCCAAAAAAGGAATAAATTATCCGCTCATCGTCTAGTCACATATAGTTTGCCATGAATTAAATCTTGCATGATTAAAATAAATTAATAAGAAAAGTCAATCCGGAAAATAGATAACTCTGAAGTCTTAACTACCTTCTCCATATTGTTTTTCCAACTTATTTACTTGCATGTCTTCTGATATTCTGAATTTACTGTTTAATGCTTTTGAACTCTTAAACACTATTTTCTGCTTGTCTAACTAAGTAAATTAATCAACCATTGTTGCTTAGTCCCTCAATCCTCATGGGATCAACCCTCACTCACCTGAGGTATTACTTGGTACGACCCGGTGCACTTGCCGGTTAGTTTGTGATTATAAATTCCGCACCAACAGGCCAAATGGCATTCGTCTATAGGCGAACAAGCTAGATGGACATGTGCATGCTATCTTCTCTTGGTCATGTGCATCTACTGCTATTTGTTTATACCTGGAATAACCATGACATGCTAGTCTTTCTAGCATTTGGTCAATGAAGGGTAAAGGAAAGTGATCTTTCCTGGTGGCGTCATTGAGTCCTCTGTAATCAATGCATGTATGCCACCCTATGACTGTCCTTTTTGGGGTCAGCTCATTCTTTTCGTTGTGAACCAATGTCATTCCTTCCTTCTTAGGAACAACCTGGACAGGGCTCACCCATGGACTGTTAGAAATGGGATAAATAATCCCAGCCTCATAGAGCTTAGTGACTTCCTTCTACGCTACTTCCTTCATAGCTAGATTCAATCGCCTCTGTGGTTGTACCACTGGTTTGGCATTATCCTCCAGTAGGATCTTATGCATGCATCGGGCTAGGCTAATGCTCTTAAGGTAACTTATAGTCCACCCAAGGACGGTCCTATGTGTTTTAAGCACTTGGTTAGTGC
This sequence comes from Arachis ipaensis, assembly GCF_000816755.2. Lineage (NCBI taxonomy): Eukaryota > Viridiplantae > Streptophyta > Magnoliopsida > Fabales > Fabaceae > Arachis > Arachis ipaensis. Next base: position 70,664,194 of record NC_029790.2, read on the forward strand.
TTCTTCTTCTTGTGGCTCTAGTGTAGAGCTTATGATCACAGGATAGGTATCTCCTTTTCCCAGAAATGCATATTTCAGGAAGGAGGGTAATGGATTAAGTGCAAGCTTAGGAGGCTTCTCCTTTTCCTCAGAGGTTTTTCCAGAGGTTTCTTTGAATCAGGCTGAGTATCATCAAGGATATCATCTAGCCCTTCCTTGAGGCTTTCGGCCATGTTGACTTCTTCCACCAGGGAATCAATGAAGTCAATGCTCATGCATTCCTCAGGAATGTCTGGATGCTACATAGCCATCACAGCATTTAGTACGAACTTCTCCTCCTTTACTCTTAAGGTTACTTCCCCTTTTTCAACATCTATGAGGGTTTGTCCTGTGACTAGAAAAGGTCTTCCTAGGATGAGAGATGCACTCTTGTTCCCCTCCATGTCCAATACCACAAAGTCAGTGGGAAAGGCAAAGTGTCCAACCCTGACAATCATGTTCACTATTACTCCTGATGGTATCTTAATAGACCCATCAGCAAGTTGAAGGCACATGCGAGTTGGTTTGACTTTCTCAGTCAAATAGAGATTCTTTATTAAATAAGCAGGTATTAGGTTGATGCTTGCCCCAAGGTCACATAGAGCTGTCCTTGTACAAGCATCACCTAGAGTGCATGGTATCACAAAGCTTCTAGGGTCTTTAAGCTTCTCTAGTAAGCTTTTCTGAATGATTGCACTGCATTCCTCAGTGAGGAGGACTATTTGTGTCTCTCTCCAATCCTTCTTACGACTTAGAATGTCCTTAATAAACTTTGAATAAGAAGGTATCTATTCAAGATCTTTGTAAAAGGGATCTTTATCTCTAATGTTCTGAGATACTCTACAAAGTGGGCAAACTATTTATCCCTTTCCTCTTGACAGAGTTTCTGAGGAAATGGCATCTTAGCTTTGTACTCATCAACCTTGGTTGATGAAGGCCAAACGCCAGGTGAGTTAGAAGGGGGTTACTAGCTTGCTTAGGAGGATTGTTATCAATGAATGAGTGACCTCCCCTTGCATTGGTGTTCAATGCCTATGCCGTTGCCCTCTTGGGCATTTAAATGCGCAGCCTCTGCCCTTACCTAGCGTTCAACACCAAGAGGGGTACCTTTTTAGGTGTTTGAACGCCCAGTCTCTGCCCTTTCCTAGCGTTCAACGCTAAGAGGGATGTCTCTTTGGGCGATTAAACGCCCAGAGTCATTTAGTGCAGAGACCTAGGTATCCGAAATGGACTTTTTTTTTATTGTACTTAGGTTGGGTGCTTAAGGTTTTCCCACTCCTCAGTTAGATAGCCTGGCATTCATCTGTTATCTGCTTAGATAACTGCTGCCTTGTTTGACTCAACTGGGCTTCTACATTTTTGTTAGAAGCCTGAGTTTCTCGCAGAGCCTCTTGCAGTTCCAGTATTTGCTGGGCAAGGGCTTACAGTTACTGAGTCAATGAGCCATCCTACTCTGGAGGGTTAGGTTTAGCAACTACTACCTTAAGCTCTCCTTTTATAGAAGTCTCAGGAGATGAGTACAGATACTGATTGGTGGCAACTGTCTCAATAAGCTCTCAAGCCTCTCCAATGGTCTTTCTCATGTGTATGGAACCATCAGCAGAGTGGTCCAAAGACATTTTAGGCATGTCTAAAAGCCCATAGTAGAAGATGTTTAACTATACCCATTCTGAAACATTTCAGTGGGATATTCTCTTAGCATCCTTCTATACCTCTCCCAAGTATCATAAAGAGATTCACTATCTCTTTGTTTGAAGCCTTGGATGTCCAGTCTCAGCTGGTTCATCCTTCTTGGGGAAAAGTATTGGTTTAAAAATTTATCCACTAACTGTTTCCAAGTTTTTAAACTAGCTTTAGGCTGGTTATCCAACTACTTTTTTGCTTGATCCTTTAAAGCAACAGGAAAGAGCAATAATCTGTAAACCTCTTAGTCTACTCCCTCACTGTGTACTGTGTCAGCAATCCTTAAGAATTCTGCAAGAAATTATGTAGGTTCTTCTTGAGGAAGCCCAGAATACTGGTAGTTCTGCTGCACCAGAGTAATAAGTTGAGTGTTTAATTCAAAGCTACTAGCTCTGATTTGTGGTATGCTGATACTTCTTCAATAGAAGTCAGCATTAAGATTTGTATAAGATCCCAGAGTTCTTCTGAACTCTTCATTCTTACGTAGGTTCATGATGGAGAAAGGTAGAAGATGAAGAAGGGAGAATGAGGATAGAAGGGGTAGAAGAAGAAAAAGAAGTAGAAGAGGTGAATAAGAATTAAAATATTTTTATTTTTATTTTATTTAATTAATTAAACCGAAATTAAAATTAATTAATTAAAAGGAAATAAAAGTTCGAAAAAGAGAAGAGAAGAGTAGAAGAGTTAGTTAGAAAGTTTTGAAAAAGAAGAGAGAAAAGATAAGCAATTAATTAAGAAGAGATTTGAATTTTGAAAATTTTAATTTAAATTTTGAAATTTGAAATTGAAAATTTGAATTTTTGGAATTTGAAATTTGAATTTTTAAATTTTGAAAAAGAACTGAATTTTGAAAAGATTTAATTTTGAAAATTGAGATTTGAAATTTGAATTTTGGATTTTAAAATTGAATTTTGAACTTTGAAATTTTAATTTTTAAAATTTTGAAAGTTGAAATTTTAAATTTGAAATAAGATAATATAAGATAAAAAATTTTAAAATTGAAATCTAAATTTTTGTTAAGAATTTTCGAAAATTAAATTAATTTTAAGATAGAAAAGAGAATTTTTTTTTTATTTTTGAATTTAATGAAGAGAGAGAAAAACAAGTAAAAGACACCAAACTTAAAATTTTTAGATCTAGTGCACCCAATTTTCGAAAATTTGGAGGGAAAACACAATGGGACACCAAACTTAAAAATTTTAAGATCAAAACACAAATAAAACTCAAAAACACTTTAAAGACTAACAAGAACACCAGGAACAAAACTCAAAAACTCAAAGAACACAAGAACATAACAAGAACACCAAACTTAAACTTTTTAGAAAACCAAAACAAAATTTTCGAAAAATACAAAGAAAAATAAAAAGAAAACACCAAACTTAAAATTTTGAAACAAGTTTTAACCAAAGAAAAATTATTTCTGAAAATCTTGTTGAAATGAAGATACCCAAAAATTGAGAATGGTTGTAATTAATAAATACAAAGACTCAAAGGTCACAAAAATTTAACCAAGAACAAAATAAAAGACTCAAACACCAAACTTAAAGATTAAACAAGGTTCAAACAAAAAGACACTGAATTTAAAATTTTAGAAAAAAAAGAACTTAGAATTTTCGAAAATTTTAACTAAGAACATAAACAAAAAGACTCAAATAGAAATATTAAGATTAATGCCAAAAGGAAAAAATTTTTGAAAGATTTTTTTTTGAAAAGAAAATAAAAGGCTCAAACCAAGAACAAAAATCAAACCAAGAAAAAAAATATTTTTGAAAAAGTTTTAAAAATTTTCGAAAAATTAAGGAAGAAGAAAACAAAAATTAAAAGACTCAATTAGAAATGATAAAGAAAAGAAAATAAAAATTACCTAATATAGGGAGCAAGACAATCCGTCAATTTGACCAAACTTAACAATCCCAGCAACGACGCCAAATATTTGGTAGCACGAATTCCCACACCTTCGCACTATTATACCAGAAAGTGCACTGGGTCGTCCAAGTAATACCTGAGCGAGTCAGGTTCGATCCCACGAGGATTGTGGTTTGAAGCACGCTATGGTTATCCTACAGGTCTTAGTCAGGCAGATCAGAAGGAGTAGAATTTAACGTGTTTTAATATTGTGTAAATTAATTTTTATATCAAATAGAGTAAGCAATAGAAATAGAGAAAAACAGTAATTAGAACTCAGAAGTCGTGTAAACTATGAAAAGAGAATTGTTAAGGGTTAGAGTTGCTTAGTCTTTCTGAATTAATGCTGGTAGTACTATCTTCTCTGCTTTTGAGTGATCTCTTCTATGGTAGGCTGTATGTGATCAACACCATAGGCCGTGGTCATTGATCTCCTCTACAACAGATTAAATGCCATTGGCCGTGGTCATCCAATCTGACAAAGGGTGAAGCGCTAGCAAGTCATTCTCCGGGTGATCCTACTCAAAGCGCCACAGATAAGGTCGAATCTTCTGGATCAGAGAACGCTGCTTCTTTGGATTCTAGCCTATACCATAGGGACCCTAATCTCCCTAAAATCAGTTAAACTGGTGTCTCGAGATGACCCCAATGAAGTCGTCGATTCACCGTCTGAGAGATGTATAAACATAGCTATTGGCTCGTGATTTCCAATCACGTATTCACACGAACCCAAGTAGACGCGGGTGTTTGTCAAGCACATTTGTCTTAGTGTGATGAACAAAGCTAATTTGTCAGATCGTCCTATTCACCACGATGAAGATCAGATATACATATTAGAAATAGATCAAACACGGATCAGAGAAGAAAGAGTAATACTTTTATTAATTCATAGGACACAGCAGGGCTCCTCCCCTCAACCTAGGAGGTTTAGAAACTCATACTGAGGTACAACACAATGTAAAATGTGTATGATGGTAAAAGTGATGTAAAAGTGTTCAAATAACATGAATAAAACACCTTAAATACTAAACAATGACTAGTAAGGGTAAGACAGTCTATTTGGTGCTAAAATCCACTTCTGGAGCCCACTTCGTGAGTGTTTGGGTGGAGTATTGATGAGATCCAAGTGCTATGAGGCTCCTTGGGCATGGAACGCCTGCTAGGGGGTCCTCTCTAGGCGTTTCGACATTGGTTTCTGCTCTTTAGGTGCTGGACGCCTGGAAGGGGGCAGGTAGCTGGCGTTGAACACCAGTTTTGGGCCTTCTAATCCGAAGCAAAGTATGAACTATTATTCATTGCTGAAAAGCTCTGGAAGTCAACTTTTCATAGCTATTGAGAGCGCTCCATTTGAACTTCTGTAGCTCCAAAAACGCTCTTTCGAATGCAGGCAGGTCAGACCTGGACAGCATCTACAGTGCTTTCTCTGTCTCTGAATCAGATTTCTGCTCCTGCTCCTCAATTTCAGTCAGC
>NC_029790.2:70670186-70687123 GCF_000816755.2 Arachis ipaensis
CTCTTCCGAATGCAGGTAGGTCAGATCTAGACAGCATCTGCAGTGCTTTCTTTATCTCTGAATCAGACTTCTGCTCCAGCTCCTCAATTTCAGCCATAAAATACCTGAAATTGTCCAAAAACACAAAAACTTATAGTAGAATCCAAAAATGTGAATTTAACACTAAAACCTTTAAAAACTTAATAAAAACTAAATAGAACACACTAAAAACTGTATGAAAATTTGTGTGGTTTTTGGATAAGAGAACATGCGTAACCTCTTCTCATGACAATTGGATTAAGGAATTGGCAAGATTGATTGTGATTATAGAGATTGGATTCTCAAGGAATTGGGATCCAATCAATTTCAATCTGCCATAGATCTACTCATATGATTGAGAAGGAAGTTGAGACCCATCTAATTCATGATTGATTATGATATCTCCGATCCCTAATGAATCTTTCTCTCTGTTATTTCTGCTTCCTTTAATTTTCCAGCACCCAATTCCCATTTACATTTTCAGCAATTTACTTTTCACCCAATTCCCATTTAAGTTTCTTGCCGTTTACGTTTCAAGCAAATTTACATTCAGCAATTTACATTCCTTACAATTTACATTATGTTAATCAAATTTCACCAAACTCTTTCAATATTTCGCTTAACTAGACAAATCACCTCATTAAAGTTGCTTGATCTATCAATCCTCGTGGGATCGACCTCACTCTGGTGAGTTTTACTACTTGATGTAACTTGGTATACTTGCCAGTTAGTTTGTGTGGATACAATTTTTTGCCAACATAGACATTGGTATTTGCTTTGATAGATATCCAAATTTTGTTTCCAATTTTGTGATTGCTGCTCCTTGGTTGTTTAAATTGGATTTGACTTGTTCTTGATATGCCTCAAACTTCTTGTCAGTTTGTGCTTGTTTCACTGCAACATCTGCTACCATCTTTGCAATCATGGCCTCTAACCTTGCAAATTTGTCTCTGTCATCGCATGGTTGTGAAGTTGAAGATGATATATTGCGATTGGTTAGATTTTGAGGATGGTTGCTGTGTGGTTTTTTATTGGTTTGGAAGGGGCATTATGTGAGTTGTGGTAAGATCTATGATTGTTTGGTTGATGGCTGGGGTTGTTGTATTGGTTAGAGTGGTATGGCTTGTAGTCTTGGGCTTGGTTTTATTGGTTTCCCCACCAAAAGTTTGGGTGGTTCTTCCACCCTGGAGTGTAGGTTTTAGCATGGGGGTCGTATGGTTGTTTGGGTAGATTGTTCATATAGTTGACTTGCTCCCAATCATATTCAGCTTCTGGATTAGTCCCTTCTTGCACTGGTGCTTGAGTGTTAATTGCTGAGACCTAATTCTTCTCCATTTGGTTGGTGAGAGCTGCCAGTTCAGCTATAATCACTTTGTTTTTGAGCAAGCAGAGCATCCATCTAGTTTAGCTCCATCACCCCCCTCTTTGGGTTCCTATCAGATGCACAGAGGTACTCATTATTGGCCACAATTTCTATGATGTCTATGGCCTCTTCAATAGTCTATTTAGTATTGAGGGAACCTCTTGAAGAGTGATCTAAGGCCTTCTTTGCCTCTTGGGACAATCCTTCATAGAAAATATGCAACTACACCCACTCAATAAACATATCCGGAGGACATCTCCTTGTTAGCTCTTTGTATCTCTCCCAAGTTTCATAGAGAGTCTCTCCATCTTGTTGCCTAAAGTTTTGTACCTCAGTCCTCAGCTTGATGATTCTTTGGGGAGGGTAGAATTTTACCAAATACTTATTCACCACTTCCTCTCATGTTGTCAAACTCTCCTTCGGAAAGGATTCGAGCCACTTGGTTGCTTTGTCCCTAAGAGAAAAAGGAAAAAAAGCAGTCTATAAGTGTCAGGGTAAAAGCCATTAGCTTTCACTGTGCACAGATTCTCAGGAAGGTGGTCAGATGTTGATTTGGATCTTCTTGAGCATTTCCTCCAAATGAGCAGCTATTCTGAATAAGAATGATAAGCTATTATTTGAGCTCAAAGTTGTTAGTGTGTATGGTGGGTCTCAAGATGCTGCTCCCACAATTCCCAGTATTGGGATTGATAAAAGAGCCTAGTACTCTTCTTTCATGTGGGGGAGCATGGTTGCCAACAACCTCCTCTTAATGATTGTGTGCTTCACCCTCCATGTTTTGGTTTGGATTCTCTTCTTCCTCTTCTTCACCAACTACCCTTTCTGCTCTTGCCACTGCCTCTCTTTTCAATCTTAGAAATGTCCTCTCAGGTTCAGAATCGTAAGAAGTTACAGCTCTTCTCCGCCCTGTCATACACAACACAAACACAATCCAAAGAAAAAGTGAGCACCCTCTTGTTAAAATGGGTGGGGGAGTAAAGCTTGGTTGATGCAAAACATCAAACAGTTAGTGTGCCTCTATTTAAAATGGCAGTATATACAATGAATAATTCCAAATTAAAGTGTTGGAAGAAATAAAGAAAATAAGGAACTAAAATAAAAGTGATTAAGAAAGTAAAGAAAATGCTTAATCTAAGTACCCATCAACTTAATCATTGTCAATTCAGAATCAATCCCCGGCAACGGCACCATAAACTTGATGAGTTGGAAATTACTGTATGATTACAATAACTCCTTTAGCAAGTATACCGAATTATCGCCAAGTAAAAACTCAAAGAGAGTAAGGTCAATCCCACGAGGATTGATTGGTTGAACAACTTTAGTTAGCAGATTAACTTAGTTAATCTAATCAAGAATAAGTGTTGAGTGCAGAAATTTAAATGACAAAATTGTAAATGACTTGAAGATAAAGAAAGCAGTAAAGTGTTGGAATGTAAAGAGCATAAAGATAAATTGCTAAAATGTAACTAACAGAAATGTAAATGACTGAATTGTAAAAGGGGATGGGTTAATTAACAAAAATTAAACAAAGCTATAAAGAATAGAGAAGATAAGAATGGGGAAGCTTCATTGGGGTTAGGAGATGTTGCATTCTCCGGATTAATTTCAAATCATCTCTTCTTCAATCACACAACTCATTGACCTCTTGGCAATCATGATTGATTGAATTCCAATTCCTTGGTAATTCAATCTCTCAAATCTTTATAATCAGCCAATTCCTTGGTCTAATTTCTCATGAAGAAAGATAAACTTGGGCCCTAATTATACCACACATCCTCATAGATCCAAGTAATGGGTAGATCTAGCGTCACATTCATCTAATCCCAAAACCCAGATATACTCAATGTGATAAGGGATTTCAAGCCTGATTTTATATTTCCTCTTCCAAGGTTCCCATGAAACCCAAGTTGCATTCAATATCTTTTGCAAGATAATTGAATACTAAGCATGAAGAACGAAATTCCTTCTAGCAAATCAAAGAGAGATGAAGAGAAGAAGAAATTCACTATCATTAATCCATCAAGTACAACAGCGCTCCCTCCCCCAACGAGAGAAAGTTTAGCTACTCATAGCTTAGAGAGACTATAAGAGATGGAAGAAGATAAAAGTAAAGACAAGTGAAGTAAAACTTCCAAGCCCCTTTTCAGTACTCTTCAAAGGGTATTTATATTACTCCTATTACTAGAAATAAGAAATTACAAATTAAAAGAAAAGAAATTACACTTAAACAAAAAGGAATCATATCCCACTAGTGGCATGTGAGTGGCGCCACGCCTATTGTGAGGGTTGGCTTGGCGTGTCACGCCCAAGTCTCAAGTGGCATGCCCCATGGTGAGAGTTGGCTTGGTGTGCCACGCCCAAGTCTCAAGTGGCATGCCCCATGGTGAGAGTTGGCTTGGTGTGCCACGCCCAAGTCTCAAGTGGCACGCCCCATGGTAAGAGTTCGCTTGGGGTGCCATGCCCAGGGTCTCAAGTGGCACGCCCATGATGAGAGTTGGCTTAGCGTACCACGCCCAGGGTCTCAAGTGGCACGCCCATGATGAGAGTTGGCTTGGAGTGCCACGCCCAGGGTCTCATGTGGCACGCCCATGATGAAGTCTTCCCTCTTCTTCTCTGGCAAATTAGCCTGGTGATGGCAGGGCATCTTAGGCTAGTTTCACTAGCCTTTTTCTTTGTTTTTAGTAGGTTTTATGCACTTTCTTGAGATATAAGTAAGCAATTGGGTTAGAAATTCATGTATGCCTAGATTTATCTAACCATGGTTACTTTGATGCAATTTCATGAGAATTATGCTATAATTACTTGTGTGCTAAGAATGATGAGAATTCTCATGACTTTAGCAAGGCTTTGATGTATGTAATGGTTGATGATAGGTGAAGGAAAGCATGGGAGGAAGTTGAAGAAGGAGCATGGGAGAAGGAAGCAGAGCAAGATTATGCATAATCTGCTGGTGCCCACGTTGGAGGGGACGTTGGCACTCCAACGTTACCCCCAACGTTGTGAATAAATGAGCTTTCTGGAAATTTTGAAAATCTGTAGCGACGCGCACGCGTGCTGTATGCACACGCGTGGATTGGAAATTCTGACAATCCACGCGCACGCGTAGCTGACGCGTACACGTGGATGGGTAACGTTGGACCCCAAAAGCTACCTCAAATGTTGGTGGCCAACGTCCGCGATTTTGATCTCAAAATTCTGAATTTGAAAACGAGCAACGACGCGTACGCGTCTATGACGCATACGCGCAGGTTGAACATTTGAGAATCCAGGCACACACGTGCATCACGCACACGTGTAGATAGGCCAACGTTGGATGGAATGTTGCCAGTCCAATGTTGAGGCCAACGCTATTCTACATTTTTTTAAAAATGGAAATGGGATTTTTGCATCCACGCGCATGCGTGCAGCACGCGCACGCGTGGATACGCCTTCTGATCCCAAGGGCGCAAATACGCCAAGCACGCGTACGCGTGGGTAGAAAAACATTGGCACTCCAACGTTGAGTCAAACGCCAATGACAGCAACTATATCTGGTTTTTAAAAAAGGCATCTTAGTCAACGTTGTCCATCAAACGTTGACTCCAACTTGAGCACCAGAACTTTGCAATTCAAACAGATCTCTTCTCAACAGCAAGGAAAACCAATTGGAGCAACTTCAACCTGATTCCATCAAGGCCAAAAGTCCATTTTAGAGATTGAAGATCAATGGAAGAAAGTGTATAAATTGCTTAGAATTTAAGTTAGAACAACTTTTTACTTCACTTTTGACTTCTCGACTCATTTTAATTTTCTGTAATTCTTTCAATTCGGAATGTATCTTTCAGTTCCATTTTCCATTTTCCATTTTGAGAGCTATGAACAACTAAACCCCTTTCATTGGGTTAGAGAGCTCTATTGTATTTCAATGGATCAATAGTAGTTTTCATCTTCTTCTTCTTTATTTTCTCTTTATTTTTGTTAGAAAGCTTTCGGTCTTAATTCAATTGGATAGTTGTCTTTACAGAGAAGCTATCCATAATTGGAATTCTTCAGATTCTTGAGAGAGGAATGAAGAATTCATGCTAGAATTGCTTTCTCACATTAGATTAGATTGTGGGTTGGATGGATATTGTGACATTTAATCCTACCAATACTTTGATCTATGAATTTTTGTGGTATAATCAGTGATCGAACTTCAACTCTTCCCATGAGCAATTAAATCAAGACATTGGGCAATTGTTCATGCTTAGAGAGATTGGTGAGCCAAGACATTGGGATCCAATCATCTAAGATTGCCAAGCAATGTCAATGAATGCATTGATTGAGGAAGAGATGAAAATGATTTGATCAGGAAAATTCAATATCTCATGAAACCCATTGAACCCCCATCTCTGATCTACCCATTCTATTTACATTCGGCTCTTTACTTTCATGCAAAAACACCATTCCCTTTTTAATTTCCAGCAATTTAATTTCTGTCATTTACTTTCTTGCAAATTTAAGTTTCCCGCCAATTTTACTTTCTGCAATCCCAATTCAATTCTGATTTTGCTCAACTCGAACAATTCTCCAATTAAAATTGATCAACCAACCAATCCCTGTGGGATTCGACCTTATTCTACAGTGAATTTTTACTTGACGACAATCCGGTGCACTTGCCGGTAGGAAATTGTTGAGAGACAGTTTTTGGGTGAATCACCTGGCGTGCCACGCCCTTGTTGGGGTCTTCAATCTTCTTCTCTGGTCAATTGAACTGGCGTGCCACGCCCAAAATACCAAGTGGCACGCCCATAGATGAGAGTTTGGGTTCACAATCTTGGCATGCCACGCTTCTAGTACCAAGCGGCACGCCCATTGAAGCTGCTCCTTCCCTTCTCCTGTGGACAATTGAATTGGCATGCCATGCCTAAATCTGGTGTGTCACGCCCTTGTTGATGTGGCAAAGCTTCTTCTCTGGCCAATTGTACTGGTGTGCCATGCGTTAGACCTGGCGTGCCATGCCTTAGACCTGGCGTGCCACGCCTAGCTTGGTGCATAGGACTAGCGTGCCACGCCCAGCTGGGCGTGCCATGCTCTTGATGAACTTGGAAATCCTTCTTCTGTAAAAGATAACTGGTGTGCCACGGACATCATAATTCTTCAAAACTCCTCTCTGGTCAGAATTCCTGGTGTGCCATGCCTAGCAGTGGCGTGCCACGCCCATAATGAAGCTCTAAGAACTCTCCTCTGGAAAATATAGTTGGCGTGCCACGCCCTGCAGTGGCGTGCCATGCCCATTGTTAAGCTTGGAAATCCTTCTCGGATACTCTGCCTGGCGTGCCACGCCCAGCAGTGAAGTTCAAAAATTCTCCTCTAGGATGCATAGCTGGCGTGCCACACCCAGCAGTGGCATGCCATGCCCATAGTGAAGCTCCAAGGGCTCTTCTCTGGAAAGTATAGTTGGTGTGCCATGCCCATAGTGAGTCTTGGCCATCCTTCTTCAAGAAAATCAAGCTGGCGTGGCACGCCAAGCAGTGGCGTGCCACGTCCAATTTAAGTTCTTGGGGTTTGCTTAAAGTGGCACGCCTGATGTGTGAAAAACGATCCAACACAAAACTCACCGGCAAGTGTACCGAGTCACATCAAGTAATAATAACTCACGTGAGTGAGGTCGATCCCACAGGTATTAAAGGATTGAGCAATTTTAGTTTAGTGGTTGATTTAGTCAAGCGAACAAGAGTTGAGTTGAGTGATTTGTATCCAACAGAAGCTAAATTGCATGAAATTTAAAGGGAGAGGGATAATTGACAAGAATTTAAAGTGTAGAGAAATTAAAGAAGCTGAATCTTAAAGTGCAAGAAATATAAATTGCAGAAACTTAGATTGCAAGAAATGTAAATAACTGAAGCTTAAAGTGCAAGAAATATAAATTTCTTGAATTATAAAAGGAATTGGGAATTGGGATTGCAGAAATTAAACAAGGAAAAGTAAAAGATGAAGTTAATTGCAGTAGATCTCAAACAGAAAATGTAAATTCGCTTGAGGAAGCATTCAATAGAAGAATTAAAAGGAAATTTCAGATCTCAGGGGTCAAAAGACTAGAAAACTAAGTCTAGATCTCACTACCTTCCTTGATCCAAATCAGAAATCAATTTCAAGAGAATTTAGAATCAAACAGTAGAAGATCTTGAAATTAAATCACTAAATCTGAATTATGCAGGGAAAGAAACAAAGAGATCTCAAGGTGAGATTGAGACAGAATTTCCTCAATTCTCAACACCCAAGACTCAAGCAAGAATTGCAGTAAAGGAAACGAGAAAACCAAAGAGGAAGAGAATTTAATTCTCTTCCAGGATCCAAGTTACAGTAAGAACAATCCTCTAAGAGGTGTAAATTCAAAAGTAAAAATTTGATGTCCCTCCTAAATCAAACTAACTTCTATTTATACACTTTCTTCTAATGGTCTTGGAGCCTTGAGTTTGGGCCTTGGCCTTGAAGGACTTGGATTGAAGATAGCCTTAGTTGGTTGCTCTTGGACTTGAGAGAAAATCCTTTTGCAATTTGGACTCTGATCCTTTAAGTTTGAGTCAAAGTTTGAGGCAAACTTTAACTCAAACGTTGGTTTTTGAAATTATGCAGAAAGGTTTTTCATCTGTCATTCACGTTTGAGTTCAAGTTTGGGGTCAAACTTGAACTCAAACGTGCTCCTTCCAGGATCTCATTTGGCGCCAACATTTGCCTCCAAGTTTGAGGCAAACTTGGATGCAAACGTGGCCTCCCCTGGGTGTACACTTTTCACAAACGTTTGCCTCCAAGTTTGAGGCAAACTTGGTTGCAAACGTTGGCTTCCCTGGTGCCTATGCTTATGTGCCAACGTTTGCCTCCAAGTTTGAGGCAAACTTGGACGCAAACGTGGCCATCCTTGGGACGTGTGCTTATGCCAACGTTCGCCTCCAAGTTTGAGGCAAACTTGGACGCAAACGTGGCCTCCCCTGGGACGTGATGTTGCACCAATGTTTGCCTCCAAGTTTGCGGCAAACTTGGGCGCAAACTTGGGTGCAAACTTGGGCTTCTCCAGGGTATAATTTTCAACTCTTCCCAGGGTGATTTTGCTTCCTTCTGCCATCCCCTTTCTTCAACCTTCCTCCAGCACTTTTGGTCACCTTTTATCAATCAACAAATGCATCAAAGCTATGCTAAAATCATGAAACTTCTTATCATCCTTGATATATAAGCAATTATAGCACAAAACCTCATGAAAATGCATCAATTTACTCATGGTTGATTGAATCTAAATATATATGAATTTCTACCCACATGACTTACTTGTAACTCAATAAAGTGTATAAAACTTATTGAAATCAAAGGAAAAAGACTAAAAAAAACTAGGATAAGATGACTCGTCATGACAACACCAAACTTAAACCTTGCTTGTCCCTAAGCAAGAAAAGAGTTATGCTCAAAGGTTCTTTCAATTAAAGTGGATTGAAGAATAACTGGTCATATCCTGTGAGTGAAGTAATTAAGTGACAGTGTGGTGAACTCTAAATTATATGCTCATACAAGGGCTTCAGTGCTTACTAGTCCCTACATCTTGAAAGTCTTAGGTCTTAGAACTTTCATCCAAATAATATCATGGAGATCTCTCTATAGGTAATCACCTTGAAGCAGCTTATAATATCTGTGTTTTGGCCTTGATTCTAAGTTTCATGTCTCAAAGTGGCTCTTTAGATAAGCTTTCAATCAATACTTCTAAACCAGTTGGTTTTAAGGTATTAGGTGTTAAAGCACCCCTAAGAATTTACTTGCTCAAGCCTCTCTCTTTGACATAATTCGACCACAAGCATTTACTAGGATAACAACTCTTTGAGCTTTTGTTTCTTCCTTCTTTTCTGCCTAGTAATTGATGCTCAGAACCTTGGGCCATGTTCTTTTTGTTTTTATATTTTCTTTATTTTCTTTTGTTTGCTACTTCTTGGATCAATAAATGTTTAAGAATCTCCACAATACTTCTTTGAACTCTATGTCCTGCCTATGAGCTCCCATGCAATTTTTCATAAGCATGCAACCTCAATGCACAATCATACAACTAGAACCACCACTTCTCCTAATCTTTTTGCTTGCCTCAAAATTGTTTAATTCCTCAGTCCTTCTTTTCAAAGAACTGTCATGTGATGCCTTTTTGAGACATTGAGTGCAAGCAAGTTTGGAGAGTATAGGGTTGTGACTATTCAAGCATCTCAATTATTGAATTACAGAAAAACTATACTATGCAGACAGACAGGGGTACAATATCACCTTCAATCATAGCAGTGTCTGATGCAAAATAATCACTTAACAATACAACCTTTTGGAATGTACTTGCTTTTTTTCTCGTCATCATCATTGTTGGTATTCACATTCCTCTTTCATCTCTTTGATTGATGATGCTTAATCTTTCTAAAAAAACTTGTATGGTGCTCTGCAGTGATATTGAAAGTTGCTTGTTCTCCAAGCACTTGAAAAATGGTTAGTCATGCATTAATTATTTGTGGGCTTTTAAACTTACTTTGGTGTGGGAACACCAAACTTAGTACCTTGCCAATGGTTCTCATGCATCAAATTAACCATGTGTGAAACTCTTTTTCTTTGCCAACAGTAATAGAACTAAAAACTAGGAAACAGCAAAATAGTTAACTAGTTCATCTAAATGCTTGAAGCTAGCATTATGCAGAAGGTGAGAATATATTTTATGATGAGATTTTGGTGGAACACCAAACTTAGAATCCTTCATTCTCTCTTATATTGTTTTGGTGTGCAACACCAAACTTAGCTTCTTGCAATATAGATAAAGCTGATTAACCTTTTTATTAAAATAGCTATGAAAAGAAAACTACCTCAGGTTGGGTTACCTCCCAACAAGTGCTTCTTTATTGTCATTAGCTTGACATCCTTCATTCTGTGATCATGGAAGTTGAAAATCCTGTTGCCTTTGATTTTCTCCTCTCACTATGGGCTTCCTTTCCTCTGTTTCTTCTTGTGAAACTTCTTTGTGATGCTTTTCTTGGATGAGTGATTCTTTTCCTGTAGCCCTCTCACTTTCCTTCATAATTACTTTCCATTTCTCCCATCTGGCAGCTTTTTCATTGTTCTTTGGGTCATCTTCAGTAGCTCTGGGGGAAGTATTTGCCCTCTTCTTACCTATTTCTGTAAGGTGCTTAGCCAGTTGTTCCAGTTGCCTCTCAATTCTTCTGATTGAGGTTTCCTGGTTCTTTGTTGTCACCTCTTGGTGCTTCATCATTTTCTCTATTAAGATCTCCAAGTTGGTGATCCTCTAAGAGTCTTGTGAGATTGGTTGGTTGTGGGGTGTTGGGGGTTGGAAGGGTGGGTGTTGTGGTGGTGTGTAATGGTTGTTGTTTGTATAGTGATGTTTTTGCTGGTTTTTGAAGTTGGGGTTGTTGTAATTGAAGTCCATTGGTCCTTGATTTTGGTGCTCCATCCCCCTCCAGTTGGAATGAGTCCTCTAGGGTGGGTTGTACACATCACTCTGAGACTTGTGTTGGAACATGCTTGAGGTACTATTTGGAGAATGTGATCGCTCATGACTTTGTTGCTCATAGTTAATTGCTCCAAAACCTTTTTCAGGTTGATTCCCACCAAGTGACTTTTTAAGTAGGTTGTGTGTATTTAATGCAGTAACTTGCAGCCAATCAATTTTTCTGACTATCAACTCCAATTGTTGCTGAAGTTGTTGGTGTATCTGTTTATTTTGGGCCATGACGGCACTTATACCTTCAATTTCCATCACTCCTTTCTCTTGTGTGGATGGTTGCAATTCTGCCTCTAGCTTACCAATTTCCTGGGGTGGTTTCAGCTTGGCCAGGAGTTCACTCCCTAGATCTTCCCATCTGATGATGCTTTCTTGTGGGAAAGCTTCAAGCCATTGAGCAACATCGTTCATGGTGATGAATGGATGCTCCAATTCATGGGTTGTGTTGTCATCTGGGTCGAGGACACTTCTCCCATAATGACTGGGGTTCGTTGAGTTCTCTTCCATAATCTGCACAATCACAAACAGTCCAAATGAAGATTGAATATACTCATGCCAAAATGTGGTCAGAGGGTTAGTTGACACAATATGTCAAACAGTTGATAGGCTTAGAAGATTAATAAGAGTGAATTTGTTTCTATCATGTACTCAGCAAGCAAGAACATATAGGATGCACAGAACCAGCAAAACCAGAAAAACTTCACTCTATTGCTAAAGTGAGGTTTTAGTTTGCTTAAGCAAAAATTCAAACAGTTAGTGGGTTAGTCAAAAAGTAAAGAAACAGAAAAAAAATGCTTGATCTAGACCTCCACTTCACTTAATCATTGTCAATCTAATCAATCCCTGGTAACGGCGCCAAAAACGTGATGTGTGGAAAACGATCCAACACAAAACTTACCGGCAAGTGTACCGGGTCGCATCAAGTAATAATAACTCACATGAGTGAGGTTGATCCCACAAGGATTGAAGGATTGAGCAATTTTAGTTTAGTGGTTGATTTAGTCAAGCGAACAAGAGTTGAGTTGAGTGATTTGTATCCAACAGAAGCTAAATTGCATGAAATTTAAAGGGAGAGGGATAATTGACAAGAATTTAAAGTGCAGAGAAATTAAAGAAGCTGAATCTTAAAGTGCAAGAAATATAAATTGCAGAAACTTAGATTGCAAGAAATGTAAATAACTGAAGCTTAAAGTGCAAGAAATGTAAATTGCTTGAATTATAAAAGGAATTGGGAATTGGAATTGCAGAAATTAAACAAGGAAAGGTAAATTGCAACAAGCAGGGAAGTAAAAGATGAAGTTAATTGCAGTAGATCTCAAACAGAAAATGTAAATTCGCTTGAAGAAGCATTCAACAGAAGATTTAAAAGGAAATTTCAGATCTCAGGGGTCATGAGACTAGAAAACTAAGTCTAGATCTCACTACCTTCCTTGATCCAAATCAGAAATCAATTTCAAGAGAATTTAGAATCAAACAGTAGAAGATCTTGAAATTAAATCACTAAATCTGAATTATGCAGAGAAAGAAACAAAGAGATCTCAAGGTGAGATTGAGACAGAATTTCCTCAATTCTCAACACCCAAGACTCAAGCAAGAATTGCAGTAAAGGAAACGAGAAAACCAAAGAGGAAGAGAATTTAATTCTCTTTCCGGATCCAAGTTACAGTAAGAACAATCCTCTAAGAGTTGTAATTTCAAAAGTAAAAATTTGACGTCCCTCAGAAATCAAACTAACTTCTATTTATACACTTTCTTCTAATGGTCTTGGAGCCTTGAGTTTGGGCCTTGGCCTTGATGGACTTGGATTGAAGATAGCCTTAGTTGGTTGCTCTTGGACTTGAGAGAAAACCCTTTTGCAATTTGGACTCTGAGCCTTTAAAGTTGAGTCAAAGTATGAGGCAAACTTTAATTCAAACGTTGGTTTTTGATATTATGCAAAAAGGTTTTTCATCTGTCATTCACGTTTGAGTTCAAGTTTGGGGTAAAACTTGAACTCAAACGTGCTCCTTCCAGGATCTCATTTGGCGCCAACGTTTTCCTCCAAGTTTGAGGCAAACTTGGACGCAAACGTGGCCTCCCCTGGGTGTACACTTTTCACCAACGTTTGCCTCCAAGTTTGCGACAAACTTAGTCGCAAACGTTGGCTTCCCTGGTGCCTATGCTTATGTGCCAACGTTTGCCTCCAAGTTTGAGGCAAACTTGGACGCAAACGTGGCCTTCCCTGGGACGTGTGCTTATGCCATCATTCGCCTCCAAGTTTGAGGCAAACTTGGACGCAAACGTTGCCTCCCCTGGGACGTGATGTTGCACCAACGTTTACCTCCATGTTTGTGGCAAACTTGGGCGCAAACTTGGGTGCAAACTTGGGCTTCTCCAGGGTATAATTTTCAACTCTTCCCAGGGTGGTTTTGCTGCCTTCTGCCATCCCCTTTCTTCAACCTTCCTGCAACACTTTTGATCACCTGTTATCAATCAACAAATGCATCAAAGCTATGCTAAAATCATGAGACTTCTTATCATCCTTGATATATAAGCAATTATAGCACAAAACCTCATGAAAATGCATCAATTTACTCATGGTTGACTGAATCTAAATATATATGAATTTCTACCCACATGACTTACTTGTAACTCAATAAAGTGTATAAAACTTATTAAAATCAAAGGAAAAAGACTAAAAAAACTAGGATAAGATGACTCGTCATCAACGCCCACACAAACGCCCAGTCACCCTTGCTTGTTTTCTTCCTCTTTTGTTTCTCTTATAATCTGCAATGCAAGCAAGAACTCATTTCAAAGCAATGTCCTATAAATTCATGATATAGCTCTTGTCAATGGATTAAATGAATGAAAACTCATCACTTCTAAGGCCGTTTTTTATGAGAGAAAAAGGTAGATGATGCAAGTCATCACACACCAAGAACATTCCACCATCCTCTATGAAATAAGAGAAGATCAAAGAGTTATGAGGGAGGAGCAACAGAGACAGGGGCGTGACATAAAAGAAATCAAGCTCTCCATTGGATTCTCTAGAGAAAGCAGCAGCCACTATCACTAAGGTGGTCACATTCCATACTTTCCTTTGTTTATTTTATTTTTCTATTTTTATTGTATTTTATTGTCTGTTTCCTGTTTCTAAGTGTATGATCATCCTTTGTTTTGTCTTAAGCTATGAAATACTCCATGAATCTCTCACCATACTTGAAAGGAAAATTTTATTTGAAAAAGAGAAGTAAGATGCATAAACTCGAGTTATATCATAAGAATAGTTCAATTATTTTGATGCGGTAGCATTGTTTTACTTTTTGAATGAATGAATGAACAGTGAATGTTTGATATTAGAGTTAAGAATGCTGGCTCTTGAAAGAATAATAAAAAAGGAGAAGTATTATTAGTAATCTAAAAATTCCAAGAATTGATTATTGAAGAAAGAAAAAGCGGCAAAAAGAAAGAAACAAAAAATAAAAGAGAAGCAAAAGAAAAAAGAAAAAGCAAATAGCTCTTTAAACCAAAAGGCAAGGGCAAGGATCCAAGGCTTTGAGCATTAGTGGGTTAGGAGGGCCTAAAAGAAACAAAATCTTGGCCTAACAGTTCAAATGAGCTGCTTCCCTAACTATATGCTTGTGGTATGAAGGTGTCAAGCGAAAAGCTTGAGACTGAGCAGTTAAAGTCGTGATCCAAAGCAATAGAGTGTGCTTAAGAACTCTGGGCACCACTGGCTAGGGATTCTAGCAAAGCTGAATCACAATCCTAAAGGGTTCACCCAGTTAAGTGTCTATGGCGTTTATGTATCCGATGGTAATACTGGAAAACAAAGTGCTTAAGGTCACTGCCAAGACTCAAAAGAAGATGTGTTCAAGAATAAAAAAAAAAAGAACTAAACTAGGAGAGTCAGTAGTATCATCTGGATTCTGAGTTCCTAAAGATGGCAATTATTCTGAGCTTCAAAGGAAAGTGAGATGCCAAAACTATTTAGAAGTGAATAGCCTTTAGTCCCGCTCATCTAATTGAAACTGAGATTCATTGAAAATTCTGAGATTTATAGTATCCTTCTCTTCTTTTAATCATACTTTGTTTTTGGTTGCTCGGGGACAAGCAACAGTTTAAGTTTGGTGTTCTGATGAACAGATATTTTATACGCTTTTTGGCATCATTTTCATATTGTTTTTTATATGTTTTGTTTAAGTTTTATTATATTTTCATAGGTTTTAGTGCAAAATTCATATTTTTGGATTCTACTTTGAGTTGTTGTGTTTTATGATGATTTCAGGTATTTTCGGGCTGAAATTAAGGAGTTTTGGCAAAGCCCGATTCAAAGGCAAGGAAAGCGTAGTAGATGCTGTCAAAATCTGACTTCCTTGAACTCAAACGCATATTTCTAGAGCTAAAAAGGTCCAAATGATGCGTTCTCAACGGGATTGGAAAGCTAACTTCTAGAACTTTTCAACAGTATATAATGTTCTATACTTTTCTTCAAAGGAGCCTGCCTATTTTGGGCGTTGAACGCCAAGGAGCTACCCCCTAGTTGGCGTTGAACGCCAACCACCCCCTAGTGGGCATTTAATGCCCCACACAAGCACAAGGCAGTGTGGTTCAACTCCTATTCCCCCAAATGGATGCCAAGCTCAGCCCAAGTACTCAACCAAAGTGGGCCCAAGGATGGATTTCGCATCTCTAGTCTATTCTATCATATTTTTGTACTTCTTAGTTATTAAATTAGTATATATAGAACAAGGATCATCCTTGTTCAGCACCTTATGCCATATTTTCCAATACATTACTACTTTCTGTAAGCTATGAGTCACTAACCTCCTAGGTTAAGGTTAGGAGCTCTGATGATTTTTTATGGATTAATAATATCATTGTTCCACTTCAATCTATGCTTGATTCTATTCTAAGATGTATCCTCGTTCTTCATTCTAATGAATTGGGAGTGTAACCTAACCGTCATCCCTATTTTACATGGGTTCCTGCAAGCCCTTGACGGGATAGTATTGAACCGTAAGCTTGATTATACATCTCTTAGACGGCTAATCAACGACTTCATTGGGGACTTGGAGACATCAGTTCAGCCGAGGTACAGGGTGATTAGGGCCTTTGTGTTATAGGCTAGAATCGTGAAGCAGCATTCTCCGATCTGGAAGATCCGATCTTGTTAGTGGCGTTTTGAGTAGGATCACCAAGGGAATGGACTGCTAGAGCTTCACCGCCGTTCAAATTGGATGACCACTGACCTAGCATTTGATCTGAAGTAGAGGAGATTAATGACCACTGACCTAGCGTTAATCACTTACAGCTTGCCATGGAATGAATCATCAAAAGTTGAAGTAGACAATGAGAAAATTTGATCCAGAAGGAGGAAGCATCTCCGAAGCCTCAACCGTTCTCTTATCATTGATTTCACACATATTCAGTAATACTTTATTTATTTTGTTTTTATGCATTTTTCCACAATAACTATATTTTCTATATGCCTGACTAAGATGTACAAGATAGCCATTGCTTGTTCAAACCAACAATTTCCGTGGGATCGACCCTCACTCACCTGAGCTATTACTTGGACGAACCGGTGCATTTACCGGTCTATCTGTGCAAAACTTTCGATGTCAATTTCGTGCACCAGTGCCGTTGCCAGGGATTGTTCGAGATTGACAAACTACCAGTTGTCTTGCTCCTTAGATCAGGTACTTTTCACTGTTTTTTGTTTTGTTTGTGTTTCTTGTTAAAATTTTTTCAAATTTTCTTTGTGTCGTTTCGAAAAATTCCCTTTCAAAACTTTTTATGATAAGTCATGTTTTTCTTTTGTTTGAGTCTTGTGTCAAGTCTTAAGTTTGGTGTCTCTTTGGTTTTTGTTTCTTCTCTTGAGTCTTTGAAAATTGTTCTTACTTTTCTTTCTTTTTGTTCGAATTTTTCTTCGTATTTTTCTTTGTTTGATTTTAAAATCTTTTAAGTTTGGTGTCTCTTAGTGTTTTTCCTTTTTAAATTTTTTAAATTTGAGTCTTTAATTTCAAAATTTTTAAGTTTGGTGTCCATCTAGTGTTTGTCTTTTCTTTTTAATGTTTAAATTTT
>NC_029790.2:70688393-70696699 GCF_000816755.2 Arachis ipaensis
AAATATTTAAATTTTAAATTCAAATTTTTAAGTTTGGTGTTTCTTGTTAGTGATTTTTAAATTTTTAAATCATATTTTATCTTTCTTGATTCTTGATCTTTATCTTTTGATTTTCAATTCTCACTTTAGTTATCTTATTTTTAATTTCAAAATTTGAAGTTTGATATTTTCTCTTTATTTCCTTTTAAAATTTTTAAGTTTGGTGTCTTCTTAGTAATTTTTTATTTAAATTTAATTTTCTTGTTTATCTTTTCTTCTTTGATAAATCTTATCTTTATCTTTGATTTTAAAATTGTTATTTTATCTTTCTTTCAAATTCAAATTTTAAAAGTTCAGTATTGTGTTAGTTTTTCTCTTTTTCAATTTTGAATTTCAAAATCTCTCTTTGACTTTATCTTTTCAATTGTCAAAACTTTTCAAAATCAAATCTCCAATCTTTAATTTTCAAATCATATCCTAACTTGTTTCCTTCTCTTGACTTTTTCCATCTAATTTTGAAATTTAAAATCTTTATTTGACCTTTTCCTCTTTAATTTTCGAAAAATAATTTAAAAAGCAAATCTTCTATCTTTGTTTTCAAATCCTTTTAATTAATTGTTTTTTTATCTTGTTTTAGTTTTAAAATTTGGTGCTTCTTTAGTCTTTCTTTCTTTTTGAATTTTGAAAATTTTTAAAACCCCTTTCTTTCTAATTTTTTTATTTTTCAAAATTTCTAATTTTTTTCACTTTTTTATTTATTTTTTAATTTTTAATTAAAAAAACTAACTATTTTTTCGAAAACTTTAAAACCTTTCTTTTTAATTTCCGAAATTCTTTGAGTTAAATCTCCCATCTTTATTTTCAATTACTTTTACTTTTTCCTACTTCATTTCTTTATTAGAATTTTTTACTGGGAGCTCTCTATCTGATCACTCTGATCACTTGAATCTTGTATCACTACAAAATCCCTTCGTCAAGTATATTGTCACCAAGTAAAAACTCATGAAGAGTGAGATCGAATCCCATAGAGATTGATTGGTTGAGCAACTTTAGTCAGTACGATATTCTAGTTAAACTAATCATTGATAGGTATTGGGTGCAGAATTTTAAATGACAAAATTGTAAATGACTTGGAAAGTAAAGAACTGAATTAAAGAACAGAAAGGTAAAGAGTTGGAAACTTAAATTGCACAAAGTAAATGAAAGCTAAAGAGCAAGAAATCTAAATGACTGGAATGTAAAGGGGACTGGGTGATAAACAGAAATTAAACAATGCTTTAAAGAATAGGGAGGATTATTGGAGTTAGGAGATATTGCATTCTCCGGATCAACAACTTATCATCTTTTCCTCATTCATGCAACTCATCGACCTCTTGGCAATCATGAGTGATCAAATCCTAATTCCTTGGTGATTCAATGTCTCTCACTTGATCAATAGCCAATTCCTTGGTCTAATTGCTCATGAAAAGAGATGAAGCTTGGTCCCTGATTATACCACACATTCTTATAGATCCAAGTAGTGGGTGGATTCAAATGTCACCATATCCAATCCTAAAACCCAGATCTACTCAAATGTGAGAAAGGATTTCAAGCATGATTCTATGATTCCTTTTCCAAGGATCTCATAAAACCCAATTACATTCAATCTCTTTTCCAAGATAATTGAATGTTAAAATGAAGAACGAAATGCTTTCTAGTAAATCAAAGAACGATAAAGAGAAGAAGAAATTCAATTCACTATTGATCTATCAAGTACAATAGAGCTCCTTCCCCCAATGAGAGGGAGTTTAACTACTCATTGCTCAGAGAGAGTATAAGAGATGGAGAAGTGAAGTACATAAAAGTGTAAGTAAATCTCCGAAAGTCCAAAGTCCTCTCCTCAGTACCCTCTAAGGGGTTTTTATACTGCTCCTATTCTAAAGAGAAAAATTACAATTAAAGAAAATAATAAAGAAAATACAAATCTCTAACTAACTCCCTTGGACACCTTTCTCTGAGTGAAGGCATGTTGAGTGGCGTGCCAAGCCCTGAACACGTGGTTGGCACGCCCTCCTTGGTGACCCATAGACCCTTCTCTATTAGATAAGCCTGGCGTGCCACACTCAGGCACGCCCCTGGACATGCCAATATCAATAGTTGGGCGTGCCACACATTCGACCAGGCCAGTGGCATGCCCACGGTGCTGCAACCATGTTTCTTCTCTAGAAAACTAGCCTGGCATGTGATAAACCCCAATTTCGTGGTTTATCTTGTACTTATTTTAGGGGATTTTATCATTTTTCCCCACATTTATTCAACGAAATAGTATGGTTTTGTAATTCTCCCTTGAATTGTGCTTCAGTGTAAAAACATGCTTTTCAGGTCCTTAAATTGGTGATTTTAACTCACTTTAATTCCATTCGATGCCTTTATGTGTTTGTTGAGTGATTTCAGGTTCATAAGGCAGGTATCGGATGGGAGAAATGAGGAGAAAAGCATACAAAGTGGAGAATGCATGAAGAAACAAAGATTGAGAATGCTTCAATGGGCGCGCAAGCGTACAAGGCGCGCGCAAGCAGAAGTGATATCGCATGGCGACGCGCACGCGTACAAGGCGCGTACGCACGGATGAGGAAATAGCCAATCGACGCGCACGCGCACATGGTGCGTACGCGCCGGTACTCACACGTGACCCACTTAAAGGCAAAATGCTGGGGGCAATTTCTGAGCTGCCTAGGCCCAAATCCAACTCGTTTCTGAGTATATTTCATGCAGAATTGAAGTCCAAGCAAAGGGGGAGCAATTGTTTGTAACTTAGCATCATGTAGGTTAGTTTCTAGAGAGAGAAGCTCCCTCTTCTCTCTAAAATTTGGGTTCTTAGGTTAATCTCTCTTAGATCTAACTTTGATTTCATGATTTCATCTCATTTCCTTTATAAATTCTTGCTTCTACATTTTCATTCTCATGGTTTGTAGTGTTGATTTACTTTCATGTCTCTTTTATGTTCATGAATGCTCTATGTTGGATTTGGTTTACATTTAATGAAATTTGATGTTTGATGTTTCCTTTATTGGTGATTGAGTTGTGAATTTGCTTTTCTTGCAATTGGTAGTTGGTAGATTTATCATTCTTGCACTTTTACCATGCTTTCCTTTTGTACCAACCAAGTGTTTGACTAAATGCTTGATTGGGCTTTAGAGTAGACTTTGAGCATTCTTGGCTTGAAAAGAGTAATTAGGTAATCTTGAGTCATTAACACCCAATTTGAATTGGTGATCTAGAGTTATTAGTTAATATTATTTCCATTGACTCTAATCTCTTGCTATTTTAATTAGTAAGTTGATTGGGACATTTGGATTGAGATTAGCTAGTCTTGTTTGACTTTCTCTCATGGAAGATAAGTCATACCTTCTTCCATCGTTGGAGATGACGTAATAAGATAAATTCTTGTTAATTATTATTATTAGTGACTAGGATGGAAAGCCTATGATGTCAATCCTTGCCATGAATGTCTCTCTTTAATAATTATTTCTCTTTGTTACTTGTCCTCTTTAATTGCTTGTTTGATTTACTTTTCTTGCATTTACTTTTCTTGCCCATTTATAAACAAAAGCCATTTGCCCCTTCATAGCCAATAATTGACCATTTCATTGCAATTCCTTGTTACAAAATCAAAATTTTTGATGTGAGAATTGTTTGTTGGTTTGGAGCTATGCTTATAACGAAGGAATTCTTTCTATAAGAAGAAAATCTAGACCGATACGACAAATTCCCATTATCAAAATGGCGCCGTTGCTGGGTAGTTGCAATGGTGCTATATTATTGGCTATTGTATATATTGTGAATAGCTTGATTTTTCGTTTGTTTGTTGGCTTTTGCTAGTTGTAGGACATTGTTTTCTTTGTTTCTTGTTAGTTTTGTTTTTGTCTTCTCTTATCACCATGAATTCTCATCACTTTGTCTATGAGTGTGGTTCAAACTATGTTGTAGGAAATGAAATCTTCAATGAGGATGTGCATCAAGGATTTAGAAATCAAAGATGGGAGGAGCCCCAAGCTTATGGACAACCTTCTTGGCAACAACCTCCTCCGAACTCTTATGGGTATAATCCTAATCCTAATGCATACTAATCCAATGTGTGTGATGACCCTTATTGTGGTTGTCAACCACAACCACCACATGCATATGAACCCCCTCCTCAACATAGCCCTCTACCACACTCACAAGCCTTCTACCACCATCCACCTTCATATGATCCCAACCCGTATCTACCATACCAACCACCATATCAACCATACCTAGAACCATAAAGTCCACACACACCACCTCAAGAATTTCACCAATATGAACCACCTTCTAATTACAACAACCTTCCCTCAACAATGAACCCTCTCTTCTACCATCACCTCCCAATGAAACCCACATGCTAGAATTGAGAGATCTTGAATCTCATATCTTAAGGTGACACGAGAAAGATGAAAAGAAGTTTGAGGAGTTAAGAGCAAAAATGGCTATCATGGTAGAAGCCATTGGCAACATAGTCTCATCCCGTCTAAGCCTATGCGATCAAGGCACTCCCATTGTTGAATGTGGAGAAGCACCCAAAGAGCTTAGTAAGGGAAGGGAATTGGAGCTTCAAGGTGGAGAAGAAGAGTTGAAGAAAGAAATACAACAAGAGGAGGAGATAGAGATTATTGAACAAGAGGAAGTAGTGGTTGGAGCCTTAGGATATGTTGAGTACATAGAGGAAGCACAAATTGAAGAGCCTTCTTCCATGGAGTTCGAAGTTGATGTTGAGGAGGAGAGTGCACAACCTCCAAGGCACAATGTGATTGAAGAATTGGAAGCAGTGTTCCAAGTAATAGGCCCTCCTATTTATGATGATTCCATACCAACATATGATCCTTTTGAGCTTGAAGAATCCTTCCCCACTATGCTCTGAATTGATGATGAGGTAGATTTCACTCAACCTCCTATATATGTTTTGAGTGATGGGGAAGAGCTAGAGAACATTGGTGAAGAAGAATGTGAACTTGAGGAAGCTTGGCAAGAGGTAGAGCATGAAGTATCTTGCCAAGTGGTGGAAGCCTTCCAAAAAGGATGGACCGGAGTGGAGCGTGTTTTGTCAAGACTGTTGGGAACTCCTTCACCTAGGTTGTCATCTAATTCTTCATTTGAGTGGGTATAACTTCTAACTCTTAGCTTTAATATCCCACTTGAATATGGTTTGCTTGAGACAGATGGCCAACTTAGGGCGCTTTGTGGAATTAAGCGTAAGAGAAGGATGTTTAGTGGTTGGCGTTGTAAGTCTAGGCTCATTATGGTTGGAAGCTTAAAATTGAGGAGCATGGATTGGTGTAGTGCTCAATTGAATGGGTCTAGGAGGATAGTTTGGTGCTTCCATGAGAATTCATCTCTCTTGCCACCCGGAGGAAATCACCATGATCAAATCAAAGACGGGTGTGAAAACAAAATGTGGGATCCCGGATCGCACAAGGAAGATCAACTTTGGGAGCCTATGGTTTGTGAAGAACTCCATCAAAGCTTGGCGCTAATAAATTTGAGTGATGAAGCACAATGGAAGTCCAAGCATTGGTGGATGTTCAAGGATGGATTCAAGCACAAGCCACCTTGATGAAGAGCTCCCCATAAGTCCAACTTAAGGACAATAAACAAAAGTGCTAGGTGGGAGACACCCCACCATGGTAATAATCCTTTCATTTTTCTCTTTTGTACATATTGGTAAAATAGGTTTAATTTCATGTTTTGATTGATTTGTTAAGTTTGTTTGGTAGTTTAGTGTGTTAAATAAGGTTTTGTGATGTTTTGGTAGTTGTTTGGAGGTTTGGAATGCTTGGTTTGGTGCAAAAACATAGAAAAATTTTTGAAAAGCAGGTCACCAACCCACGCGTACGTGTCACTCACGCGTACGCGTGCCCCAAGCAATTTCGACCATCCACGCGCTCGCGTCACTCACGCGTACGCGTGGACTGGAAGTTCCCCCCTCCATTCACACGAGAGTTGTGCCTGAAGTGTGCCAACTTTGTGCCCAAGGCATGCACACGCGTACCTTGTGTGTACGCGTCGACTCTCTACTTTGCCATGCACGCGTACGCGTTAGCCGCGTGTACGCGTTGCTTCCCTTTCATCAATCCACGCTTACGCGCACATGATGCGCACGGGTGGATTGCCCTGTTTCAACCATCTTCTTTTCTTCTCTTCTTTCCATTTCTTTCCTTCTCTTTTCTCTTCTTTTCTTTCTGCCCTTCAAACCTCATCCAACACTACCAAACACCATGTAACACCATTTCTTTTAACTAGTTAGTTAGTTTAATTTTTGTTTTCCATTATAAGTGTTGGATTACTAATCTTGTTTACTGTTTACTGCTGCTTATTACTAATAGGATGTTAGTTTAACATCTTTGATGCTGATTGTCATTGTTGGATTCTTTGTTGAGGTTATATTTGGTTACTTGGTTCGGAACTTTTCATGTTTAATGCTTTTGTATACCAAGTACATGTTACATTGCCTTCATGCATCTTAACTCTTTGAATTGCATGTTTTGACCACCATGCATTCATCATCTATTATTAGGCAATTGTACATTGTCAATGCATTTTTTAGGTGATGCTTGTTTATGATTGACCCTTTGTTCATATCACCTATTTCATGCATTGACAGTGTGGGTGTGAAGTTGGATCAAAAGCTTACCTAGTGACATAGTTTTGAGCTTTTCAAGCTTTGTGGACTATGCTTGCTATGTGATTGATCTTAACTCTTATATTTCTTTTTCTAAGTTCCATAGCATCCATGTGTTTCACCTCTATGTCACTTAGGTGTTGCAACAACTTCGATAGGTGTCATTGATTGTGCTGTAAGTTTCATATACCATTATGTTCATTAAGTTCACTTACACATCAATCAATGCCCATTCATTATCCAATTTCACAATCGCTTGATTTTTCCTTGAATGCTTTTATGCTTCTTCACTGCTTGTTCGGTTGCCTTAACCTACAAGTCTTTCAAGGTATCTCAAGCATACTAGAATGAGTGAAGTGTATGCTTTCTTTAGTATAATTGTGACATAACTTTTTGTACTAGTGTGTGCGTTCTAAACTGCGCGTAATTTTAGAATCCACACACTTATTTTTCATCAATGTCACAATAATTCACTTACTCCATTCTAGTGGTTCTTACCTCATCCCAACAATTCACGCTTCCTTGCTTTTGTATTTTCTCATCTTACGGTGTTTATATTGTTTTTCATGATCGATGCACCATAAGCAAAAATAGAAGTGGAAGGAAGAACACGTAGCACTGGTTGACCTACCAGATCAAAGTGGCAACTCGGAGAGTCGCCGTACCCCCTTGTTTATCTTTGGATGCACCGAGGACGGTGCAAACTTTTAAGTGTGGGGAGGTCGTCCGACTGCTCGGCATTTTTGGGTGACAAGTTTCTAATCCCAACACTTTTGCATTTCATTTTTAGGTCTTTTAGGATTTTTGGTTGCATTGCATATGCATATATTAAGCTTAGTCAAAATCATGATATTTTCCAAGGATTTTATCTATAGGACACCCAATTGATTGAAAAAAAAAATTTTTTTAGAACTTGCTTGAATTATACAATTGTAGATCATGTTTTTGAGCTAAGAACACAAGCATATGAGATTTGAGCCTAATTGTGTGGTTACATCATACATAACCACTTACTTTCATTCTTGTGTGCATTATTCTCTTTCTATGATTGTAATCTTTGATTTGTTTGATTCTTTATGTCCATTACTTTGTGTACACATGTATTTATATGATTGAGGCCATTGTTCAAATAGATCACTTACTCAAATAGCCTATCTTTTATCTTCCATTGTTAGCCAATTTTGAGCCTATGCTTAACCCATTTGTTCTTAATTGTAGCACATTACAAGCCTAACTAAAAAATAATAAATGTCCTTAATTTGAATCTTTGATTAGCTTAGGCTAGTGAGAATGTTCATCATTTGATTTTGGGAAAGTTGGGAACATTGGGTAGAGATAAAAGTGCATTTTTGTATTTGTGTTGAGAATCTTGGGAATTGGGAACATACTCGTGTATTAATCATGTGTAAACCATATGCATTGATGTTCTTGTATACACTTTAGTTTGAAAAGAAAGAAAAAAAATGAGAAAAACAAAAAGAAAAAAAAAATATATATATATATATATAAGAAGAAAAAGAAAATATATAGAAAAGAAAGAAAAAAAAAGCAATAAAAAGGGGACAAAGTGCCCCAAAGTGAAGATCAATAATAATCAATGCATATGTGCGGTAATCAAAAGGGAATGCATGAGTGTGTGAAAAAGTGA
>NC_029790.2:70696724-70732168 GCF_000816755.2 Arachis ipaensis
CCCTTCGTTGCGCATGTGCGCCGATTGCGCATGCGCACGTACCGTTTCATCTCTCAGCTGCGCATGTGTGTTCCATGCGCACACGTACGGAACCCGTGTTTCAACCGTGTGAAGTCCGTGTTGAGAGCACACTTACCTCCCCCCTTGAAGGTCAGGTGCGCATGCGCACTCACTGCGCTCGCGCACCTACCAGCTTTAACGAACCCCGTGCGCATGCGCACTCACTGTGCATGCGCACCCAACCACTGGACGAAAAGTTTTTAAAAAGATACAAAAACGTGGTTTGGTTCGTAAGGTTTGGAGGTTTGTTGATGGTTTTGTAGTGTTTTGGAATAAATTGTGTGATTTGATGGTTTGTTTGAATTGTTTAGTTAGTTTTGTACTTTAATTTGGATAAAATGGTTATACATGTTTTCTCTTTTTACTTTCCTAATAATGGTACCACCCCACAGAGGGTGGATCGTGAAAACAAATAACAGGAATTCAACCTGAATACCCCTCGAGAAGTAGTTCCACCGAACACGAACTTAGGTAGGAACTTGTAGGTGGTTACGAACCTGAAGGTAACACGAAGTAGTGAGTTTAAATAATCGCGGTTCGAAACTACCTCAAGAAGTGTTTGGTATCCGAGGGTTTCAACTAGAAGGAACACGCTAGGCCCTAGGGTGTAAAACAAAAGTGTGGGCAGAAACTAAACTAGTACCACTAAAGGAGGCCCACCGTTCTCTCTACTTAAGAGTACCTTCGTGGTTTGATAGGAGGATCTGGGTAAGTTAACTCGTGATGTGGTTAGGTACGAGGAGTTAAAATTCGAAGGTTGGTATTACTCGGATCTGAATGTTGCGGTTGGTGATTTGTAGGAAGAGAATGCGAATTAAGGTGTTTCGCGGGATTCAACCGGTAGACAGAGTTCGTTTGGTATAAGTTCCGTCGCTTCCATTTCATCAATCCACGCTTACGCGCACATGATGCGCACGGGTGGATTGCCCTGTTTCAACCATCTTCTTTTCTTCTCTTCTTTCCATTTCTTTCCTTCTCTTTTCTCTTCTTTTCTTTCTGCCCTTCAAACCTCATCCAACACTACCAAACACCATGTAACACCATTTCTTTTAACTAGTTAGTTAGTTTAATTTTTGTTTTCCATTATAAGTGTTGGATTACTAATCTTGTTTACTGTTTACTGCTGCTTATTACTAATAGGATGTTAGTTTAACATCTTTGATGCTGATTGTCATTGTTGGATTCTTTGTTGAGGTTATATTTGGTTACTTGGTTCGGAACTTTTCATGTTTAATGCTTTTGTATACCAAGTACATGTTACATTGCCTTCATGCATCTTAACTCTTTGAATTGCATGTTTTGACCACCATGCATTCATCATCTATTATTAGGCAATTGTACATTGTCAATGCATTTTTTAGGTGATGCTTGTTTATGATTGACCCTTTGTTCATATCACCTATTTCATGCATTGACAGTGTGGGTGTGAAGTTGGATCAAAAGCTTACCTAGTGACATAGTTTTGAGCTTTTCAAGCTTTGTGGACTATGCTTGCTATGTGATTGATCTTAACTCTTATATTTCTTTTTCTAAGTTCCATAGCATCCATGTGTTTCACCTCTATGTCACTTAGGTGTTGCAACAACTTCGATAGGTGTCATTGATTGTGCTGTAAGTTTCATATACCATTATGTTCATTAAGTTCACTTACACATCAATCAATGCCCATTCATTATCCAATTTCACAATCGCTTGATTTTTCCTTGAATGCTTTTATGCTTCTTCACTGCTTGTTCGGTTGCCTTAACCTACAAGTCTTTCAAGGTATCTCAAGCATACTAGAATGAGTGAAGTGTATGCTTTCTTTAGTATAATTGTGACATAACTTTTTGTACTAGTGTGTGCGTTCTAAACTGCGCGTAATTTTAGAATCCACACACTTATTTTTCATCAATGTCACAATAATTCACTTACTCCATTCTAGTGGTTCTTACCTCATCCCAACAATTCACGCTTCCTTGCTTTTGTATTTTCTCATCTTACGGTGTTTATATTGTTTTTCATGATCGATGCACCATAAGCAAAAATAGAAGTGGAAGGAAGAACACGTAGCACTGGTTGACCTACCAGATCAAAGTGGCAACTCGGAGAGTCGCCGTACCCCCTTGTTTATCTTTGGATGCACCGAGGACGGTGCAAACTTTTAAGTGTGGGGAGGTCGTCCGACTGCTCGGCATTTTTGGGTGACAAGTTTCTAATCCCAACACTTTTGCATTTCATTTTTAGGTCTTTTAGGATTTTTGGTTGCATTGCATATGCATATATTAAGCTTAGTCAAAATCATGATATTTTCCAAGGATTTTATCTATAGGACACCCAATTGATTGAAAAAAAAAATTTTTTTAGAACTTGCTTGAATTATACAATTGTAGATCATGTTTTTGAGCTAAGAACACAAGCATATGAGATTTGAGCCTAATTGTGTGGTTACATCATACATAACCACTTACTTTCATTCTTGTGTGCATTATTCTCTTTCTATGATTGTAATCTTTGATTTGTTTGATTCTTTATGTCCATTACTTTGTGTACACATGTATTTATATGATTGAGGCCATTGTTCAAATAGATCACTTACTCAAATAGCCTATCTTTTATCTTCCATTGTTAGCCAATTTTGAGCCTATGCTTAACCCATTTGTTCTTAATTGTAGCACATTACAAGCCTAACTAAAAAATAATAAATGTCCTTAATTTGAATCTTTGATTAGCTTAGGCTAGTGAGAATGTTCATCATTTGATTTTGGGAAAGTTGGGAACATTGGGTAGAGATAAAAGTGCATTTTTGTATTTGTGTTGAGAATCTTGGGAATTGGGAACATACTCGTGTATTAATCATGTGTAAACCATATGCATTGATGTTCTTGTATACACTTTAGTTTGAAAAGAAAGAAAAAAAATGAGAAAAACAAAAAGAAAAAAAAAATATATATATATATATATAAGAAGAAAAAGAAAATATATAGAAAAGAAAGAAAAAGAAAAGCAATAAAAAGGGGACAAAATACCCTAAAGCAAGGTTCAATAAAAGTCAATGCATATGGTTAGTGATCAAAACGAGAATGCATGAGTGTGTAAAAAAAAAAGTAAAGAATGGATAGCTAGGTTGTTTAGAATTGTATAGGTTGTCATAGGTTAGGTGGGAAGTTTAAATTAATCAAAGATTCAAATTTCAAGCTCACTTGACCATATGCATCCTACCTTGACCCTAGCCCCATTACAACCTATGGGAAAGCCCTCATGATATTTGTATGCATGCATAAAGTAATTGTTGATTGTTAGATGAAAAATAAATCTTGGAAAGCATGATTAGGGGAGAATTGAGTGAATCAACCCCATACCCTTGAGTGCCTAGAGCGGATACACATCCGGCGAGGGTTCAATCGCTCAATTACATGTTTCCACCCATGATCATCTTTTCTTGCAAGTTTGTAAAATCTTTCAACGATTCAATCCAATTGTGGTTTGCATTGATTGCTATTGCCTTAGCGCTTGTGCTTGCATGTGTATTCTTGGATATTGATTTATTTTGACTGAGCCATTGCATTCATGTAAATAGGTTACATATAGATAGATTGCATTTGGATTAGCTTGCATTGAATAAGTGTTGATACCCCTTTGCTTCTTTCTTGATTTTAGCATGAGGACATGCTTAGTTTAAGTGTGGGGAGATTTGATAAACCCCGATTTTGTGGTTTATCTTGTGCGTATTTTAGGGGATTTTATCACCTTTGTCCACATTTATTCAATGAAATACCATGGTTTTGTAATTCTCCCTTGAATTGTGCTTAAGTGTAAAAACATGCTTTTCAAGCCCTTAAATTGGTGATTTTAACTCACTTTAATTCCATTCGATGCCTTTATGTGTTTGTTGAGTGATTTCAGGTTCATAAGGCAAGTATCGGATGGGAGAAATGAAAAAAAAAGCATACAAAGTGGAGAATGCATGAAGAAACAAAGATTGGAAATGCTTCAATGGGCGCGCAAGCGTACAAGGTGCGCGTGCGCAGAAGTGATAACGCATGGCGACGCGCACGCGCACAAGGCGCGTACGCGCAGATGAGGAAATAGCCAATCGACGCACACGCGCACATGGCGCGTACGCGCCGATACTCACACGTGACCCACTTAAAGGCAAAACGTTGAGGGTGATTTCTGAGCTGCCCAGGCCCAAATCCAACTTGTTTCTGAGTGTATTTCATGCAGAATTGAAGTCCAAACAAAGGGGGAGCAATTTTTTGAAACTTAGCATCATGTAGGTTAGTTTCTAGAGAGAGAAGCTCCCTATTCTCTCTAGAATTAGGGTTCTTAGGTTAATCTCTCTTAGATCTAGCTTTGATTTCATGATTTCATCTCATTTCCTTTATGAATTCTTGCCTCTACACTTTCATTCTCATGGTTTGTAGTGTTAATTTACTTTCATGTCTCTTTTATGTTCATGAATGCTCTATGTTGGATTTGGTTTACATTTAATGAAATTTGATGTTTGATGTTTCCTTTATTGGTGATTGAGTTGTGAATTTGCTTTTCTTACAATTGGTAGTTGGTAGATTTATCATTCTTGCACTTTTACCATGCTTTCCTTTTGTACCAACCAAGTGTTTGACAAATTGCTTGGTTGGGCTTTGTAGTAGACTTTGAGCATTCTTTGCTTGGAAAGAGTAATTAGGTAATCTTGAGTCATTAACACCCAATTTGGATTGGTGATTTGGAGTTGTTAGTTAATATTATTTCCATTGACTCTAATCTCTTGCTAATTTAATTAGTGAGTTGATTGGGACATTTAGATTGAGATTAGCTAGTCTTGTTTGACTTTCTCTCATGTAAGATAACTCATACCTTCTTCCATTGTTGGAGATGACGTAATAAGATAAATTCTTGCTAATTATTATTATTAGTGACTAGGATGGAAAGCCTATGATCTCAATCCTTGCCATGAATGTCTCTCTTTAATAATTGTTTCTCTTTGTTACTTGTCCTCTTTAATTGCTTGTTTGATTTACTTTTCTTGCAATTTACTTTTCTTGCCCTTTTATAAACAAAACCTCTTTGCCCCTTCATAGCCAATAATTGACCATTTCATTGCAATTCCTTGTGAGACGACTCGAGTCTGAATACTTCGGTTAATTCTTATTGGGGTTTGTACTTGTGACAAAACCAAAATTTTTGATGTGAGAATTATTTGTTGGTTTGGAGCTATGCTTACAACGAAGGAATTCTTTCTATAAGAAGAAAATCTAGACCGATACGACAAATTCTCATTATCAGTGTGCCACACCTAGGCACGCCAGCTCATACGCCAATAATAATAGTGGAGCGTGCCACGACTTTGAGCACGCCGGTGGCATGCCCATGGTGCTGAAACCATGTTACCTCTCTGGAAAACTAGCCTAGCGTGGCACGTCCAGGCGCACTTGTAGGCACACCCACCTAGAATCTCATGGCGTGAAACGCCCAGACACGCCAATGGCACGCCTTCAATGCTGTATTCTTTCGCTTCCCTAGAAGATTGACCTGGCATGCCACGCCCACACGAGCCAGCAGGCATGCCAGCTTTATGAACTTGTCATGCCACGCCTTCGAGCATGACCTCAATGCTGCAATAAGTTTTTCCTCTGGAAAAGTACCCTAGCGTGCCATACCAACACACGCCAGTAGACATGCCAGTGTTGATTCCTTTGGTATGCCACGCCTTCGAACACGCCCATTATCCTCTTTTTGAACCATAAGCCTGGCGTGCCACGCCTAGGAACACCCACATACATGCCCACCTTAGCACTTGGCATGCCATGCCTTTGAGCACACCAGTTGATATGGCCATTCCATCCCCTCTCTGTTTCGTATGCCTGGCGTGCCACGCCCAGGAACGCCAGCATACGCGTCCACTGTAAGACATAGCGTGCCACGCCTTTGAGTACGCTAGTGGACATGCCAGCAGTGCTGCAACTAGTTCACTCCGCTGGACAAGTAAACTGGTGTACCACGCCCAGACACGCCAGTATACACGCCAACTTAAGATCCTTGGCATGCCATGCTCCTTCAAGCGCCCATGGCACGCCTTTTATGCTGCAACAACTTTTCTCTCTGGATTGTAAGCCTGGCGTGCCACGCCCAGGCACGCCTGTAGACATCCCCGTTTCAAGCTCATGGTGTGGCACGCCACTTTCAGCACCCATGGCACGCTCGCAATGCTGCCCCATCCTTACTTCTCTGGAAAACAATCATGGCGTGCCACACCTATGTAAGCGCCAATGGCACGCCCCTTGTGCTGTGTCAAATATCACTCTCTGGAATATTGGCCCAGTGTACCATGCCCTGACAAGCACATTGGCACACCAGCTTTTCTGTTCTCGAGTGCCACGCCCATACAGGCGCCCAACCTTCTTTGCTTGCATCCTTCCTCTTTTGTTGTTTTTTTCTCCTAAAATGCATGCAAGGTCTAATTTCAAAGTAGTGCTCAAATAATTCATTATATAGGTCTCAATAATGCATCAAATTAGTGAGAATTCATTCATTCTATGGTCATTCTTTTATGAGAAAATAGATAGATGTTGCAAATCATCACGACACCAAACTTAATTTTTGCTTGTCCTCAAGAAATTTATAGTTATATGTAAATTGTTCTAACCTTTTGAGACTTGACCTCTAAGAAAACTCAACCAAGAAGTAGAAATAAGGATTAAGTATCTAACCATGCATGAACTTTGTTATTTGCTTTCATATAAAATTGAAACCTTTAGACTTTTGAGGATCCTCATTAAGTGCTTGCTTCTAGAGCCCTCTTTATGGATTGTCACCTTGAAGTAGTAGTGGTACTCTTATTTCTTTTTGTTGTTCTTCTTTTCTTCTTTATTTCTTGACCACAACTCTAAATGGTTTGTCTCAAGATGGTTATTTAAGGTAAGCTTTCAATTAGCACTCACAAACCAGGTGGTTTTAGGGTACTAGGTGTTGAGCACCCCTATGAATTTACTTGCTCGGGATTCTTTTTTGATACAATTTCATCACAAGCATCTACTAGGGTATTAACACTTTGAGCCTTTGTTTACTTCTTTTCTCCCTAGTAGTTGATGCTCAGAGCTTTGGGTCACCCTTACTACTTCTTGGTTCTATTGATTTTCGAGGGTCATCCTTGAATTTTCTCTTATGTCCTCCTATGTCTTATTGTCTCATTCTCAATTACTCACTTTTGAAACTTCATTTTATGGTTCTATACTTACTCGTCATCTCCTTTTCTTAATCACACTTACTTAGGGTCATACTCCTTTCCTTCTTCTTTTGAACAACTTATCATTAACTTCTCTTAATAAAAAGCTAAATTCATTAATATTGTGAGGATAACATGCAAAATTTCTTTCTCAAATAAAAGTACTAGCAACATAGAAGATCATACTAAAACTCTTAATGTAGACAGAAATTAAACATATCAAAGACACTACTAAATAGGTTAAATGCTCCTTAATGGGACTTAACCACCTTTGTTTATCATGCTCCTTGTCCAAGTCATTACATTGGTGCTTTTCCTCTTGCTGCAGCATCCTTGCAAGTGTTGCCACCAGTCCTCCATGAACACCCTTCTTGTCCTTGAGTCTCTGGTAACTTCCAAAAGCTAAGCCTCCTCATGAATCCTATTTCATCTTCCTTGTGCTTTTCCAGGATCTCTTCTTGTCGTACCCTCAATGCATCCATCTCTTGCTCAACTTTTTGAATGTTTGGTTTCAAGGTTACTATTGTGGAGCACAAGTAATTCAACTTTGCTTGTGTGTTGACGTTATATTGCCTCCTTTGGATGCTTCTAGCTTCATAGAGTGTTCTGAATTCATCAAGATTCCTATGTTGTACCATTTGTTGTTCCAAGATTTGGTTGAGGCTTCCTTGCATCTGATCCCAGTTGAAGTGCTTTTGCTACTCCATGATTTGATTTATATCTCCTTACATTTGATTGATGCTTCCTTGCATCTGCTCCCAGTTAAAGCTATCTTGACTTGGTATTTAGACTCTTGGTTCTTCTTAGCAGTGATTGGGTGATCTTCTTCTTTCCTAATTAATTGGTATTTAGTTTGGGTGTCTCTTGGACACCAAATATAGTTTCTTTGCATCTTATAACTGGTGCTAATAATTAAAAATTATTGCATACATTATGAGTATTGATAAATTCATATTTCATGAGTTCTTTTGTGCTTAATTTGAGTGATTTATACAATCCTTCACCTACTTATTCACATTAATTGCATGGTTTTATTTTTCCTTCCTTATTACGTGATGTATGTGAAAAACATGTTTCCTAAGCTTTGAAATTAATTATTTTAATTACCTTTATTTCCATTCAATGCCGTGATTAGTGTGTTGAGTAGTTTCAGATTTTCTAAGGCAGAATGACTTAAAGGATGGAAAAGGAAACATACAAAATAGGAAGGAGAAGGCAAAACGGAGCATCACTGGTATTCACGCGATAGCATAGACGACGCGATCGCGTGCCAGAAGCAAAGATGCAGCGACGCGGCCGCATGACTGACGCGACCGTGTGACATAAGCAGAACGCATACGACGCGGTCGCATGACTGACGCGACTGCGTGGCAAGGAAAAGCTCCGAATGACGCGACCGTGTGACCCACGTGGACGCGTGACAGAGGCCACGTATCAGATTTACAGAATGTGCCCCCAGTGATTTCTGAAGCTCTTTTTGGCCCAGATCCAAGTACAGACAGCATAGACTAGAGGTTATAAAGTGTGGGAATGCACCCATTCAAAGAGAGCTCACATATATTTTACTTTTCAATGATTTAGATTTAGTTGAGAGGGAGATCTTCTCCTCTCTCTCTTTTAGGATTAGGATTTAGGATTTCTTCTTGCTTTAAGAGTGACTCTTAATCCAGGTTTTACGTTCCTTTATTTTAGCTTCCTTTTACTTTTACTTATTCCAGCACTTGAATTGATCAGTGAATTTATGAATTTCTTCCATGTTATAGATTGTTATCTGAATTAATAATATTTAAGGTATTTTCAGTTTATGATTGTTCTCTTTGATTTAAGTTACCATTGCTTCCCATCCAAGGATATTTTTATTATTCCAGCAATTTTACTTTTTCCCCTTTTGGCCCTGGTTAAGAATTCAGTAACTCAACAGTTATTAAACTCAACATAACTGATAATCGTTATCTTGCTAATTGAGCTGAACTTAAGTAATCCCAACCTTTTCTTAGGAAATAAATAGGATTCAAAGGTCAATTTGATTAGTCCCTTGACTTTTCTTTGCCCTAGTAAAGGTTGACCAAGTGGAGTTTAGATTCAACTTTCATTATAGTTGAGAGAGATAACTACGTTGGACCTCCAACTTCTCTTACCTTACCAAAAGTCTTCTTTACAGTATTTATTTATTTTAATTGCCATTTACTTCACTTGTCATTTAAACTACTTGCTTCTTATCTTCTAAACCCCGATTACAATCTTTATAGCCAATAATAAGAACATACTTCCTCACAGTTTCTTGAGAAGACGACCCGAGGTTTGAATACTCGGTTAACAATTTTTAAAGGGGTTTGTTACTTGTGACACCCAACACGTTTGTACGAAGGGATTTTTGTCGGTTTAGAGACTATATCTACAACGCAACTGTTTCTATGAATCTCTTTACTGGTAAAAAGCCCAACGTCAAGTATAAAATAATTTTTCGTTCCATTTCACTTTCACTCTATGTGTATGCAATCAATTTCTTGCTGATTTATGTCACCATGATATTCGATGCATTGAAACACCAATCTAACTAGGTTCCTCCTTTATCAAAAGCAACAATTTGAGAGGTTTGTTTCTCATGTTGATGGCCACACCAAACTTAAATTTTGACATACTCTTAAGATAATCTAAATTGCAAGGTGGGTTAAAAATTAATTGGAACAGTGGCCACACCAAACTTAATTCCTCAACATCTCCTTGAATCATTGAAGAACTACACAGAATTGATTCATGAGTGTATGAGGAGAGAATTTGTAAGCAACCATCTCTACACTATGAAGTAATCCACAATTTATTCTTAGAGACTAAAGACTACCCAAAATTGAAACTTAAACATTTAACCTCCTAACTAGCGCTTCTTTAACGTCACTAGCTTTACGGTTCTTCCATGCTTAGCTGAGGTTATAGTTCACCCTGTGCTCTTCCATTGATTCCTCCAGATAATGCTTAAGCCTATGACCACTAACAGTGAAGGTTGATAAACCCCAATTTTGTGGTTTATCTTGCACTTAATTTAGGAGATTTTATCAACTTTTATCACATTTATTCAATGAAATAGCATGGTTTTGTAAATTCTCCTTAAATTGTGCTTAAGAGTGAAAACATGCTTTCTAGGCCCCAAAATTGATAAATTTAATTCACTTTAATTCCATTCGATGCCTTGATATATTTGTTAAGTCATTTCAGGTTTAGAAGGCAAGGATTGGATTGAAGGAATAAAGAAAAAGCATGTAAAAATGGAGGACTCATGAAGAAATGAAGGAATTGCTAAGTTGTCAATCCTGACCTCTTCGTACTAAATCGATCCGGTTACGGTTGGAATGCTAACATCCGGGGCTTCAAATCTTTTTCCATAGTTGCCTTGAATTTAGGCGACGCGCACGCGTCGCCCATGCGTGCGTGTCGCAGGATCAGCGTGGGCCATTTTAAGCAACTCGTGGTGTGCGATTTTTGAAGCATTTTTGGGCCCAATCCAACTCATTTCTAATGCTATTGAACACAGGCATTGAAGGGGGAATGAACCAAGTAGTCACAGGAGAGTTTAGGGTAGTTTAGGTTAAATTTTCTTAGATTCACTTTTAGGGTAGTTCTCTCTATTGTAGGTAGAATTCTAGAGAGAGAAGCTCGCTCTTCTCTCTAGAATTTAGGGTAGTTTAGGTTAAATTTTCTTAGATTCACTTTTAGTTCTTGTTTTGATTTAGTTTTTCCTTTCAATTTCCTTTTGTTATATCTTGATTCTTCTAGTTTTCCTTGTTAATTTCCTTATTTTGCCATTTTTACTTTCATGAACTCTTGTTGGATTTACTTTTCTTTTAATGCAATTTTATGTTTCCATGTTCTTTTTATGTTTATCTTAATTGCTATTGTTGATTTTTTGCTTATGATAGTTATGGGTTTTGTTAATTCTTGTATTTTGTGATGTTTACTTTTATTGTACTGTAGGTGTTTGATGAAATGTTTCTCTAGTTTTTGAGTAGTTTTCTTTTCTCTTGGCCTAGGCTAAGGGAATTGGGTAAACTTGAGTTATTGGGTCTAATTGATTTGGTGATTTGAAAACTCTTAGTGGTCAATTTGATAACCATTGACACTAGCCTACTAGTAAGTCAATTGGTAGCTAGGTTAGGATTTATGGATTGATGTTGATCAAGCCATTTGATATACTTCAAGCATAGAAGTAAGCTTAATGAGCTTGGTTCCTCATAATTGTCAAGATATGGTTTGTAGACAAGGATCGTGTTCTGAGGGTTACCTGAAACTGTAGGTCGATCTCGGACGAGATCTTCTGTACTGGTCGGAGATGACGTGTCCGGCTGGTGGGTGGTGGCCAGAGCTGTCGTGTCCGACTTGTTGGACTTGCTGCACTGCTGATCCTTGGTCACCGGAGGGTTGGGGGTACCTGCAAGAGACTTCGATACTTAAGTTAGCATGGGTATTAAACAGGTTTATTGTAGAATCAGAGTATGAGTTATACCTGGGTGCTCCAGTGTATTTATAATGGTGTGGAGTGACCTTTTTTAGATAAGATAAGTTAGTTATATTATCTTATCTTATCTTTATCTTTGGGTGAGGTCAGCATATCTTCAACGAAACCGCCCTTATCTCTATAGGCTTGGACTACCTTTGGAGTGGGCTGTGTTCCTTTGTTTGGGCCTTCTTGGGCCTTTCTGTCGATTTGGCCGAGCTCTTTTTGAGAAGAGGTCGGATAGTCTGACCTGAAGAGGTCGTTCGCTTTGTCGCCGATCATCCCGGGTCGGATCGCTCGACCCAGGGTATGAACAGTGCCCCTGCTTGAGCTCGGTCTTTTTTGTTGAGGTCGAATCCTTGGCTTCGGTCCTTTTTAATGAAGCCGAACTCAAGCATTTTGTCGATTCCTTTCTTTGTAGAGTCTTTTTGAATGTGGAATGTTTCTTCTTTCGCTTCTTCTGAAAGCGCGCGCTTTTGCATTTAATATTTTGACTTTGGGAATATGCGAGGCTTTAAATACCTTCATTAATTGGTTTTAATTACCCGTTTCCCTTGGTTTTTATTTTGAATCTTTCGATCAAAAAACGGTTTCTCTCCTTCGAAACTTCTTCCTTCACTCTCTCACTTTCTATTTTCATCCGCATCGTTCTGCCTTTCCTTGCGTGATAGCGTCATTTGGCGATTCTTTGGGTTGATTCCATTTTCCCGTCTTCAATTTTTTGCAGCTTCTCTTTTGTTCTAGGTTGGTTTTCTCCTTCCCTTTCTTCTGCGTCATTTTCTTGTCTGATTTAGAGAAAGTCTGATTTGGAGAAAGTTTGGATTTTTCTGTTTTACTGTGCCTGATTGTTGTGTATTCTGGGATTTCTTCGTCTTTTTGTGTGATTTCTTTGACTTTCTCTGTTGCTTGATGCCTTTAGAGTTTTGCATGTTGCCGTCGCTTCCGCTTGTGCCTTTGATGATTGTATTTGAAATGATGATTTTTGTTTCTGAAAAAAGGTTGTATCTTTGACGATTTTCCTGCTTTCGGCTTTTTTGCTATGCCCTTTTGTTTGGTGAAACTGTATAAAGATAGTGGCTTTTTTGTGTTTTTGCTTCCTTTGCGTTTATTTGAGACCTTCGTAAGCTGTAGGAATTTCCTGAAACCTTGCCTTGTTTCTGCCTCCAAAGGATGCCCCAGGGCTTTGGTTTTGAGTCTTGGGGTTTTCCTTTCCTATGTGTTTGCCTGTGTCATTTTTGTCGAGTTATTTTGCCCCTCGTCCGAGATGCTTTTTAGTAATCCAATCTTCTTTTCTTATTTGTAGGATTAGTCGGCGTCATGTCTTCTCGCAATAACATTGTAGAGGTGTCTTCCAAAGTTCCTGAGGGGATGTCTGATTGGCTGGACTACCTTGTCCTAATGTGTGTCTCTGTCGTGGATGCTGAATTTTGTGTAGAACTGAGGAAGCATCATAGGATTTGTAGTAGCAGTTCC
This sequence comes from Arachis ipaensis, assembly GCF_000816755.2. Taxonomy (NCBI): domain Eukaryota; kingdom Viridiplantae; phylum Streptophyta; class Magnoliopsida; order Fabales; family Fabaceae; genus Arachis; species Arachis ipaensis. The sequence continues at coordinate 70,709,954 of NC_029790.2, forward strand.
CGGGAGAGGGATTATGAACTCGTAGCTCCTGATTCCGAAGAGAGGGCTTGCTTTTCTACTTTCATCGAAGGGGAGCGTCCCTTCTTTTACGCTTATGAATACTTCTTCAGCCAGTTAGACGTTACTTTTCCTTTTACTACTTTTGAAACCGACCTGTTGTGGTCATGTAACATTGCTCCATCCCAGCTTCATCCGAATTCCTGGGGCTTTATCAAAATATTTCAACTGCTTTGCCAAGAGTTAGGCATAGCACCTTCTGAAACTCTTTTCCTTTATCTTTTCGTCTCGGCCAAGCCCGGAGGTTCCTCCAAAAAGAAAGCTTCCTGGGTTTCTTTCAGGTCGGCCCAGGGACATAAAGTTTTTGCCATGTATGATGAGTCTTTTAAAGATTTTAAGAACTATTTCTTCCGTGTCCGTGTTGTTGAGGGGGTCCGCCCCTTTTTTCTTGATGAAAATGATGAGCCTGCTTTTCCTCTAGAGTGGTAAAAGAATGTGAGAGTGCCACGTTATACATGGGAGATGCTTAATGAGGTTGAGCGGGCTTTTGTGGTTGTTCTTGAGGATTTGTGGGGGAAACCACCCCATCTAGATACAAAAAGATTCTTGAGTGATCCGTCTTTGGTTCGAACTGCTTTGGGTACTGTCTGATTTATTTTTATACTTGCTTTCTGAACTTTTCTTTTCCTGTGTTGTTATGGTTGATTCTGTTCTTTCAGAGATGTCAAAAAATAATGATTCCATGAAGGCCTACAAGAAGGCGAAGAAGGCTGCTGCTGCTCAAAACATCTCGGCCAAGGCGGCCGGGGAGGGATCTTCCCAAGTGCCAGTGAAGCCGCCCATGCCGAGTTCTCCTGGGCCGAGAAAAGTGATCCCCACTCCTCGAGTTCGTCTGGCTGAGCCTCCACAGTCTTCAGCTGCTACTTCTGGTGCTCCTCCCAATAAGAAACAAAAAACAACTGAGGTCTTCAACTTTGACGCCCCTGATTTTAATGCAATCGAATTCGTAGATCAGCAGATCAGTCCCTACGGTACCCTCCCCATGGATGATGTGTCAATCCTTCGCCATCTGGATTTTATGACCTAAAACAGTGTTAAAATGGCATACATAGGGCTTCCTTGTACCGAATTGCTCAGAATCTTCCTCTCCATGCCACTAAAGAATTTATGGAGGAAGCTAAACAGGAGTTCGACCGGATGAAGGGCCTGAAGGAAGAGCTTGAGGTAAAGGTAGCCAAGTTGGAGAAGGATTTGGAGAATGAGAAGGCGAGTTCCCTCTCTCTGGCGGCTTCGGTGAGGCAAGTCGAGGATACGGCTATGAGACATAAGGACAGTTATGTGACATCTTATCGGGAGGTGGTGCGCCTGAGGCAGGAGTTGGAGAATGCCCGAGCTGATTACTCTGAGCTCCAAGGTCATCTTGTTGGCAGTGTGACTGCTGCTTACGAGAACCTGAAGGAGCAGGTTTGGATTATTGCTCCCGAGGCTGACCTCACTCTCTTCATCCTGGAGAATGTCGTCAGGGATGGTAGGGTTGTCCCTGATGATGAGGATGATGATGATGTTGAACCTCTCCCTGTTCCTTCTGCCAAGGTGTCAGCTCCTACTGTTCCTCCTGCTGAGGTCGGCCCTCCTGTTTCTAATCCTGACTGCCAGATCTTAAACTGGGACGATGGTACTGTGGATGCTGTTCCTCTCCAGGCTCGTCCTCCTTCTCCTCAGACTGGTGCTATTAAAAAGTCTTCTGATCTTTAGTTTTTAAATATCTGTGTAGTTGGCCCGGCTTGTGGGCTTTTAACTTTTTATTTTGTGGTTGGTATCCTTTGATGACACTCTTTTTGGTTGCTTTTAGCAACCCATTAAAACAAACGCAACGAGTAGCTTCTAAGCTTTTTTGGGTCTGACCCTGAATCTTGGTATTTTATGTCATGCTTGCTTGCACTTCTTTATGTGCTTTTGAGAATGTTGAGGCCTTGTTGCTCTGCCTTTTTGAGCTGTTTTTAAGTGTCAATCCATGACAGGCTTCTCTTATGTTGTCCTTTTCCAAGTTTATTTGTAGTTGACCGATGCTATCATGTCGATCTTTTGCATAATTTGTTTGAGAGGTCTTTTCGGCCTTCTTTCGACTTGTCTGTGGTGTCTCCTTTTTGGTTGAGGTAGGACGACTTTCGTTCGACAACTCTTAGTGTTCTTGGTGAAACCTTTTTAGTTAGTCTTGAACAATTTCGTTAGCCTTGTCGGGTGGCTTATTGGGTAAAGCTATGTCCCTTTTAGCGCTTGTTTCTTTTTGGTCCGACTTTTCTTGCCGGTCCTTCTTTAGCTTTCTTTGGTCCGATTTCTCTTGTCGGTCCAAGTTGTAGTTTTGTTGGTCCGACTTCTCTTGTCGGTCCAAGCTGTAGTTTTCGTTGGTCCGACTTCTCTTGTCGGTCCAAGCTGTAGTTTTCGTTGGTCCGACTTCTCCTGTCGGTCCAAGTTGTAGCTTTCGTTTTTAAGTTATTCCTAGTAATCCTCTTTTTGGACCTTTTTCAGGTCTCTTTCAGGGATTACTTTTATAACTTTCTTTTGTAGGAGATCGACTTCGTTAGGTCGATCTCTTCTAAGTTATTTTGTAATCCTCTTTTTTGGACTTTTGTCAGGTCCCTTTTAGGGATTACTTTTATAACTTCTTTGTAGGAGGTCAACTTCTTTGCGTCGTCCTCTTTCTAAGTTATTTTTGTAGTCCTCTTTTTTGGACTTTTGCCAGGTCTCTTTTAGGGACTACTTTTATAGCTTTTTCATTTTGGGCAGACTTTGTCATGTCGGGCCCTTCTAAGTTAAAGTAATCCTCTTTAATAGGGTTGGCCAGACCTCTTTCCAGGGTTTACTTATAACTTGGGTTGACTTGGTCCGACTTCTTAACGTCGGCCAGTCTTTAAGTTATTATTTTAGCAATCCGTATGACCTCGTCAGGTTCTTTTTTGGATCACTTTCGATAACTTCTTCCATTATTCTGTGTTCATCTTTGCCGATTTGTAGAAAGTAGTTGTCATCTCTAGATCGTCTTTTGGGTGAATCGCGTTTTCACCTTTATCGGACGGTTTATCTTTATCGTGATCGTACAGTGAAATTATTTTTCACTTTCCGCCGATCTGTTGCTTTATAATCAGACGATGAATACTTCAGATTAATGCGTCTTGAGATCTTGTAGAATATCTAAAAAATATATTTTATTCAAAGGAAAGTGCAAATATATACATGTGGGAATTTTTCATCCCTTTAAGTCGGATAGTGTCTGAGTCTCAACTTGGTGCCTCGTTAAAAAACCTTTTCAGGAAAAAGAGTGCATCCAATAATGAGATCTTTTACCTTTTCTAACTGTAGTACCTTCTTAGGTTGCAGGCGTGCCATGATCTGGGAAGCTCTCGTCCATCGAGTTCGGACAATCTATAGTAGCCTTTCCCAAGTACTTCTACGACTCGGTAGGGTCTTTTCCAGTTTTCTGCCAGCTTTCCTTCCCCTAGTCGAGTTGTTCCGATATCATTTCGGATTAGGATGAGATCATTCTCCGTGAAACTTCTTGGCACTACCCTTTGATTATATCTGGAAGCCATTCGAAGCTTTAGTGCTTCTTTCCTGATCCGAGCTTTTTCTTGGATTTCAGGTAGTAGGTCAAGCTCTTCCCTCTGAAGTTGGGAGTTTGCTCCTTCATTGTAATGAACCACTCTAGGCGATCCTTCCTCGATCTCTACTGGGATCATTGCTTCTATTACATATGCTAACCGGAAGGGGGATTCCTTCGTGGTGGAATGTGGCGTAGTTCGATATGCCCATAGGACCTGTGGAAGCTCCTCTACCCAAGCTCCCTTTGCATCTTGTAATCTCCGTTTTAACCCGGCCAATATGACTTTGTTGGCAGCTTCGGCCTGTCCATTGGCTTGTGGGTGTTCAACGGAGGTATACTGGTGCTTTATATTCAAGTCGGCTACTAGTTTTCTGAAGCCTGCCTCTGTGAATTGAGTGCCATTGTCTGTGGTTATTGAATATGGAACCCCGAACCTTGTGACAATGTTTCTATATAGGAATTTCCGGCTTCTTTGAGTGGTGGCGTTGGCTAGGGATTCTGCCTCAATCCACTTTGTGAAATAGTCTAACCCTACTATGAGAAATTTAACTTGTCCTGACCCTTGGGGGAAGGGCCGAGAAGATCGAGTCCCCATCTTGCAAACGGCCAAGGTGAAATTACATTGATGAGCTCTTCTGGTGGGGCGATGTGAAAGTTGGCATGTTTCTGAAATGGTGGGCATGTCTTTACAAATTCTGTAGCTTCCTTCTATAGAGTCGGCCAATAAAATCCCGCTCGGAGTACCTTTTTGGCGAGAGCTCGTGCTCCAAGATGATTGCCACAAATGCCATTGTTCATACACTGGGTCGTGCTACCCGACCTGGGATGATTGGCGACAAAGCGACCGACCTCTTCAGGTCAGACTATCCGACTTCTTCTCAAAGAGGTCGGCCAAATCGACAAGAAAGCCCAACAAAGGACCCAAATAGAGGAACACGACCCACATCCAAAGGCAATCCAAGCCTATAAAGATAAAGGCGGTTCCCTTGAAGATAAGCTGACTTCACCCCAAATAAGACAAGATAAGATAAGATAACTAACTTATCTTATCAGAAAGGTCAGCCCACACTACTATAAATACACTGGAGCACCCAGGTATAACTCATACTCTGATTCTACAATAAACCTGCTTAATACCCGTGCTAACTTAAGCATCGGAGTCTCTTGCAGGTACCCCCCACCCTCCGGTGGCCAAGGATCAGCAGTGCAGCAAGTCCAACAAGTCGGACACAACAGCTCCGGCCGTCACCAGCCAGCCGGACACACCATCTCTGACCAGTACAGAAGATCTCATCCGAGATCGACCTCCAGTTTCAGGTAACCCTCAGAACATTGGCGCCATTGCCGGGGACCCTGGAAGTCATCCCAACACCATGGCGGACGGCCATGACAACGACCACGACTCAGATCTAGAGAATAGAACACCGCACAAGAACGTGGACACTACATTGAAGGATGCTCCGGAATCCAACGGAGACAAAAACTCACCAAATCCGGGAGCAATAGAAGCGCTTCAAGATCGCTTAAAGCAACTTGAGAAAGAAACCCAACAACAATGGGAGATCGGAAAGGATCTGCAAAGAGAGGTACGGCGACGTTGAGAATTGGAAGAAAAACTACAGCAATTAGAAGCCGATCTCAAATCGGACCACTCCTGAGGAAAATTCACGCAAAGAACAAGATCCATTCACCAGGGAAATCGTGAAAACCAAAATTCCAAAAGACTTCAAGCTCCCGGATATGATTTTGTATGATGGAACCACAGATCCCAACCATCATCTCAGCAATTTCAGAAGCAGAATGTACCTTACCGACGCCTCAGATGCCGTTCGCTGCAAAGCTTTTCCAACAACTCTCATGAAGACAGCAATCAAATGGTTCGACAATTTACCTCCAAAGTCCATCTCAAACTTTGACGACCTGGCCAAAAAGTTCCTCGCCAAATTCTCCATCCAGAAAGATAAGGCCAAGCACGCCCCCAGTTTACTAGGGATCAAGCAAGGAGAACGGGAGAGTCTCCACAACTACATGGAGAGATTCAACAAAACATGCATGGACATTCAAAGCTTACCAACAGAGGCCGCCATCATGGGACTCATCAACGGCCTACGGGAGGGACCTTTTAGCCAATCTATATCAAAGAAGTACCCTACCTCCTTAGACGAAGTACAGGAGCGAGCAGAAAAATATATCAACATGGAAGAAAACGCTCGGTTGGAAGAAATCTCCAAATCTGGGGTTCCCTACCGAGATAAAGACAAGGAATCCAAAAGGAAAGAAGATCGGCAAGAGGAGAAAATCAAAAAATACCACAATTACACTCCTCTCAAGGTATCCCTAGTTGATGTATACAAAGAAGTCTGCCACACGGAGAAAATACCCCCAGCTCGGCCACTCAAAGGCAAAAGAGGGGGAGGAAATCGGAATAAGTATTGTGAATACCATCGAGTGTGAGGTCACTCCACCAATGAGTGCTTCGATTTAAAGAACATCATAGAAAAGTTGGTGAGGGAAGGAAAACTAGATCGCTTTCTAGCAACCCGAGATGATGATCAAAGAAAGAGACGAAGGGACGCTGATATCAGACGAACCGCGCGATCACCTCGTACACCAGAAAGACACGTCCACATGATACATGGCAGATTCACAGGGGGAGGAATCTCCAAATCATCTCGTAAAAGATATCTCAAAGAAGTATATCATGTCGAAGGAAAGGAGGAAGCACCCGACATCCCTGCAATCACGTTCACTAAAGAGGACGCATCTGGAATCATCTCGGGGACACGACGACCCCATGGTCATTACCATCATACTGGCAAATGCCAATCTCCATCGCACACTAATAGATCAAGGAAGCTCCGCCGACATCTTATTCAAAACGGCTTTCGACAAACTCAGTTTAGAAAACAAGGAGCTTAAGCCATACCCGAACAGTCTGTTCGGACTAGGAGATACCCCGGTACAACCATTAGGATACATATCACTACATACAACCTTCGGAAAAGGGAACCAATCCAGGACCCTCAAAATAGACTACATTGTGGTTGACGTAAGTTCAGCCTACAATGCTCTAATAGGTCGGACAACACTCAATCAACTCGGTGCAATAGTCTCGACCCCACATCTATGCATGAAATTTCCAACTACAGAAGGGATAGCTACAATAAAAGTAGATCAAAAGATGGCACGCCGCTGTTATAACAAAAGTCTAAACCTCAGAAGCAGAGGAGAAGAGTTTTATACAATTGAGCTTGGCGGAGTGCAACGACGAGAGGAACTCTGTCCGCAGCCAGAAGGCGAGATAGAGAAGGTTCAGATCGGAGACACCTCGGACAAAACAACTAATATCGGAACAATCCTAAGAGGAGAATCAAAAGAATTACTGACACAATTCTTACGCGATAATGTCGATCTATTCGCATGGAAAGCCGGAGACATGCCAGGTATAGATCCCAAGCTAATGTGCCACAAGTTTGCGGTCTATCCAGGATCTCGGCCGGTGCAGCAGAGATGAAGAAAACTTGGGCCAGAGCGATCCCAAGCTGTGGAAGAGAAGGTACAGGCACTACTGGAGGCAGGATTCATAAGAAAAGTCAGGTATCCACTATGGTTTGCCAACGTCGTCTTGGTGAAAAAATCAAATGGGAAGTGGCGAATGTGTACTGATTACACCGATCTCAACAAAGCCTGCCCAAAAGATCCTTACCCACTCCCAAGTATCGACGCTCTGGTAGATGCTTCCTCCGGATATAGATACCTTTCATTTATGGACGCATACTCGGGATACAACCAAATCCCCATGTATCCACCAGATCAAGAAAAGACCTCGTTTTTAATACCAAAAGCAAATTACAAAGGCTGATGAACAAAGTCTTCTCAGACCACATCGGAAAAGTCATGGAAGTCTATGTGGACGACATGTTGATAAAGACACAAAACAAATACACATTACTGTCTGACCTGACTCAAGTGTTCGACACTATAAGGAGGCACGACATGCGACTCAATCCTGCAAAATGCACCTTTGCGGTAGAAGCAGGCAAATTCCTAGGTTTCATGCTCACACAAAGAGGAATTGAAGCAAACCCAGATAAATGCCAAGACATACTCAACATGAAGAGCCCCACCTGTGTCAAAGAAGTGCAGCAACTCAACGGGAGATTGGTCGCCCTATCCAGATTCTTAGCAGGGGCAGCGATAAGATCTCTCCCCTTCTATGCTACGTTAAGAAAGGGAAAGCAGTTCGAATGGACGACAGAATGTCAACAAGCCTTCCAAGACTTCAAAGAGTTCTTAGGACGATCGCCTATCTTATCTCGACCACGAGAAGGAGAACCGCTCATATTATATCTCGCAGTAGGAAGCCGGGCAATAGCCTCAGCACTAGTTAGAGAAGACGAAAGTGGGCAATAACCCGTCTACTTCATTAGCAAAGCGCTACAGGGATCCGAGTTGAACTACCAGAAGATAGAAAAGTTTGCCTATGCTCTCATCCTAACATCTCGACGACTTCGCCCGTTCCTCTAGGCTCACACCGTTAAGGTTCGAACTAACCAGCCCATAAAAGGAATACTACAAAAAACGGATTTAGCAGGCAAAATTTTACAATGGGCAGTCGAGTTATCAGAATTCGACCTCCAATAATAAGCTCGGACGGCCATTAAATCATAGCATCTGGTCGATTTTATCGCAGAATTCACAGACGCCTTGGAAACCCCACAGAATGGAATCTCTACGTGGACGGTTCTTCAAATAAGACTGGAAGCGGCGCAGGCGTGATAATAGAAAGCAACCAAGGAACCCAAGTTGAGCTCTCCCTCAAGTTCGGGTTCCCGGCCTCAAACAACCAGGCAGAATATGAAGCATTATTAGCCGGTTTGAAGCTGGCTATAGAGGTTGGAGCTCAAAAACTCAACATTTACAGCGATTCACAAGTAGTCACCTCGCAGATAACAGGGAGCTATCAAGCCAAAGATCCCACCATGAAAAAGTATTTGGATAAAACCAAAGAACAGCTCGGACAACTCGGGGAATATAAGATCTGCCATATACCCCGCGAACAAAACACCCAAGCTGACGCACTCTCAAAACTAGCCACTACCAAACCAAGGGGCAACAATAAAAGCCTCATCCAGGAAATGCTACAAAACCCATCAATTTCGGAAGAGAAAATCCTAGCCATAACAAGTCAGGACCAAGGATGGATGACCCCCATAATTAACTACCTCAAAGCAGAGACGCTCCCCACGAAGGAAAAAGAGGCGAAAAGATTAAAAAGGGAGGCACATTACTACACTATTATAAACAACATCCTGTACAAAAGAGGGATCTCAATACCACTACTAAAATGTAAGCCGACCAACAACACGAAGGAAGTGCTAGAAGTAGTACACGGCGGCGTGTGCGGCAACCATCTCGGAGCACGAGCTCTCGCTAAAAAAGTACTCCGAGCGGGATTTTATTGGCCAACCCTACAGAAAGAAGCTATAGAATTTGTAAAGACATGTCCACCATATCAGAAACATGCCAACTTTCACATCGCCCCGCCACAAGAGCTCATCAGTGTAACCTCGCCCTGGCCATTTGCAAAATGGGGACTTGATCTTCTCGGACCCTTTCCCCAAGGATCAGGACAAGTAAAATTCCTCATAGTCAGAGTAGACTATTTTACAAAATGGATTGAGGCAGAGCCCCTAGCCAATGCCAACGCTCAAATAAGCCGGAAATTCCTATACAGGAACATTGTCATGAGGTTCGGGGTTCCATACTCCATCACCACAGACAATGGCACTCAATTCACAGACGCAGGCTTCAGGAGACTAGTAGCCGACTTGAATATAAAGCACCAGTTCACCTCCGTCGAACACTCTCAAGGCAATGGACAGGCCGAAGCTGCCAATAAAGTCACATTGGCTGGGTTAAAACGGAGACTACAAGATGCAAAGGGAGCTTCGGCCGAAGAACTTCCGTAAGTCCTATGGGCATATCGAACAACGCCACACTCCACGACAAATGAATCACCCTTTCGACTAGCATACGGAGTGGAGGCAATGATCCCAGTAGAGATCGAGGAAGGGTCACCCAGAGTAGTCCACTACAATGAAAAGGCCAACTCTCAACTTCAGAAGGAAGAACTCGACCTACTACCTGAAATCCAGGAAAGAGCTCGGATCAGGGAAGAAGCACTAAAACGTCGAATGGCTTCCAGATATAATCAAAAGGTAGTGCCAAGAAGTTTCACGGAGAATGATCTCGTCCTAATCCAAAATGATATTGGAACAACTCGACCAGGAGAAGGAAAGTTGGCAGCAAACTGGAAAGGAACCTACCGAGTTGTAAAAGTACTTGGGAAGGGCTACTACAGAGTGTCCGAACTCGATGGACGAGAGCTTCCCAGATCATGGCATGCCTGCAACCTAAGAAGGTACTACAGCTAGAAAAGTAAAAGATCTCACTATTGGATACACTCTTTTTCCTGAAAAAGATTTTTTAATGAGGCACCAAGTTGAGACTCAAACACTATTCGACATAAAGGGATGAAAAATTCCCACATGTACATATTTGCACTTTCCTTTGAATAAAATATATATTTTAGATATTCTACAAGATTTCAAGACGCATTAATCTGAAGCATTCATCGTCTGATTATAAAGCAACAGATCGGCAGAAAGTGAAAAATAATTTCACTGCACGATCACGATAAAGATAACCGTCCGATAAAGGTGAAAACGCGATTCACCCAAAAGACGATCTAGAGATGACAACCACTTTCTACAAATCGGCAAAGATGAACACAAAATAATGTAAGAAGTTATCGAAAGTGATCTAAAAAAGAACCTGACGAGGTCTTACGGATTGCTAAAATAATAACTTAAAGACTGGCCGACGTTAAGAAGTTGGACCAAGTTAACCCAAGTTATAAGTAAACCCTGGAAAGAGGTTTGGCCAACCCTATTAAAGAGGATTACTTTAACTTAGAAGGGCCCGACATAACAAAGTCAGCCCAAAATGAAAAAGTTATACAAGTAGTCCCTAAAAGAGACCTGACAAAGGTCCAAAAAAGAGGACTACATAAATAACTTAAAGGAGACCGACATAACGAAGTCGGACTCCTACTACTAAGAAGTTATAAAAGTAATCCCTGAAAGAGACCTGACAAAGGTCCAAAAAAGAGGACTATAAAAATAACTTAAAGGAGACCGACATAACGAAGTCGGACTCCTACTACTAAGAAGTTACAAAAGTAATCCTTGAAAGAGACCTGACAAAGGTCCAAAAAAGAGGACTATATAAATAACTTAAAGGAGACCGACATAACGAAGTCGGACTCCTACTACTAAGAAGTTATAAAAGTAATCCCTGAAAGAGATCTGACAAAGATCCAAGAAAGAGGATTACAGAAATAACTTAAAGGAGACCGACATAACGAAGTCGGACTCCTGCTACTAAAAAGTTATAAAAGCAATCCCTGAAAGAGATCTAACAAAGATCCAAGAAAGAGGATTACAAAAATAACTTAGAAAAGGACGACGTAAAGAAGTCGCCCTACTACAAAGCAAGTTACAAAGGTAACCCCTGAGAAAGACGAGACAGAGGACTACCAAAACAACTTGGAGGACCAACTTGAAGAAATCGGTTATAAATCATCAGAAATATAAGCAAGAGCGAGAAAACCGAAAAACAAGTCGGACCCACATAGCCATAACCTCAAAAGATCCAAGTTACAAACAATAAAGCAAATCCGAAGAGGACGAGCGGCAGGGTTCCAACATTCTCAGAAAACAAAAAGATACCATGTTAAGTGCAAAAGCATGATATAATCTACAAAGTTATAAAGCTTCAGAGGCCACCAAAATCTACCTCAAAATCTGGAAAGTTACTTTTGTTTGTCAAAACAAAAAGTTGCTAGGCAAGCAACGAGAAAGTACCAGCAGTTGACAAAACATAAAGAGTTTAAAAAGCCCACAAGCCGGGCCAACTACGTAAATATCTAGAATAAATGGGCTAAGGGTCAGAAGACTTTTTAGCAGCATTAGTCCGAGGAGACGGAGGGCGAGTCTGGAGAGGAACAGCATCTACAGTACCATCATCCCGGTTTAAGATCTGGCAGTCAAGATCAGAAGCGGGAGGGCCGACCTCGGCAGGAACAGCAGGAGTTGACACCTTGGCAGAGGACACAGGGGGAGGATCAACATCATCATCATCCTCGTCATCAGGGACAATCTTGCCATCCCTGACAACGTTATCTAGGCTAAAGAGGGTCAGGTCGGCCTCGGGAGAAATAACCCGAACTTGTTCCTTCAGGTTCTCATAGGCAGCAATTACACTACCAACAAGATGACCTTGGAGTTCGGAGTAATTAGCTCGGGCATTCTCCAACTCCTCCCTCAGGCGCAACACCTCCCGGTAAGATGTCACATTACTATCCTTATGTCTCATAGCCGTGTCCTCGGCCAGCCTCACAGAAGCCGCCAGAGAGATGGAACTCGCCTTCTCATTCTCCAAATCTTTTTCCAACTTGGCCATCTTCACTTCAAGTTCCTCCTTCAAGCCTTTCATCCGATCAAACTCCTGTTTGGCCTCCTCCATAAAAGCTTTAGTGGCATGGAGAGGAAGACTTTGAGCAGTTCGATATAGGGCCGCTCCCATGTGTGCCATCTTGATACTACTCCGAGTTATATAATCAAAATGATGAAGAAGCGACACATCGTCCATAGGGAGGACACCATAAGGGCCGATTTGTTGATCTACAAACTCGACCGCATCAAAGTTAGGAGCATCAAGGTTGAAAGGCTCAATTGTTTTTTGCTTCTTACTAGGAGGGGCACCAGAAGCTGCAGCAGAAGATTGTGGAGGATCGACCAGACGAACCCGAGGAATAGGAATTGCTTTCGTCGGTCCGGGAGAACTCGGCACAGGAGGCATCACTGGAACCTGAGAAGACCCCTCTCCGGCCGCCTTGGCCGAGATGTTTAGAGTAGCAGTTGCCTTCTTCGCCTTCTTGTAGGCCTTCATAGAATAATTATTTTTTGACATCTCTGAAAATACAAAATCAACCACAAAAGACAAGTTACAACATAGGAGAAGAAAAGCTCAGAAGCAAGTATAAAAACAAGTCAGACAGTACCCAAAGCAGTTCGAACCAAAGATAGATCACTCAAGAATCTCTTCGTATCCAAATGGGGAGGTTTCTCCCACAAATCTTCAAGAACAACTACAAAGGCCCGCTCAACCCCATTAAGCATCTCCCATGTATAACGTGGCACTCTCACATTCTTTTGCCACTCTAGAGGAAAAGCGGGCTCATCATTTTCATCAAGAAAAAAGGGGCGGACCCCCTCAACAGCACAAACTCAGAAGACATAGTTCTTAAAATCTTTAAACGACTCATCATACATGGCAAAAACCTCATGCCCCTGGGCCGATCTGAAAGAGACCCAGGAAGCTTTCTTTTTGGACGAACCTCCGGGCTTGGCCGAGATGAAAAGATAAAGGAAAAGAGTTTCAGAAGGTGTTATGCCTAACTCTTGGCAAAGCAGTTGAAATATTTTGATAAAACACCAGAAATTCAGGTGAAGCTGGGACGGAGCAATGTTACATGACCACAACAGGTCAGTTTCAAAAGCAGTAAAAGGAAAAGTAACGTTTAATTGGTTGAAGAAGTATTCATAAGCATAGAAGAAGGGACGCTCTCCCTCGATGGAAGTCGGAAAATAAACTCTCTCATCAGAATCAGGGGCAACAAGCTCATAATCCCCCTCACGGGCACTGTTACCACAAATCCTATGGCGCTTCCTCAGCTCTATGCAAAATTCGGCATCCACAACAGAAACACACAACAAGACAAGGGAGTCCAGCTAATCGAACATCCCCTCGGGAACTCTGGAAGACATCTCTACAATGTTATTGCGAGAAGACATGAGGCCAACTAATCCTACAAGTAAGAAAAGAAGATGGGATTACTAAAAACATCTCGGACAAGGGAGAAAACAACTCAATACGATACAGGCGAACACATAGAAAAGGAAAACCCCAAGACTCAAACCAAAGTCCTGGGGCATCCTTTGGAGGCAATAATAAAGCAAGGTTTCTAGTAAAAATCTACTTCTCGCACCCCAGCATCTCTCAAAACAAGAAAAGAAGGCTTCAAACAGCAAGCATTTTCCATCAGATTAAAACACAAAAGTCTTCAAAAACATTGCCTTTCAGTCTAAGCCAGCAAAAACCATCCCCAAACATCAAGCACGCCAAACAGAAACCATTAAAGATACAACCTTTTTCAGAATCAGACAAAAGCAACCGTCAAATAAAGCAAGGAACAGATGCGGATAGCGGTACCAGAATAGAAACAACAAGGAATATGCAAAGCCTTAAAAGCATCAAGCAAAAAACAAAAAGGATCATGCAGAAGGTGGAGAAACCCCCAGAAAGCACATTTCAACAACAATAAGGCACGATGGAAACAGAAAGATCCAAACTTTCTCTAAAGGAAAATCAAAATCAAAACCTCACCACAAAAACAAAGAGAAAGCACGAAATGGGACTAACCTGGAGACGAAAGAAGCTTCGAGGAAGAAAAATGGAGGCGCAAAAATAAAAGCTGCCCAGAAAATCAGCAAACAAACACCACAACACAAGAAAGCAAAAAGTGCAAATGAAAAATAGAGAGCGAAGAGAGCGGAGAAAAGAAGTTACAAAAAGGGCGAAGGAGAGAAACCGTTTCTGGGTTTTCAAAATCAAAATAAAGAGCCAAAGGGAAACGGGGCAATTAAAGTTAAAATTAATGAAAAACATTAAACCCTTGCACGTTCCCGAAGCGACCGATATAAAAGCGCGTGCATTTAGAGGAAAAACGTTCTACATTAAAAAGCTTCTACAAAGAAAGCAACAAAACGCTTGAGTTCGGCTTCAAAGGACCAAAGTCAAAGACTCGACCTCGACAAAAGACCGAGCTCAAGCAGGGGCACTGTTCATACCCTGGGTCGCGCTACCCGACCTGGGATGATTGGCGACAAAGCGACCGACCTCTTCAAGTCAGGCTATCCGACCTTTTCTAAAAGAGGTCGGCCAAATCGACAAGAAAGCCCAACAAAGGGCCCAAATAGAGGAACACGACCCACATCCAAAGGCAATCCAAGCCTATAAAGATAAAGGCGGTTCCCTTGAAGATAAGCTGACTTCACCCCAAATAAGATAAGATAAGATAAGATAACTAACTTATCTTATCAGAAAGGTCAGCCCACACTACTATAAATACACTGGAGCACCCATGTATAACTCATACTCTGATTCTACAATAAACCTGCTTAATACCCGTGCTAACTTAAGCATCGGAGTCTCTTGCAGGTACCCCCCACCCTCCGGTGGCCAAGGATCAGCAGTGCAGCAAGTCCAACAAGTCGGACACAACAGCTCCGGCCGTCACCAGCCAGCCGGACACACCATCTCCGACCAGTACAGAAGATCTCATCCGAGATTGACCTCCAGTTTCAGGTAACCCTCGGAACAGCCGCCGTGTACTTCTTCTAGCACTTCCTTTGTGTTGGAGGTCGGCACGCATTTTAGTAATGGTATTGAGATCCCTCTTTTGTACAGGATGTTGTCTATGATGGTGTAGTATTGTGCCTCCTTTTTTAACCTCTTTGCCTCCTTTTCTTTTGTGGGGAGTGTTCCTGCTTTGAGGTAGTTGATTATGGGGGTCATCCATCCTTGGTCCTGACTTGTTATGGCTAGGACTTTTTCCTCTTCCGAGATTGACGGGTTTTGTAATATTTCCTGGATGAGGCTTCTATTGTTGCCCCCTGGTTTGGTGCTGGCTAGTTTCGAGAGTGCGTCAGCTCGGGCATTTTGTTCGTGAGGTATGTGGCAGATCTTATATTCCCCGAGTTGTCCGAGCTATTCCTTGGTTTTATCCAAATACTTTTTCATGGTGGGATCTTTGGCTTGATAGCTCCCTGTTATTTGTGATGTGACCACTTGTGAATTGCTGTAAATCATGAGTTTTTGAGCTCCAACCTCTTTAGCCAGCTTCAAACCAGCTAATAATGCTTCATATTCCGCCTGGTTATTTGAGGCCGGAAACCCAAACTTGAGAGAGAGCTCAACTTGGGTTCCTTGGTTGCTTTCTATTATCACGCCTGCGCCGCTTCCAGTTTTATTTGAAGAACTGTCCACGTAGAGATTCCATTCTGTGGGGGTTTCCAAGGCATCTGTGAATTCTGCGATAAAGTCGGCCAGATACTGTGATTTAATGGTTGTTCGAGCTTCATATTGGAGGTCGAATTCTGATAACTCGACTGCCCATTGTAAAATTCTACCTGCTAAATCTATTTTCTGCAATATTCCTTTTAGAATGACCCTGGAAGTATGGGCGAAGTCGTCGAGATGTTAGAATGAGAGTATAGGCAAACTTTTCTATTTTCTGGTAGTTCAGCTCGGATCCCTGTAGTGCTTTGCTAATAAAGTAGACGGGTTGTTGCCCACTTTCGTCTTCTCTGACTAGTGCTGAGGCTATCGCCCGGCTTCCTACCGTGAGATATAATATGAGCGGTTCTCCTTCTCGTGGCCGAGATAGGATAGGCGGTCGTCCTAAGAATTCCTTGAAGTCTTGGAAGGCTTGTTCACATTCTGTCGTCCATTCGAACTGCTTTCCCTTCCTTAAAGTAGCATAGAAGGGGAGTGATCTTATCGCTGCTCCTGCTAAGAATCTGGATAGGGCGGCCAACCTCCCGTTGAGTTGCTGTACTTCTTTGACACAGGTGGGGATCTTCATGTTGAGTATGGCTTGACATTTATCCGGGTTTGCTTCAATTCCTCTTTGTGTGAGCATGAAACCTAAGAATTTGCCTGCTTCTACTGCAAAGGTGCATTTTGCGGGATTGAGTCGCATGTCGTGCTTTCTTATAGTGTCGAACACTTGAGCCAGGTCGGACAATAACGTATCTTCGCTTTATGTCTTTATCAACATGTCGTCCACATAGACTTCGATGATTTTTCCGATGTGATCTGAGAAGACCTTATTCATTAGCCTTTGATAAGTAGCTCCCGCGTTCTTGAGACCGAAAGGCATCACGATGTAGTAGTAATTTGCTTTCGGCGTTAAAAACGAGGTCTTTTCTTGATCTGGTGGATACATGGGAATTTGGTTGTATCCCGAGTATGCGTCCATAAACGAGAGGTATCTATATCCGGAGGAAGCATCTACCAGAGCGTCGATACTTGGGAGTGGGTAAGGATCTTTTGGGCAGGCTTTGTTTAGATCGGTGTAATCGGTACACATTCGCCACTTCCCAATTGATTTCTTCACCTAGACGACGTTGGCTAGCCATAGTGGATACTTGACTTCTCTTATGAATCCTGCCTCCAGTAGTGCTTGTACCTGCTCTTCCATAGCTTGGGATCGCTCTGGCCCAAGTTTTCCTCGTCTCTGCTGCACCGGCCGAGATCCTGGATAGACCGCCAAGTTGTGGCACATTATCTTGGGGTCTGTGCCTGGCATGTCTGCGGCATTCCATGCGAAGAGATCGACATTGTCGCATAAGAATTGTATCAGTAATTCTTTTGAGTCTCCTCTTAGGATCGTTCCTATATTAGTTGTTTTGTCCGAGGTGTCTCTGATCTGAACCTTCTCTATCTCGCCTTTTGGCTGCAGACGGAGTTCTTCTCGTTGCTGAACTCCGCCAAGCTCAATTGTATGAAACTCTTTTCCTCTGCCTCTGAGGTTTATACTTTCGTTATAACAGCGGCGCGCCATCTTTTGATCTGCTTTTATTGTAGCTATCCCTTCTGTAGTTAGGAATTTCATGCATAGATGCGGGGTCGAGACTATTGCGCCAAGTTGATTTAGTGTGGTCCGACCTATTAGGGCATTGTAGGCTGAACTTACGTCGACCACAATGTAGTCTATCTTGAGCGTCTTGGACTGGTTCCCTTTTCCGAATGTTGTGTGCAGTGATACGTATCCCAGTGGTTGTACTGGGGTATCTCCCAGCCCGAACAAGCTGTTTGGGTATGCCTTAAGCTCCCTTTCTTCCAAGCCGAGCTTGTCGAAGGCAGTTTTGAATAAGATGTCGGCGGAGCTTCCTTGGTCTATTAATGTGCGATGTAGATTGGCGTTTTCCAGTATGATAGTGATGACCATGGGATCATCGTGTCCCGGGATGATGCCGGATGCGTCCTCTTTAGTGAATGTTATCGCAGGGATGTCGGGTGCTTCCTCCTTTCCCTCGACATGATATACTTCTTTGAGATATCTTTTGCGAGATGATTTGGAGATCCTACCTCCTGCGAATCTGCTGTGTATCATGTGGACGTGTCTCTCTGGTGTCTAAGGTGATCGTTCAGTTCGTCCGGCATCTTCGTCCCTTCGTCTCTTTCTTTGGTCATCATCTCGGGTGGCCAGAAATCGATATAATTTTCCTTCTCTCACCAATTTTTCTATGATATTTTTTAAGTCGAAGAACTCGTTGGTGGAGTGCCCTCGGACTCGATGGTATTCACAGTATTCCTTCCGGTTTCCTCCTTCTTTTTTGCCTTTGAATGGCCGCGCTGGGGGGATTTTCTCTGTATGGCAGACTTCTTTATATACGTCAACCAGGGATGCCCTGAGAGGAGTGTAATTATGGTATTTTTTTATTTTCTCCCCTTGTCGATCTTCTTTTCTTTTGGATTCCTTGTCTTTATCTCGGTAGGGGGTCCCAGATTTTGAGGCTTCTCCCAACCGAGCGTTTTCTTCCATGTTGATATATTTTTCTGCTCGCTCTTGCACATCGTCTAAGGAGGTAGGGTACTTCTTTTATATAGATTGGCAGACTACTTTGTATGTCCATGCATGTTTTGTTGAATCTTTCCATGTAGTTGCGGAGGCTTTCCCGATCTCCTTGCTAGATCCCTAGTAAACTGGGGGCGTGCTTGGCCTTATCTTTCTGGATAGAGAATTTGGCCAGGAACTTTTTGGCCAGGTCGTCAAAGTTTGAGATGGGCTTGGGAGGTAAGTTGTCGAACCATCTGATTGCTATCTTTGTGAGAGTTGTTGGAAAGGCTTTGCAGCGAACGGCATCTGGAGCGTCGGTGAGGTACATTTTGCTTCTGAAGTTGCTGAGATGATGGTTGGGATCTGTGGTGCCATCATACAAAGTCATATCCGGAAGTTTGAAGTCTTTAGGGATTTTAGTCTTCATGATTTCCCTAGTGAATGGATCTTGATCCTTGCGAGAGTTGTCCTCAAGAGTGGTCCGGGTATCCTTTGCTTTGAGATCGGCTTCAAGTTGTAGGAGTTTGTCTTCCAGTTCTCGACGTTGCCGTACCTCTCTTTGAAGATCCTTCCCAACCTCTCGTTGTTGTTAGGTTTCTTTTTCGAGTTGCTTTAAGCGATCTTGAAGTGCTTCTATTACCCCGGGATTTGATGAGTTTTTGTCCCCGTTGGATTCCGGAGCATCCTTCAGGGTAGTGTCCGCGTTCTTGTGCGGCGTTCTGTTTTCTAGATCTGAATCGTGGTCGTTGTCATGGCCGTCCGCCATGGTATTGGGATGACTTCCAGGTTCCCCGGCAACGGCGCCAATGTTCCGAGGGTTACCTGAAACTGTAGGTCGATCTCGGACGAGATCTTCTATACTGGTCGGAGATGACGTGTTCGGCTGGTGGGTGACGGCCGGAGCTGTCGTGTCCGACTTGTTGGACTTGCTGCACTGCTGATCCTTGGTCACCGGAGGGTGGGGGGTACCTGCAAGAGACTCCGATGCTTAAGTTAGCATGGGTATTAAACAGGTTTATTGTAGAATCAGAGTATGAGTTATACCTAGGTGCTCCAGTGTATTTATAATGGTGTGGAGTGACCTTTTTAGATAAGATAAGTTAGTTATATTATCTTATCTTATCTTTATCTTTGGGTGAGGTCAGCGTATCTTCAACGGAACCGCCCTTATCTCTATAGGCTTGGACTACCTTTGGATTGGGCTGTGTTCCTTTGTTTGGGCCTTCTTGGGCCTTCCTGTCGATTTGGCCGAGCTCTTTTTGAGAAGAGGTCGGATAGTCTGACCTGAAGAGGTCGGTCGCTTTGTCGCCGATCATCCCGGGTCGGATAGCTCGACCCAGGGTATGAACAGATAGTAATCTCAATTACCTATGTCTGGCCAAGAGTTCTTTCATTTATTTTATTAGTTATTGTCATTTACTTTTTTGTTATTTACTTTATTGCATTTTTTTGTGAGATGACCCAAGGTTTAAATACTTCGGTTAAATTTTTATTGGGGTTTGTACTTCTGAAAATCAAATTTTGATTGAGGATTGTTTGTTGGTTTAGAACTATACTTGCAACGAGATTTCATTTGTGAAATTCTATACCCAAACAAAACAAATTCCTTTCAATCAAAGGTCTTTTGTGATTTTTTCCTCCATGAGTTCCACATGACCATATGGTGAGACCTTAGTGATTGTGAAAAGTCCTGACCATCTTGATTTTAACTTTCTTTGAAAGAATTTGAGTCTTGAGTTATAGAGGAGGACTCTTTGTCCTTCTGCAAAGTTCCTTTGTGCTAGCCTTTGATCATGCCATTTCTTTGTTTTCTCTTTGTAAATCTTAGCATTTTCACAAGCTTGAGTCCTAAATTCCTCCAGTTCATTCAGTTGTAGTTTTCTTCTTTCACCAGTAGCTTGATTATCAAAATTTAGCACCTTAAGAGCCCAGAATGCTCTATGCTCAAGTTCTACATGTAAATGGCAAGCCTTTTCATACACCAATTGATATGGAGATATACCAATTGGTGTTTTGGAAGCTATCCTATAAGCCCATAGAGTATCATCCAATTTCTTTGAACAATCTTTTCTTGAAGCTCTAACAGTTTTCTCAAGAATCCTCTTGAGTTCCATGTTTAATATCTCTGCTTGTCTATTATTTTGTGGGTGATAAGGTGTAGCTATCCTATGCTTGACTCCATATTTGAGGAGGAGAGTCTCTAGTTGTTTATTGCAAAAGTGACTCCCTCCATCACTTATGTTCTTCCTCAAGAAGTTGAATACCACTTTGTTGTCATTGGTTGAAGTTGCAATAGCCTCTACCCACTTGGATACATAGTCCACTGCTACTAATATATAGCTATTTAACTATGAGGTTGGGAATGGTCCTATAAAATCAATTCTGCATACGTCAAATAGCTCTAATTCCATGATAAACCTCTGTGGCATTTCATTCTTCTTGGGTAGGTTTCCAGCTCTCTGGCACTCATTGCACCTCTTAACCAACTCTCTTGCATCTTTGAAAATGGTAAGACAGAAATATCCACATTGTAGCACCTTTGCTGCAGTCCTTTCTCCCCCAAAGTGTCCTCCGTAGGTGGATCCATGACAATGCCAAAGGACTTCATGTCCTTCTTCATGTGAGATGCACCTTCTTAGTATTCCATCAGAACATCTTTTAAAAAGGTATGGTTCATCCCATATGAAGTATTTGGAATCATTGATGAGCTTTCTTCCTGGGTGCTTGTTGATATTAGGTGGTAGCTCTCCAATGGCTTTGAAGTTGGCAATGTCCACAAACCATGGTGCTTCTTGGAGCATCATCAATTGTTCATCCGGAAAGTTTTCATTTACACTAGGTGTGTAAGCTTCATTGTCCACAAATGAAATCCTTGGCTTGGACTCTTGCTTAGTTAGCAAGTATTTAAGTACTGCATGGTCAGTAAAGACAACTACTTTAGAACCAATAAAGTATGATCTGAATTTATCAAAAGCAAAGACAATAGATAAGAGTTCTTTTTCTGTGGTGGTGTAGTTCTTTTGTGCTTCATTGAGGACTTTATTGGCATAGTATATGACATGCACTAACTTGTCTCTCCTCTGTCCCAATACAGCACCAATAGCAAAATCTGACTCATCACACATCAACTCAAAGGGTAATTCCCAAATTGATGGTGCTATAATGGGTGCAGAGGAGAGCTTACTCTTAAGCTCTTCAAAAGCCAGCATGCATTCTCTATCAAATATAAATGGTACATTAGAGACAAGCAAGTTACTCAATAGTTTAGCAATTTTTGAAAAGTCTCTAATGAACCTTCTATAGAAGTCAGCATATCCCAAAAAGCTCCTAAATGCTTTCACATTGCAAGGTGGGGGTAATTTTTCAATCACCTCCACCTTAGCTCTATCCACTTCTATGCCTTTGTTAGAGATTTTGTGGCCAAAGACTATCCCTTCAGTTACCATAAAATGGCACTTCTCCCAATTTAAAACCAGGTTAGTCTCTTGGCATCTTGGTGCACGAAATTGTGATCTCCAGGCTCGAACAAATCCTGGTAATGGCTCCAAAGCTTGGTGCTCTGATCTTAATTCATAATTGTCACAACTTCGATACAACTAACCAGCAAGTGCACTAGGTCGTCCAAGTAATACCTTACGTGAGTAAGGGTCAAATCCCACGGAGATTGTTGGTATGAAGCAAGCTATGGTCACCTTGTAAATCTCAGTCAGGAAGATATAAAGTGATAATGGTGTTTTCGAATATTAATTAATAAAATAGGGATAGAGACACTTATGTAATCATTGATAGGAATTTCAGATAAGTGAATGGAGATGCTTTCGTTCCTCTGAACCTCTGCTTTCCTGCTATCTTCATCCAGTCAGTT
>NC_029790.2:70732181-70754959 GCF_000816755.2 Arachis ipaensis
CCAATATTTTTGTGGAGGAAAGTGCATTTGAGGCATCTCAGGGATCTCATGGAAGTGAGCTTCTTGCGCCTCTTGAGCTCTATGACTGGGCTCTCTTGCTTGCTCCATCTTTTTCTTAGTGATGGGCTTGTCCTCTTTAATGAGGATATCTCCCTCTATGTCAATTCTAGATGAATTGCATAGGTGGCAAATGAGGTGAGGAAAGGCTAACCTTGCCATGGTGGAGGACTTGTCAGCCACCTTGTAGAGTTCTTGAGGTATAATCTCATGAACGTCCACCTCTTCTCCAATCATGATGCTATGGATCATGATGGCCCGGTCTATAGTGACTTCAGACCGGTTGCTAGTGGGAATGATTGAGCATTGAATAAACTCCAACCATCCTCTAGCTATAGGCTTGAGGTCCAATCTTCTTAGTTGAACCGACTTGCCTTTGGAGTCAATCTTCCATTGAGCTCCTTCTACACATATGTCCATAAGGACTTGGTCCAACCTTTGATCAAAGTTGACTCTCCTTGTGTAGGGGCGTGCGTTCTCTTCCATGTATGGCAAGTTGAACGCCAACCTCACATTCTCCGGACTAAAATCTAAGTATTTCCCCCGAACCATTGTAACATAGTTCTTTGGATCCGGGTTCTTACTTTGATCATGGTTTTTGGTGATACATACATTGGCATAGAACTCTTGAACCATTAGGATGCCGACTTGTTGGATGGGATTTGTTAGAACTTCCCAACCTCTTCTTTGAAGTGGTCTTGATGGGCTTTGGAGATGAACCTTTCCATCTCCCATGACTCGGATGTGGAAGCTTTTGTCTTCCCTTTCCCTCTTCTAGAGGATTCTCCGGTCTTGGGTGCCATCAATGGTAATGGAAAAACAAAAAAAAGCTATGCTTTTACCACACCAAACTTAGAATATTGCTCGCCCTCGAGCAATAAACAAAAGAATAGATGAAGAAGAAGAAGAAATGGAGGAGAGGGAGGGGGGGATGTGGTTCGGCCAAGAAGGGGATAGAGGGGTTGTGTTGTGTGAATTTGGTGAAGAATGGAGGTCTTTATATAGGGAATGGAGGGGGGTTAAGGTTCGGCCATATGGGTGGGTTTGGGGGGGAAATTGGTTTTGAATTTTGAAGGTAGGGGGAGTTTATGAGGTAGGTTTATTGGGAAGAGTGGGTGGATGTGAGTGGTGAAGGTTTAGTGGGGAAGAGAGATTGAGGTAATTGGTGAGGGGTTTTTAGGGAAGAGTGTTTATGGGGTTGTGTGAAAGAGAGTGGTGAGAAGAAGTGCGTGGAGGTAGGTGGGGATCCTGTGGGGTCCACAGATCCTGAGGTGTTCAAGGATTTACATCCCTGCACCAATTAGGCATGTAAAAAATGCCTTTGTATCCAACTCTGGGCGTTCAGCGCCAGGTTGGTGGCCATTTTGGGCGTTCAACGCCCATTTGTGTGCCATTTCTGGCGTTGAACGCCAGAACCATGCCTGTTCTGGCGTTCAGCGCCCAGAAGCTGGCCATTTTGGGCGTTTAGCGCCAGAACCATGCTCTGTTCTGGCGCTGAACGCCAGACAGGTGCTCCTCCAGGGTGTGATTTTTCTTCTGCTGTTTTTGATTCCATTTTCAATTTTTATATTTATTTTGTGACTCCACATGATCATGAACCTAAGAAAAAAGCTCATGAAGGGCATAAGGAGGTTCAATGGGATCTCTATGGTCTCTAGGTGAGCCTCAGAGTCCCTTGATTCCTCAGAGGGAAGCTCCTTATTGACCACTGGACATCCCAGGAGGTCTTCCTCCTTGGGATTCACGTCCTCTCCTCTCCTCACAGGTTCGGCCATGGCGCTTATGTCAATGGCCTTGCACTCTTTTGGATTCTCTTCTGTATTGCTTGGGAGAGTACTAGGAGGGATTTTAGTGATCCTTTTACTCAGCTGGCCCACTTGTGCTTCCAGATTTCGAATGGAAGATCTTGTTTCATTCATGAAACTTACAGTGGCCTTAGATAGATCAGAGACTAAGTTTGCTAAATTAGAAGTATTTTGTTCAGAGTTCTTTGTCTGTTGCTGAGTGGATGGTGGAAAAGGCTTGCTATTGCTAAACCTGTTTCTTCCACCATTATTAAAGCCTTGTTGGGGCTTTTGATCCTTCCATGAGAAATTTGGATGATTTCTCCATGTTGAGTTATAGGTATTTCCATAAGGTTCACCTAAGTAATTTACCTCTGCTATTGCAGGGTTCTCAGGATCATAAGCTTCTTCTTCAGAAGATGCCTTTTGAGTACTGTTGGATGCAGCTTGCATTCCATGCAGACTCTGAGAAATCATATTGACTTGCTGAGTCAATATTTTATTCTGAGCCAATATGGCATTCAGAGTATCAACCTCAAGAACTCCCTTCTTCGCAGCAGGTGATCATGGATCAGCAGCAGGTGGATGAGCAACAACTAATTTGCTCTTGATAACAAATTGCAAGCCTCAGTCCAAATGAATTTAGACATGGCTTTACAGCCAGCCAGGCTTCACATGCTTCATGAAACACTAGAATTCATTCTTAAAAATTTTGAGTAAATTTTTGAAAACATTTTTATTTTTTTCGAAAACAAAAGAAAAATTTTTTTTTTGAAAATATTTTTGAAAGATTTTTGAAAAGAAAACGAAAAGAAAGTTACCCAATCTGAGCAACAAGATGAACCGTCAGTTGTCCAAACTCAAACAATCCCCGGCAACGGCGCCAAAAACTTGGTGCTGTTGCCGGGATTGGGATCTCAGACGATTCTTGGCGCTAAACAGGAACAATTAAGTCCCCGGCAATGGCGCCAAAAACTTGGTGCACGAAATTGTGATCTCCAGGCTCGAACAAATCCTGGTAATGGCTCCAAAGCTTGGTGCTCTGATCTTAATTCATAATTGTCACAACTTCGATACAACTAACCAGCAAGTGCACTGGGTCGTCCAAGTAATACCTTACGTGAGTAAGGGTCGAATCCCACGGATATTGTTGGTATGAAGCAAGCTATGGTCACCTTGTAAATCTCAGTCAGGCAGATATAAAGTGATAATGGTGTTTTCGAATATTAATTAATAAAATAGGGATAGAGACACTTATGTAATTCATTGATAGGAATTTCAGATAAGTGAATGGAGATGCTTTCGTTCCTCTGAACCTCTGCTTTCCTGCTATCTTCATCCAGTCAGTCTTACTCCTTTCCATGGCTGGCTTTATGTGATCCATCACCACTGTCAATGGCTACTTTCGGTCATCTCTCGGGAAAATGATCCAATGCCCTGTCACGGCACGGCTAATCGTCTGGAGGCATCACCCTTGCCAATGGCTTCATCTTATCCTCTCAGTGAATAATATGCTCACGCACCCTGTCACGGCACGGCTATTCATCTGTCGGTTCTCGATCATGCTGGACTAGGATTTACTATCCTTTTGCGTCTGTCAATAACGCCCTGCAATCGCGAGTTAGGAGCTCGTCACAGTCATTCAATCATTGAATCCTACTCGGAATACCACAGACAAGGTTTAGACTTTCCGGATTCTCTTGAATGCCGCCATCATTCTAGCTTACGCCACGAAGATTCTGGTTAGGAGATCTAAGAGATATTCATTCTAGCTCAATTCATGTAGAACAGAAGTGTTTGTCAGGCACGCGTTCATAAGGGAGAAGGATGATGAGCGTCACACATAATCATCACCTTCATCACGTTCTTGGGTACGAATGGATACCTTAGAAGCGAAATAAGATGAATTGAATAGAAAACAGTAGTACTTTGCATTAATCTATGAGGAACAGCAGAGCTCCACACCTTAATCTATGGAGTGTAGAAACTCTACCGTTAAAAATACATAAGTGAAGGTCCAGGCATGGCCGAGATGGCCAGCCCCCTAAAACGTGATCAAAGGATCATAAGGTAATCCAAAGATGGTCTAAAAGACAATAGTAAGAGGTCCTATTTATAATAAACTAGTCACTAGGGTTTACATGAGTAAGTAATTGATGCATAAATCCACTTCCGGGGCCCACTTGGTGTGTGCTTGGGCTGGGCTTTAAGTGTTGCACGTGCAGAGGTCCTCCTTGGAGTTGAACGCCAGTTTTAGTGCCAGTTTGGGCGTTCAACTCTGGTTTTGGCTCCTTTTCTGGCGCTGGACGCCAGATTTGGGTAGAAAGCTGGCGTTGAACGCCAGTTTACGTCGTCTATTCTTGGCCAAAGTTTGGACTATTATATATTGCTGGAAAGCCCTGGATGTCTACTTTCCAACGCAATTGGAAGCGCGCCATTTCGAGTTTTGTGGCTCCAGAAAATCCACTTTGAGTGCAGGGAGGTCAGAATCCAACAGCATCAGCAGTCCTTTTTCAACCTCTGAATCTGATTTACCAAACACTGAAAAATCATCCATAAAGACCTCAATGAACTTTTCAATCATGTCAGAAAAATGGACAGCATGCATCCTTGGAATGTGGCTGGTGCATTGCACAATCCAAAGGGTATGCGTGTATGCAAAAACACCATAAGGGCAAGTCAAAGATGTTTTCTCTTGGTCTTTAGGATCAACTACAATCTGATTGTAGCATGAATAGCCATCCAAGAAGTAGTAGTATTCATGCCTAGCAAGCCTCTCCAAAATTTGGTCCATGAAGGGTAGAGGGAAGTGATCTTTCCTGATGGCCTCATTAAACTTTCTATAATCTATACACATGCGCCATCTAGTAACTGTCTTGGCAGAAATTAGCTCATTCTTTTCATTTGCCTCCCTTCTTAGGTACTACTTGAACATGGCTCACCCACAGACTATTTGAAATGGGATAAATCACACCTACTTGCAATAGTTTCAGCACTACTTTCTGCACTACCTCCTCCATTGATGGGTTTAAACTTCTTTGTGGCTGGATTGTGGGCTTGGAATCCTCCTCAAGGAGGATCTTGTGCATGCACATTGAGGAACTTATCCCATTTAAGTCAGAGAGAGTCCACCCAATGGCATCCTTACGTTGTTTTAGCACCTCAATTAGCTCCTTCTCTTGCTCCTTACTTAGGGTAGAGTTGATGATTACTGGATAAGTGTCATTGCTCCACAGGTAAGCATACTTCAGGTGGCGAGATAGTTCCTTCAATTCCAGCTTGGGTGCTTCCTCTTTCTCTTCTTTTTTGTCTAACATGATTGGGTTGTCTATGTTCTCTCTTGAAGTTTCACTACATACTTGTTGATCTTCCTCCATCTCTTCCTCAAGCTTGTCTTCTTCTAAGACTCCTTGTACCAATGGCTCAATTGCATCCACCATCATGCATTCCGCAAGAGTTTCTTTTGGGTAACACCTGGCTGTGACTACATTAAACACCATCTTCTCCTCATGTAGCCTGAGGACTAATTCTCTTTTTTGTACATCAATAATGGCTATAGTTGTTGCTAGGAATGGTCTTCTTAGTATGATTAATATGTTGGCTTCTTCTTTCATGTCCAGCACCACAAAATCTGCTAGGAAGATGAAGTCGCCCACCTTGACTAACAAGTCCTCAACTACTCCATGGGAAAATTTGAATGTTCTGTCTGCTAGTTGGAGTGCCATCCTTGTTGGCTTAGCTTCTTCAATCATCATTCTCTTCATCATGGATAAGGACATTAAGTTGATGCTGGCCCCCAAATTACACAGTGCCTTTTCAATGTTGATGTCTCCTATAATGCAAGGGATTTGGAAGCTCCTAGGGTCCTTTATCTTTTGGGGGAGTTTCTTTTGTATGATGGCACTACATTCTTCAGTCAGCACCACAGTTTCCTTTTTTTTCCAGTTTTTCTTCTTGGTCATGAGTTCCTTTAGGAACTTGGTATAGAGTTGCATCTGTTCCAATGCTTCAGCAAATGTTATATTGATTTGGAGTTTTCGAATATCTCGAAGAATTTGGAGAATCGGCTGTCCTTTCCATCCTTTCTTAGCCTTTGTGGGTAGGGAGCCCTTGGCACGTTAGGCTTCAAAACCTCCTTTGGTGGGGTGGACATAGGTGCCTCTTCCTCTTCTATATTACTTGGGCTCTTGGTAGCTTCTCCTTCTTGTGATTCATGGCTTAACGGTGCTTCCTTTACTTCCTTCCCACTTCTCAATGTAATGGCCTTACACTCTCCCCTTGGATTGGTCATGGTATCACTAGGGAATGTGTTGGTAGGCATGGGTACTTGCTTGGATAGATATCCAACTTGTGTTTTAAGATTTTGAATTGCATCTTTTTTATTTCCCAAGTTGAATCTGATTTTATCTTTGAAGTCCTTCATCAGCTTTGCATATTGGATCTTTGTATTTGCTGAATCTTCTGCCATTTTTACAAGCATGGTCTCCATCCTTGCAAGTCTATCACTATCAAGGGATGATTGTGAAACTGGAAATGGTTGGTTGTGACTTGTTGGAGTTTGGAAGTGGTTGTTTTGTGAGTGTTGTTGGTTTTGAAAGGGGGCATTGTGTGTGTTCTTGTATTGCTTATGATTGGATGGTTGGTGATTGAAGTTATTGGAGTGATTGGAGTTTTGAGTTTTGTAATCTTGGTTCTGATTTTGTTGGCCTCCCCACCCAAAATTTGGGTGGTTCCTCCTTCCAAGGATGTAGGTTTAGGCATGAGGATCGTAAGGTTGTCTGGATGAATTGCCCACATAATTTGCTTGTTCCCAGTCATATTCCTCCTCTAAGCTGGCTCCTTCTTGAATTGGTGCTTGTGTATTGATTGCTGAAACTTGTGTCTTCTCCATGTGCTTGGTGAGGGCTGCCAATCGGGTTGTGATCATCTTGTTTTGTGCTAGCAAGGTGATGAGCAGATAATTTATACCCTTTTTGGCATTGTTTTTACATAGTTTTTAGTATGTTTTAGTTAGTTTTTAATATATTTTTATTAGTTTTTATCCAAAAATCACATTTCTGGACTTTTACTATGAGTTTGTGTATTTTTCTTTGATTTCAGGTATTTTTCTGGCTGAAATTGAGGGACCTGAGCAAAAATCTGATTTAGAGGCTGAGAAAGGACTACAGATGCTGTTGGATTCTGACCTTGCTGCACTCAAAATAGATTTTCTAGAGCTACAGAAGCCCAATTGGCACGCGCTTAATTGTGATGGAAAGTAGACATCTTGGGCTTTCCATCAATATATAATAGTCCATACTTTGCCTACGATTTGATGGCCCAAACTGGCATCTAAATGCCCACCAGAGATTTCTGGCGTAAAACGCCAGAACTGGCACCAAAACTGGAGTTAAACGCCTAAACTGGCACCCAAACTGGCGTTTAACTCTAAGAATGGCCTATGCACGTGAAAGCTTCAATGCTCAGCCCAAGCACACACCAAGTGGGCCCCGGAAGTGGATTTCTGCACTTAGTTACATATTTTCTGTAAACCCTAGTAACTAGTTTAGTATAAAAAGCATTTTTTACTATTGTATTTGCATGCTATCATATACGATCATACCTTGGACTTAGAGGCTGGCCCACGGCCATGCCTAGACCTCTTTTCACTTATGTATTTTCAACGGTGGAGTCTCTACACCCCATAGATTAAGGTGTGGAGCTCTGCTGTTCTTCATGAATTAATGCAAGTACCATTGTTTTTCTTTTAATTCATGCCTACTTCTTCTCCAAGATATACTCTTGTACTTAATTCAGTTAAGTCAGAATGAAGGGGTGACCCGTCACAATCACCCACTATCTTTGTTACTCGCTTAGCCAAGATCCGCGTGCCTGACAACCACAAGCGGTCTACATGACGTTCAACGTAGTCATTGGACAACAGCCGGAGTATATTCTCTTGGGTATCTAATACACGGACCGAGTCCGTGAGATTATTATCTTCATGGTATAGGCTAGAACCATTGGCAGCATTCCTGAGATCTAGAAAGTCTAAACCTTGCCTGTGGTATTCCGAGTAGGATCTGGGAAGGAATGACTGTGACGAGCTTCAAACTTGCGAATGTTGGGAACCGACAGATGATTAGCCGTGCGGTAGCTATACATGGTATTTGTCATCCGAGACAAGAAATTTGACAGTTGATTAGCCGTATAGAGATCGTACCTGGTATTTTTCATCCGAGAGGATCATACAGCTTGCCATGGAAGGGAGCACGCATGATTGGAAGAAGACAGTAGGAAAGCAGAGGTTCAGAAGCAACAAAGCATCTCCAGACGCTTATCTGAAATTCCCACCAATGAATCACATAAGTATCTTTATCTTATTTTATGTTTTATTTATATTTTAATTATCAAAACCTCATAACTATTTGAATCCGCCTGACTGAGATTTACAAGATGACCATAGCTTGCTTCAAGCCGACAATCTCCGTGGGATTGACCCTTACTCACGTAAGGTATTACTTGGACGACCCAGTGCACTTGCTGGTTAGTTGTACGGAGTTGTGAAAAGTGTGATCACAATTTCGTGCACCACAAGGCATTCATTTGATTCAATTCTATCACTCCTCTCTTGGGGTTGGTGCATCTATCCGAGGCATAGAAGTATTCATTGTTTGCCATAGTCTCAATGATGTCTATGGCTTCTTCAATGGTCTTCTTTGTGTTGAGAGAACCTCCTGATAAATGGTCCAATGCCTTCTTTGCTTCTTGAGATAGGCCTTCATAAAAGATATGAAGCTGCACCCATTCATTAAACATGTCAAGGGAGCACCTCCTTGTCAATTCCTTGTACCACTTCCATGCTTCATACAGGATTTCTCCATCTAATTTCCTGAAGATCTGCTGATGAACGGATTTCTACCAGTAAAGAAATTCACAAATATAATCGCATTGTAAGTATAGTTTCTAAACCAACAGGAAATCCTTTCGTACAAAAGTTTTGTTTGTCACTTAAGCAAACCCAATAAAATTTATAACCGAAGTATTTAAACCTCAGCTCGTCTTCTCAAGGAATTACAGGGAAGTATGATTTATTATTGGTTATGAAATTGTATTTTTGGGGATTTTGAAATAAGGAACAAGTAATTTAAATGATAAGAAAAATAAATTAATAATTAAAAAATCTCTTGGCAAGGTATGAGAACTGGAAATCTTATCCTAGTTATCCTTATCAGGTGTGATGAGAATTGGATTTTGTTCCCACTTAGTTAACCCTTACTAAATAAAGAAAAGTCAAGTGGACTAATTAAATTGATCCTCAAGTCCTAGTCAACTCCTGTGGAAAGACTAGCTTTAGAGTGATCCAATTCAATCAGCAATTCACAAATCTAAATCAAATGCTGAGTTTGATAACTCAAGTATTACCAATTACTTAACCAAAGCCAAAAGGGAAAAATAAATCTAAATTAAATTGAAAGCATCATAAATAGAGTAAAACAATCATTAATCTGAAATACCTCAAATTGTATTTAAATAGAATATTCAAATCTTAATATGAAGAGTTCATAAGCCAATTTAGAAAGATAAATAACAATTAAAGTAATAGAATAAATAAAAGTAGAAAATAAATTAAAGGAACATTGAACCTGTGATTGAAGAGATGTAGCCTAATCATAATAGAAATCCTAAATCCTAATTCCTAAGAGAGGGGAGAGAACCACTATCTCTCTCTAAAACTACATCTAAAACTTAAAATTATGAATAATGAAGTTGTATATGTTGTCTGAATAAATGGATTGATTCCCCCACTTTATAGCCCCTAATCTGTGTTTTCTGGGCCGAAAACTGGGTCAAAAATATCCTAGATATCACCCCCAATGATTTCTGGTAAATACAGGTTGCTGCAGAGTCACGCGGAAGCGTCGTCCACGCGTTAGCGTGGATTAGGTTTTTTGCCAGGTCATGCGTCCGCGTGATCCACGCATTCGCGTCACCTGGCTTCGAGAAAGCTATGAAAAATTATACATCGTTGCGAAGCCCCAGACGTTAGCTTTCCAACACAACTAGAACCGCGTCATTTGGACCTCTGTAGCTCAAGTTATGGTCGATTTAGTACCAAGAGGTCAGGCTGGACAACTTTAGCAATTCCTTCAGTTTATTGTCTTCCTTCCAGTTTTGCATGCTTCCTTTCCATCTACTAAGCCATTCCTGCCCTATAATCTCTGAAAACACTTAACACACATATCACGGCATCGAATGGTAATAAGAGAGGATTGATATTACCAGGTAT
The DNA here is from genome assembly GCF_000816755.2 of Arachis ipaensis. Classification (NCBI taxonomy): domain Eukaryota; kingdom Viridiplantae; phylum Streptophyta; class Magnoliopsida; order Fabales; family Fabaceae; genus Arachis; species Arachis ipaensis. The sequence goes on from NC_029790.2 coordinate 70,742,292, forward strand.
AAGGCCAAAGAAGCATGTTTTCAATCATAACACAAAATCAGGAAGGAAAATGTAAACTCATGCAAATCATATGAATAAGTGAGTAAAGAATTGATATAAACCACTCAATTGAGCATAAGATAAACCATAAAATAGTGGTTTATCAACCTCCCCACACTTAAACATTAGCATGTCCTCATGCTAAGCTCAAGAGAAGCTATAAGAGAGTGAAGAAGAATGGTAGAATGTATGAAATGCAACCTATCTATATGAATGCAACTACATGCAAAATGTTTCTACCTACTTGGTTAAAAGTAAACAAATCCTTCAAGAAGAAATATGAACTGGATCTCATTAATTGAAATCATAAAATAAGGTACAAGTAAACTTTGTAAAAGAAAATAGCTCGTGAAAGCCGGGAACAAAGAATCGAGCATCGAACCCTCACTGGAAGTGTATGCAGTCTAATCGCTCAAGTGTTTAAGGTTCGATCTCTCAGTTCTCTACTAATCTTGCTTTCTAAGGCTTGCTCTTCATCTAACAGTCATTAAGGACATTATTGTTTTCTGCTTATAGTTAATGATGTGCTAAAGTAAAGAACAAAGGGGTATAATAGGCTCAACATTAGTTTGCAAAGGATAATGAAAGGGTAAGGCCATATGGGTATGTAAGCTCAGTTAAACAAAGGTCTCAATCATATAAGTGCATGCATACATCAAACCATGGAAATATAGAATTAAGCAAGACAAAGATCACAATTTTAGAGAGAAAAACACACACCAAAAATAAAATATTGGTTGATAAAATGCAACCAATTCAAATAAGCTAAAAAATTTCACAGGTTTTGTGTGTTCGGGTTCTAAACCATGTTCCAATATAATATTCCTTCAAACAAGTTTATCAAAAATTTTAAATCAAATTAGTGAAATGTTATAAAAAGTTTCTTGAATAAGAAAATATTACTTTAACCAAGTGGTGGTAAAATATGCGCAAAATCAAACAAACATGCAATCAAACATGCAAAGGCAACAATGAACAAACAAAGAAAATAAAACATTGGTGTTGAGAGGAAAATAACTAACCCACGGAAGTCGGTATCGACCTCCCCACACTTAAAGATTGCACCGTCCTCGGTGCATGCTGAGATGTGCAAGTGGATAGGTTGCTCCAATTGACGCTTTTCTCCATAGATTGTGCAGATTGACTTGTCTGTTGCCCCATGTAAAAGTTTTCCGTTTCTCTTCCTCAGTGGCCATCCTTAAAGAAGAGGAAAATGAAGAAAAGTAACCCAGAAATAAAGATAAGAGAACAAACAAAATATGGTTGGGTTAATGCCAAATAATGAGGGTCTCAATTACATGGTAGCTACAACATGCAAGTGAGAAGACAGTAGAAGCAAATGGCATATCAGTAGTGCAAAAATTGCAGCAATGGGGAAAAGGAAGTATAAATTCATGTTAATGCAAAAGGAGCACAGGTATTATAAAAATTGGCATTTGACAAATAAATAAAATCACCCAATCAATGTAAAATAAGTCACTAAGCACCAAAATAATACCAGAAAAGACATAACAGTTGAATAAGAAAATTTAACACCAATGGAAAAAGAATAACTTTAGAAAAGAAGATAAAAATATGCACAAAATTAAAATGTAGTGAATGAAAGTATGCAAATGCAATAGGAAAAATAGAATGAAAGAGAATAATGATGAGAAGGTAAATAAACGAAGAAAAAGAAAGTAAGAAAGGAGGAAGAAATAATAAGAAAAGATAAAGGAAAGAAGAAAGAATGATAATAGAAAGATAAGTAGGATTGGATAAGAAAAGATAGGAATTCTGGCGCTGATCTGGATAAACTGTGCGTCGCATGCGATGCGGACGGGTAGGTTACGCGATCGCGTGGTGTGTGATAATTTTCAGGTGACGCGGACGCGTGGGTCACGCGATCGTGTGACCTGATTTGTGCTATTAGCACGAGTGCAGCCTTGCGTACGCACAACTCTCTGTTTTATACGCATTTAGCCAAAAATCTGGTTGATGCGTGTGCGTGGGTGACGCGATCGCGTGAATGGCATATTTTGAAAAACGACAGGGCCGCGTGGGGTACGCGGTCGCATGATAGGGCTTGTGCTTCCAGCATCATTCCAGCCCCACTCCATCACAACTTGCTGCCATACACCTTTTTATGTCGATTTCGCAGGGTCACGCGTGGGCATGGGCGATGCGCACGCGTGGGAGGGCTGGTTTCGCAAACGACGCGGACGCGTCAGGGACACGTTCACGTGAACGCGTTGGTGCCTAAGGCACGCCTCCAGCCACATTTTCGCGTGACTCTCTGCTTCTTTTCTTCTTATGTCCAAGGCACCTATGACGCGGACGCGTCAGCGACGCTTGCGCGTTGTGTGCGGATTTCTTTTTTTAATATGCAGTATACAAAATGCAAAATACAGATGCTGATGTAGATATTATAAATGATCACTAAGAAAAATAGAATAAAATAAAATTTAAGAATAAAATGAAATAAAATAAAACTAAGACTGAAAAAGATCGATTATACCATGGTGGGTTGTCTCCCACCTAGCACTTTTAGTTAGAGTCCTTAAGTTGGACATTTAGTGGGCTCCTTGTCATGGAGGCTTGTACTTGAACTCATCCAGGAATCTCCACGAATGTTTGTAATTCCAATAGCCTCCGGGATCCCAAACTAGGCGTAAAGAGCCTTCAAGCAAGTTAAAGCAAGTGACAAGGCCCCAAGAGTGTTGATTGCCAGAATGAATTCCGGGGTCCCAAACCTTGCTTTTGCACCCGTCTTCTTGTTGATCATCATGATTCCATCTGGGTGGCACGCAATTTATATTCTCACTGAGGCATCCAAACAGCTTCCTAGACCCATTCAATTGAGAATTGTACCAACCCTTGTACTTCAATTTGGAGCATGCAACCATATTGAATCTTGCATGACAATTCCTACCACTAACCATCTCCCTCTTACTCTTAAAGCCACAAAGAGCTCTAAGTTGCCCATCCGTATCAAGCAAAGCATATTCAAATGGGCTAATTAAGCTTAGAGATGAAAGATTTACCTACTTGAATAAAGGAATGGACGGTGATGGCTTTGGGGGAGAGGTCTCTAACAACTTTGGCAAGGTAATTTCCAGCTCCATTCCCTTGATTTCTTCCTTGACAACTTCCACCTCTTTGCAAGCTTCTTCAATATCAACCTCTTCCTCTTGGTAGCTTTCTTCCAATTCGATCTCTTCTTCATTGTTCACCAAGGGCATGGGAGGTTGTGCTTCTTCTTTAATCTCCATGTCAAGTCTAATGGGAGAGGATTCAAATATAGATAAGAATTCATCAATGATTGAATCCATCTCTTGATCATCCCCTTCAAAGTCTTCAACCATGATATGCCTTAGAGGTTGTACACCCTCCTCGACATCAAATTTAAACTCCTTAGAAGGGGCTTCTATGACTGGGCTTTCCAATGGACGTTCCGCATCTCCTAAGTCTTCGAGCACTTCTTCCTCTTCAATAATTTTGTCTTCCTCCACTTGTTCCAGTACAAAGTCATGCTCCTCACTATCCACCAGAGTTTCTAGTGTCTCCTTCATGCTATATTTTTCATTAGATTCTCCACATGAAGCCATGGGGGTTCCTTGAGTGTCCGAACATCTGGAAGGTAATTTATTTATTGTTTGCTCTAGTTGATGAAGGGTTGCATGAAATTGATCTACTGTTTTCTTGAGGCGAGCCTGTGATTCTTGGGTCGATGGATATGGACATGGTGCATATGGATGTGGTGGTTCTTGGGATTAATTGGATTGGAATTGGGGTGGATAAGGGTTAGGGTCATATGGAGGTGAACGGTTGTAGGTGGCTTGTGAGTATGGTGGTTCAAAGCTATGTTGAGGAGGTGGTTCATTGGCATATGATGGAGCTTGCTGGTAACTACAAGGGGGTCCACCATATCTATCATCTTGGTACGCACCTTGGAATGGCTCTTAACCATAGTAGTTTGGCAGAGGTGGTTTGTCACGAAAGGGTCCACCATAACTATTGTCTTGGCATGCATTTTAGAATGGTCGTTGTCCATGGTATCTTGGAAGGTGTTGTTGCCGAAAGGGTTGATCAGATCCTCGTGGCTCCTTCCATCTTTGATTGTTTTGACCTTGATGCATGTTCCTGTTATAGCTTCCATTCCTTACAACAACATTAGAACCAAACTCAAAGCAACGGGGGTGAGAACTCATAGTAACTAATAAAAATTAAAAACAAAAATAAAAATAAATAAACAAGAAAAATAAAATATTTACAGTAACCAATAATAAGGCACACGTTTGCAATTCCCCGGCAACGGCGCCATTTTTGACAAACGGATTTCTGCCAGTAAAGAAATTCACAAATATAATCGCGTTGTAAGTATAGTTTCTAAACCAACAGGGAATCTTTTCGTACAAAAGTTTTGTTTGTCACTTAAGCAAACCCAATAAAATTTATAACCGTAGTATTTAATCCTCGGGTCGTCTTCTCATGGAATTGCAGGGAAGTATGATTTATTATTGGTTATTAAATTATATTTTTGGGTTTTTGAAATAAGGAACAAGTAATTTAAATGACAAGAAAAATAAATTAATAATTAGAAAATCTCTTGGCAAGGTATGAGAACTGGAAATCCTATCCTAGTTATCCTTATCAGGTGTGATGAGAATTGGATTTTGCTCCCACTTAGTTAACCCTTACTAAATAAAGGAAAGTCAAGTGGACTAATTAAATTGATCCTCAAGTCCTAGTCAACTCCTGTGGAAAGACTAGCTTTAGAGCGATCCAATTTAATCAGCAATTCACAAATCTAAATCAAATGATGAGTCTGATAACTCAAGTATTACCAATTACTTAACCAAAGCCAAAAGGGAAAAATAAATCTAAATTAAATTGAAAGCATCATAAATAGAGTAAAACAATCATTAATCTGAAATACCTCAAATTGCATTTAAATAGAATATTCAAATCTTAACATGAAGAGTTCATAAGCAAATTTGGAAAGATAAATAACAATTAAAGTAATAGAATAAATAAAAGTAGAAAATAAATTAAAGGAACATTCAACCTGTGATTGAAGAGAAGTAGCCTAATCATAATAGAAATCCTAAATCCTAATTTCTAAGAGAGAGGAGAGAACCTCTCTCTCTCTCTCTAAAACTACATCTAAAACCTAAAATTAAGAATAATGAATTTGTATATGTTGTATGAATGATGGATTGATTCCCCTAATTTATACCCTCTAAACTATGTTTTCTAGGCCGAAAACTGGGTCAAAAATAGCCCAGAAATCGCCCCTGGTACGTACAGGTCGCTGCAGAGTCACGTGGAAGCGTCGTCCACGTGTTAGCGTGGATTGGGTTTTTCGTCAGGTCACGCGTCTGCGTGATCCACGCGTTCGGGTCACCTGCATTCGGGGCAGTGATGAACGGATAATTTATACGCTTTTTGGCATTGTTTTTAGTATATTTTTAGTATGTTTTAGTTAGTTTTTATTATGTTTTTATTAGTTTTTATTCAAAAATCACATTTCTGGACTTTACTATGAGTTTGTCTATTTTTCTATGATTTCAGGTATTTTCTGGCTGAAATTCAGGGACCTGAGCAAAAATCTGATTCAGAGGCTGAAAAAGGACTGCAGATGCTGTTGGATTCTGACCTCCCTGCACTTGAAGTAGATTTTCTGGAGCTACAGAAGCCCAATTGGCACGCTCTCAATTGAGATGGAAAGTAGACATCCTGAGATTTTCAGAAATATATAATAGTCTATACTTTGCCTGAGATTTGATTTCCCAAACCGGCGTTCCAAGTCAGCATAGAAATTCTGGCGTCAAAACGCTAGAACTGGCATGAAAACTGGAGTTAAATGTCCAAACTGGCACAAAAGCTGGCGTTTAACTCCAAGAAAGGTCTCTACAAGTGAAAGCTTCAAAGCTCAGCCCAAGCACACACCAAGTGGGCCCCGGAAGTGGATTTTTACACTAACTATTCTAGCTTACTCAATTTCTGTAACCCTAGGTCACTAGTTTATTATAAAAACTACTTTTAGTGATTCATCTTGTACCTCATGACACTTTACACGTTTCATATTGTATTTCTAACGGCATGAGTCTCTAAACCCCATGGTTGGGGGTGAGGAGCTCTGCTGTGTCTCGATGAATTAATGCAATTACTACTGTTTTCCATTCTATCACGCTTGTTTCTGTTCTAAGATATTCACTCGCACTTCAACTTGATGAATATGATGATCCGTGACACTCATCATTATTCTGACCTTTGAACGCGTTCCTGAAAACCACCTCCGTTCTATCTGCAATAGCTTGAGTGCATATCTCTTGGGTTTCTAATCTAAGATTAGAACCTTCATGGTATAGGCTAGAATTATTGGCGGCCATTCTTGAGATCTGGAAAGTCTAAACCTTGTCTATGGTATTCTGAGTAGGATCTGGGAAGGGATGACTGTGACGAGCTTCAAACTCACGAGTGCTGGGCGTAGTGACAGATGCAAAAGGATCAATGGATCCTATTCCAACATGAGTGAGAACCGACAGATAATTTGCCGTGCGGTGACAGTGCATTTGGACCATTTTCACTGAGAGGATGGATGGTAGCCACTGACAACGGTGATCCACCAATATACAGCTTGGCATGGAAGGAGCCTTGCGTGCATGAAGAAGAAGACAGTTGGAAAGCAGAGATTCAGAAGATAGAGCATCTCTAAAACCTCAACCTGTTCTCCATTACTGCAAAACAAGTATTTATTTCATGTTCTTTTACTTTTTACAATTAAATACTTAGAATTATTGATATCCTGACTAAGATTTACAAGATAACCATAGCTTGCTTCAAGCCGACAATCTCCGTGGGATCGACCCTTACTCACGTAAGGTATTACTTGGACGACCCAGTGCACTTGCTGGTTAGTTGTGCGGAATTGCAAAAGTGTGATTGTGATTTTGTGCACCAGGAAGCTATGGCAAATTATATATCGTTGCGAAGCCCCGTACGTTAGCTTTCCAACGCAACTAGAACCGTGACATTTGGACCCTTGTAACTCAAGTTATGGTTGATTTAGTACCAAGAGGTTAGGCTGGACAGCTTTAGCAATTCCTTCAGTTTATTGTCCTCCTTCCACTTTTGCATGCTTCCTTTCCATCTTCTAAGCCATTCCTGCACTATAATCTCTGAAAACACTTAACACACATATCACGGTATCAAATGGTAATAAGAGAGGATTGATATTAGCAGGTATAAGGCCAAAGAAGCATGTTTTCAATCATAACACAAAATCAGGAAAGAAAATGTAAACTCATGCAAATCATATGAATAAGTGAGTAAAGAATTGATATAAACCACTCAATTTAGCATAAGATAAACCATAAAATAGTGGTTTATCATATGCACCTCTGTCCTTAGCTTGATGATCCTTTGAGGAGGATAGAACTTTGTCAAGAACTTGTTGACCACGTCATCCCAAGTAGTAAGGCTCTCCTTGGGGAAAGATTTAAGCCATTTGTATGCCTTGTCCCTAAGAGAGAAAGGGAACAACAACAATCTATATGTGTCTGGATGGACACCATTAGTTTTCATCATATAACAAATTCTCAAGAATGTCGACAAGTGTTGGTTAGGGTCCTCTTGAGCTCTCCCTCCAAATTGGCAGTTGTTTTGGACTATGGTGATTAGCTGATGCTTGAGTTCAAAATTATTGGCATGCATATTGGGTGTCAGGATGCTACTTCCACAATTCCCAGGGTTGGGATTTATGAAAGATCCTAACACCCTTCTCACTGGTGGAGCATGGTTGCCAACACCTTCTCCATGACTATGTGGCATTTCATCCTCCATGTTTAGATTTAGGTCCTCTTCCACTTCTTCTTCACCAACAACTCTCTTGACTCTTGTTTCTCTCCTTAATCTAAGGAAATTCCTCTCAAGTTCGGAATCAAAAGCGGTTGATGCTCCTCTCCTTCCTCATGGCATACACAAGGTAGCAACACAAGTAAGCAAATTGAAGAGAATTGGTGCGGATTTTATAACCACAAACTAACCGGCAAGTGCACCGGGTCATACCAAGTAGTACCTCAAGTGAATGAGGGTCGATCCCACGAGGATTCATGGACTAATCAACAATGGTTAAGTGATTTACTTAGTTATACAAACAAAAAAGAGTGTTGAGAGTTCAATTGCATTAAACAGTAATTCAGAGAATCAAAAAACAAGCAGTAAATTGAGGTGAAATATATATGGAGAAAATAGTTAAGACTTCAGAGTTATCTATCTTCCAGATTGACTTTTCTTACTAACTATTTTAATCATGCAAGATTCAATTCATAGCAAACTATATGTGACTAAACCCTAATTTCTTAGACCTTTTTAGTCTCCTCTAACCTTCATCAACTGCCAATTTCTTGGTCACTTAATTCCAATTAGAGGGTAAAGTTAAATTCTAGTTTATATGCCACAGAAACCCTAATTATCCAAATATAAGGGAATTATATGTCACGTATCCCGTTAAGTCCAGATAATTAGAAGTTTAGGAGAAATTATTTTCAAGCTGTTGTTCAAATAAAGAGCTTTTCCAAGTTATAGAAGAACTCAATTAGAACAAGAGTCATACTTCCATTCCACCTAAATCCATAAGATAAAGAACAAAAACAATTCTTGAAATAGAAATTAGTACATAAATTAAAATAGAAAAATAATAGTATAAATCCATACAATTGACAGAGCTCCAAACCTTAACAGTGGAGGTTTAGTTGCTCATGGTTCAGAGAGAAAACAAGGATTCTGTAAAACTGTAAATTACGAAATAAGGTCAGAGAGAAGAGATCATTCTTTTCCCTTTTTTATATGATCCTAATTAAATGTAAAATATATTTTCCAAAACTAAATAATATCTTTTTCTATTTATAAATAAAATAAAAGTTTAATCAAAATCAATGAGGATCTTCGTGTAGGCCTTGATCATGTGCTGGGGCCACTTTGATTCATTGAATTGGCACCAAACTTGGAGTTTCTCAAGTTTAACATGGAGTGGGCAGCGTGTACATGGAGCCTTTGTGATTGAACTGGTGCCAAACCAAGGATTTCTCAACTTTGGCACCACCAAGGCAGCAAGCAAGGAAGGCGTTGTGATGATCATTGCGCCAAACTTGGGATTTCCCAAGTTTGGCACCTCCTAAGGGAGTAATTCCATATGAAAGGTGTAGACTATTATATATCGTTGGAAAGCTTTGAAAGTTGGCTAAAAGATAATTAGTGGCTAATTAAACAGAAACTCCATCAAACTCCATCAAATCCATCCGAATGCTACCTAAAATAAACAGAATTGCACACAACTCAAAGTAGCATTCATAGTGGCTAAAAGATAATTAGATCTTGATTAAACATAACAATTTGAATGCAAATTCACTAGGAAAAGATAGAAAAGATGCTCATGCATCACAACACCAAACTTGAATTGTTGCTTGTCCTCAAGCAACCAAAATTAATACAGGATTAAGATCTGAATTTGGATGAGAAGTGAGAGTTCAATTAAGCTCATGTCTCTTCTTAAAGTGGGGTTTACCTATTGCAACCCTGAATTAGTTTGGCATCTTACTCTCTTTTGAATCAGAGGAGTGTCACTAGCATTCGGAATTAGAATCCGGATAATATCATGACTTCTCTAAACTTTTATACTTCAGTTTAATTCTTGAACACAACAAATTTCTTTAATTCTCTTTTCTATAGTGCTTTGCACCTTGAGCCTAGCCGTGACTTTAAATGTTTCATCTCAAGCTTCACTTGACACAAAATACCACAAGCAATTAACTGGAGAACTCTCTTGAAGTTCTAATTTTTCTTTCAGTTACTCCCAGGCAGTGGTGCTCAAAGCCTGTGGCATACTCTGTTAATTGCATTTGATCTTGACTCTTAGTGTTCTATCTCAAGGGTTACTTGACACATCTACACCACAAGCATATGACTAGGAAAACAACTCTTTGAGCTTTTAATCATGTCTGAACTCCCTAGTCCTTGATGCTCAGAGCCTTGGACCTTACTTTTATATTTTTCCTTTCTTTTCTTTTGTTGTTTCTTTTACTTCAAGGATTAAGCTTTCACTAACTTCAGAGAATTCATAATATTTCTCTAAATTCCTGTTCCTTATACATCAACATCCCTTGACTCAAACTCAAATATGCACGGTTCATGTCATGCATTTAGAATCACAAAGAATACCACCATATTTAAGTAATTAAGACTACTCTTTGTTATAAACTCTATTTCTCATGCAATACATCTTTTTCTTCTTTTTCTTTTGAATTCAAGCTCAGTGAGCAATACATGAGACAATTTTTTTTACTAAAAGCAAATGACAGAATGAAACTAAATATAAGAACTAAAAGTACTAAAGATCATGTAGGCAATCCAAGCAACAGAAAATAGAAGACAACAAAATAAGAATGGAAGGGGAAATAGAATAAACGAAACTCAACCACTTCAGTTATGCTGGTGGCTATCTCATTCCTCCGGATGTGCTCCTCAATGAAGAACATTCATCTCCCGATGGTGCCACTGATGATAAGCAAAACAGAGGGCGCACTCTACAATACCAAACTTAAAAGTTTGCATGTCCCCAAGCAAAGAAAAACTCCAAGGTGTCAAAAATTCCTTTTAATTGCTCTTGTTCCTGTTCTAATCACCCTGCATGACCAAACCAGATGTAAAACATGAAAAATTCTAAAAAATTTGAGATAAAGTAATTTAAAACCAGAACTAAGATAACTATAATGCTAAAATCAAAATAACTATAAAATTAAAACCAAAGTAACTGCAAAACCAAGGATATTAGTAGTTGGGTTACCTCCCAATAAGCACTTCTTTAATGTCACTAGCTTGACACTTGATTGTTGAAGTTTCTTCCTCTTCTTCTAGTTGGTTAAAAGAAATGTCTCCAAGGGGGGAGAGGTGAAAATTAATACCCCCTGATATAAATTCCTCCTAACAAGCTTTCTTTTATTGTGGTTAGCTTGATTCACCTTGCTTGTTGGGGTAGAGGTTGGATTGTTTTTTGCTGACCTTATCTTTTTTATGGATATTTTCTTCTATTTCTTGGTCAAAATCCTCTTTTCAGTGCTTTCCTTGGTTGCCTTCACTTCTTTGATTTCAAATTTTGGGTGTTGTGTGATGGTTGGAGTGTACCCTTCATCAACAACTTCTTAAATTGGTGGTTCAAGAAACTCACCCTCTATGCCACTCTCTACTTCATTGGAGTGTAGATTCCCATAATTATTTTCATCCCTTACAACCTCTTTTGTTTGTGTATCTTCCTTCTTTGTTTGTGCATCTTCCTCTTCTTCCACTTTCTTCCATAGGATCTTACATTGTATTTCTTGGGAAGGAATTTTCTTGTTCCTCTCCCTTGGGCTTGATAATCAACTCCATATATTTCTCTATATTTTTGACACTCATCCTCACATCATGTATGTATTCTTTCATGAGAAGCTCAAGAGATGATGGTTCTTGATATGAGTACGGAGCTGGTGGCTCTTGATAGGAATAAGGAGATGGTGGCTCTTGATATGAATAAAAAGAGGAGGATGGTTCTTGATGTGTATATGGAGATGGTGGTTCTTGATATGAATATCGAGATGGTGGTTCTTGATGTGAATAAAAAGAGGAAGATGGTTCTTGGTATGTGTATAAGATGTCTCTGGTACGGGTTGAGAGATGGATCGAGAACTTGCGGGTTGAGGCAGATGCCGGATCACTTGACTGGAGTGATGGGGGGTGGTACCTGCAAAGACACTCCGACGCTCAAGTCAGAATGGATCTAAGAGGTAGAAAGTGTGAGGAATGAGTGAATACCTGGAGGGACCTGGGTCCTCTATTTATAGGTGATGGTGAATATCTTATCTTATTTGGCTAAGATAAGGGAGACGTTTGAATTATCTTATCTTATCTTATCTTATTTGCTAAGATAAGGGAGACGTTTGAATTCGAAAGTTGGTTAGGAGCTCTAGTGGGCTGGTTCCGGGCCTTCTGGAAGGGCGAAGGGGGTCGGACCCTGGTAACCAGGTTCAGGGACCGTTCTGGGTGTAGGATCCATGGGTCGGATCCGTAACAGTTGCCCCCGGAGCGAGAGAGTGAGGGTGCTCGCTCTCATCGCTGGAGAAACATTTTCCTCGCCATTGTGGTTTGGTAAGGAGATCATTGTTTGGTTTTTCCGATCGAGGTCGAGGATTTGGGGAGTTCCTAGCCATTTCATGGTTAGGCCAAGAGCGCGTTGTTTAGGCGTCTCATCACATGCCGGGTTTGATGACTGTTCCGAAGAAGGGCCCGGAGATCGGGTCTGGAACAGTTGCCCCCGGAGCATGAGAGTATGCTTTCTTGGTCTCAATGCTAAGTCATTGGAGAGTCCGATTCTCTGTAGTTCGGGAGACTGTGAGAGGCCTGAAAAAGGCGTGATGTCATCATGTACCAATTGGTAGGATGTTGGTCAGTACGGATTTTCGCGAGTTGGAAGACCGTCAGCTCATGCTTGTTTTGTGTGGCCTTTTTTGGGCCGTTATTGTGAACTTATTTTAGGCCTCTTGGTGGGCCAATTTCAAGACTTTGTTTATTTAGCTTATTTGGATTCCCGTTTTGTTGGCTTTGCGGGTGAT
>NC_029790.2:70755007-70768123 GCF_000816755.2 Arachis ipaensis
CCGGGTAGCCGTTTACTTATTTGGATATCCGTTTTATTATTTGGATATCCGTTTTGTTGGCCTCGGGGTGATCGATTCCCGGGTAGCCGTTTACTTATTTAGATATCTATTTTATTATTTGGATATCCATTTTATTGGCTTCGGGGTGATCGATTCCTGGGTAGCCGTTTGTTTATTTGGATTCCCATTTTGTTGGCTTTGCGGGTGATCGATTCACGAGTCACTATTTTTGTTATTTGGATATCCGTTTTGTTATTTGGATATCCGTTTTATTGGCCTTGGGTGATCGATTCCCGGGTAGCCGTTTACTTATTTGGATATCCGTTTTATTATTTAGATATCTGTTTTATTGACTTCGGGGTGATCGATTCCTGGGTAGCCGTTTACTTATTTGGATATCCGTTTTATTATTTGGATATCCGTTTTATTGGCTTCGGGCTGATCGATTCCCGGGTAGCCGTTTACTTATTTGGATATCCGTTTTATTATTTGGATATCCGTTTTGTTGGCCTCGGGGTGATCGATTCCCGGGTAGCCGTTTACTTATTTGGATATCCGTTTTATTATTTGGATATCCATTTTATTGGCTTCGGGGTGATCGATTCCCGGGTAGCCATTTGCTTATTTGGATATCCGTTTTATTATTTGGATATCTATTTTGTTGGCCTCGGAGTGATCGATTCCCGGGCCGCTATTTGTGTTATTTGGATACCTGTTTTGTTATTTGGATATCCGTTTTATTGGGAGTGAGTAGACCGATGTTGTTTTGTCATAAGACGAGGTCTCCTGGTCCGAAGTCTCGTCATACCGTGCTGCCATTGTACCTTAGGCTTATTCTCTATTTTAAGACTAGCTCACGTAGGTGTGCTATACTCTTGACCTTGTCTGCAAGGCCCTACTTTGCTTCTTTCTCGTTTCCTCCCATGGTTCTGCATGGATTTTGGTGTGCATCGAGATCGGAAAGGAAGATTCCTGCCGCGTCTCGGGATCTCTTGCGTAGGGCTAGGCTAATGTTGTCGTATTCTACCGCCGTTTCCCGGTCTCCGTGGATGGTTCCGAAGGAGCCATCTTCTGCCGTGAACTTCATTAGAAGGTATTTGGTAAAGATGACGGCGGAGAGGTCGTTGATTGTTTTCCTTCCGAGGATGACGTTATAAGCGGTGGAGTTCTTGAGGACCACGAACTCGGACAGGATTGTCTTCCTCTGGCTTCCCGTCCCTATGGTAAAGGGAAGAATGATGGAACCGTCTGGCTTGAGGAAGTTGTCTCCGAGTCCCGTGACACCGTTGTGGTGTGTTTGGAGATTTTCGTTGCGGAGCCCGAGCTTGTCGAAGGCACCTCGGAAGAGGATGTTAGAGTCTGTGCCGGTGTCCACCAGTATTCTCCGAACTTGTCCTGTTCCGATTCTCGCCGAGATGACGAAAGGTGCGTCTTCGGCCGAGGTGCTGTGCTGGCAATCCTCGGGCAAGAAAGTTATCGTTTTGTCGGCTGTGGTAGCTGGGGCTTGATCTCTGACGGCCAAGACTTTGAGGTCCTTTTTTAGTGTTAATCTTGACTTGCTTGACACATCCTTGCCCGTGATGACATTTACTACTATGGCCGGGTCGTCTTCTGGACTTTCCCTGGGAGGTTGTTTTTGTGTTCTCAGGTTGCGTCCTTCCCTCTCAGGCGACCTGTCTTTTTCCGCACGTTTTGGTTCTCTGATGATTTTTGGCGAACTCTGGGGGGTTGCCGTCTCTTATAGCTTGTTTGAGGGCGTCTTTAAGGTCAAAACAGTCTTGTGTCCTGTGCCCGTAACCTTGGTGGTAGTCGCAGTAAAGGGTCTTGTTGTCGCCCGTTATTTCTCTGAGTTGTCGGGCTTTTGGGATAATACCCCGATCCGCTATCTGGTAGTATATCTCGGTAATCGGGGCTGTCAGGGGGTGTAGTTCGAGAATTTCCCGATCCTGGGTGGTCGGTTTGTGTTGGTTTGTTTGGGTTGGTCTCTTTGACTTTCTCTGGGCATCGGATTATAGCGGGAAGTCGGGTTGCCGTGTGGGGTGTTGCCGTGTTGCCGTTTATTGGCGGCGACGACCTGGCTGACCTCTTCGTCGTTTATGTAGTCTCTGGCGACGTTTTGGATCTCGTGCATGGTCCATACTGGCTTGGTGGTGAGGTGTTTGCGGAAGTCTTCGTTCATGAGCCCGTTGGTTAAACAGAGGCTTGTGACGGAATTCGTGAGTCCATCAATCGTTAGGCATTCATCGTTGAAGCGGTCCAGGTATTTTCGTGTGGATTCGTCTTGTTTCTGTGTGACCCCTAATAAGCTGATGGGGTGTTTAGCTTTGGTGATTCTGGTGGTGAATTGGGCCATGAACTTTCGTGAGATATCGTGGAAGCCAGTTATGGATCCGTTGGGGAGGGCGTTGAACCATTTGATCGCAGGGCCAGCTAAGGTTATCGAGAAGGCCTTACACCGGATCATGTCGGCGGCTCCTTCCAGGTTCATCCTGGCCTCGAAGGCCATTAGGTGTTCCCGGGGATCATTGGTCCCGTCCTATTTCATGTCAGTGGGCTTGTTGAAGTCCTTCAGAAGTTTGGCTCTCAAGGATTTTTCTGTGAACGGGATGGCTTCCATTATCACGTGCATGTTTCCTGCTCGTTTGGCCTCCCAATGGTGCCGTCGGTCGTCTTCTCCGCGTCGGTGTTTCGGGTCTAGGGAAACACTGCGATCGTGCTGTTTGCAGTGTTGTTGCTCAGGGGGCCTAGTGTTCCTAGTATCGCGGTGAGATTAGGTCTTGGAGGTCGCTTGGCTTGTATGCTCTGGGTGGTACCGTTCTTTGGGTGTGACTCGGCCTTTGAGGTTTTGCACCCTGAGGCACAACTCTTGGATTATATGGACCGCCTTCTCTCCCAGGCCATCGGGTGGCCGGGCATCAGTGGGAGGACGATTGTCCTCTCTTGGTTGTTGCTGGGTTGGGGTTGGTTGGCGATGTGCCGCGTTTATTATCCTCTCGTGGGTAGAGTGTTATCTTGGAGTTCGGAGTTGGGCTTTGTGGGTTTGAGTTGGGGTGTCGGGTAGAGGATTGCTCCTCGAGGTTCTTCATCATGCCGCCACGATTTGGCTGTCCCCCGTATCTGTGCAAGAACCTTGAGAACTTTCTTGATCTATTGGCTCCTGAGAGGTCTGAGCTTGGCCACGGTGGTAGCATTTAAGGAGGTCGTTCATGATGTCACAGAGTTGTCACAGGTGAGGCGGCAGATGACAGAGGTTTGGAACCTAGTGTTGAAAGAGGTGACCTCGTGGGTTTGGAGGAAGAGCTTGAAGAGTTCAAAAGAAGAAGCAACCTCGGTAGGCATGGAGCCGAAGTAGAGGGAGAAGATGGGGCCATGGCGCTTGGAGAGACGGAAGAGGGAGTGGTGAATGAGAGGGTCCAAGAGGTGGAGGTGTCCCACTAAAGGGAGGCGAGACTTTGGGCTCAGAAGATTTGGAATTTCACCGTTGGAGTAGGGCGAGGGTGCATAAAAAGTGTTATCACTAAGAAGGTAATTGCAAGTAACATTGTTCCTTTGGGATTTCGCCGTTGGAATAGGGCGAAGGTGTGTTATTGCTGCAAAGGTGATGTAAGTTAAGGAAACATTATTCCTTTGGGATTTCGCCGTTGGAGTAGGGCGAAAGGGTGCATAAACATGCAAAGGTGATGCAAGTTAAGGAAACATTATTCCTTTGGGATTTTGCCGTTGGAGTAGGGCGAAAGGGTGCATAAACCTGCAAAGGTGATGCAAGTTAAGGAAACATTATTCCTTTGGGATTTCGCCATTGGAGTAGGGCGAAAGGATGCATAAACATTCAAAGGTGATGCAAGTTAAGGAAACATTATTCCTTTTTGCTCTCAGTTACACGCAAGAAATCTGAGTTTGATGATTGCTCTTCTGGGTTATCCGCCATGCCGCCACAACATTGCAAAGTCCCCACAGACGGCGCCAATGTACAAGATGTCTCTGGTACGGGTTGAGAGATGGATCGAGAACTTGCGGGTTGAGGCAGATGCCAGATCACTTGACTGGAGCGATGGGGGGCGGTACCTGCAAAGACACTCCAACGCTCAAGTCAGAATGGATCTAAGAGGTAGAAAGTGTGAGGAATGAGTGAATACTTGGAGGGACCTGGGTCCTCTATTTATAGGTGATGGTGAATATCTTATCTTATCTTATTTGGCTAAGATAAGGGGGACGTTTGAATTATCTTATCTTATCTTATCTTATTTGGCTAAGATAAGGGAGACGTTTGAATTCGAAAGTTGGTTAGGAGCTCTAGTGGGCTGGTTCCGGGCCTTCTGGAAGGGCAAAGGGGGTCGGACCCTGGTAACCAGGTTCAGGGACCGTTCTGGGTGTAGGATCCGTGGGTCGGGTCCGTAACAGTATGTATATGGAGATGGTGGTTCTTGATATGAATATGGAGATGGTGGTTCTTGATGGATAGGATATCGGACATTGAAATCTTTTTACTCTTGACCTTGCCAACCAAAATTCGGGTAATTCCTCCGTCCACAATAATATGAATCACTCCTTGGGTGTGAGTAGTAACCCATGTGATATCTCTCTATTATTTTTCCTTAGCACAAAATACCAAAAAGAATTAAATGCACCATGTGGTAAACAGAAAAACAAAGAAGAAGGATAAAGCTAGAGAAATTAAAAGTTAAAAGAAAATAAAAAAAAATAGAGAGGAGACAGGGGGAATGTGAATGAAAAACAAAAAAATTGAGGAAAAAAATAAAAAAAAATTAGTAATACTGAAATAAAACTAATTAAAAGAAAAATTATCCAATCTAAGCAATCAAACAAGTAATAGTTGTCAATCACAGTCATTGCAACGGCGCCAAAAACTTGGAGTTTCTCAAGTTTGACTTGGAGTGGGCAGCGTGTACATGGAGCCTTTGTGATTGAATTGGCGCCAAACTTGGGATTTCTCAAGTTTGGCGCGACCAAGGCAGCAAGCAAGGAAGGCGTTGTGATGATCATGGCGCCAAACTTGGGATTTCCCAGGTTTGGCGCCACCAAGGGAGTAATTCCATATGAAAGGTGTAGAGTATTATATATCATTGGAAAGCTCTGGAAGTTTGCTTTTCAATGCCGCTGGAATCACGTCAATGGAGCCTCTGCAGCTCAAGTTATTTCTATTTGAGTGCAAGGAGGTCAGGGATAACAGCATCATGTACTTTCTTCTTCTTCTTCTACGGAAACTCCATCAGATCCATCCGAATGCTACCTGAAATAAACAGAATTACACACAACTCAAAGTAGCATTCATAGTGACTAAAAGATAATTAAATCTTGATTAAACTTAACAATTTGAATCCAAATTCACTAGGAAAAGATGGAAAAGATGCTCATGCATCAAGAATCACTCTGTTAGAAGAGTGTGGTTAGAGTTGAGTGGTGCAAATGATCAAACAGCTAGTGGATTAGGATTCAAATGAGTATATATACAATGAAAAGTAAATGATAATTGCTGTAAGATAAAGTAAACCAACTAAAATTAACTGGTTAGCAAAAGAAAAGAAAAATGTTTAATCTAGGTATCCTTTGAATTAGCCATTGTCAATACAAAAATCAATCCCCGGCAACGGCGCTATAAACTTGATCACTTGAATCTTGTATCACTACAAAAATCCTTCGGCAAGTATACCAAATTGTCGTCAAGTAAAAACTCACAAAGAGTGAGGTCGAATCCCACAGAGGTTGATTGGTTGAGCAACTTTAGTCAGTAGGATATTCTAGTTAAACTAATCATTCATGGGTATTCGTTGCAGAATTTTAAATGACAGAATTGTAAATGACTTGAAAAGTAAAGAACTGAATTAAAGAACATAAATGTAAAGAGCTGGAAACTTAAATTGCACAAAGTAAATGAATGCTAAAGAGCAAGAAATCTAAATGACTGGAATGTAAAGGGGACTTGGTGATAAACAGAAATTAAACAATGCTATAAAGAATAGGGAAAAATAGGGAGGATTCATTGGAGTTAGGAGATATTACATTCTCCGGATCAACAACTTATCATCTCTTCCTCATTCATGCAACTCATTGACCTCATGGCAATCATGAGTGATCAAATCTGAATTCCTTTGTGATTCAATCTCTATCACTTGATTAATAGCCAATTCCTTGGTCTAATTGCTCATGGAAAGAGATGAGGCTTGGTTCCTAATTATACCACACATTCTTATAGATCCAAGTAGTGGGTGGAGTCAAATGTCACCATATCCAATCCCAAAATCCAGATCTACTCAAATGTGAGAAAGGATTTCAAGCATGATTCTCTGATTCCTTTTCCAAGGATCTCATAAAACCCAATTACATTCAATCTCTTTACCAAGATAATTGAATGTTGAAATAAAGAACGAAATACTTTCTAGTAAATCAAAGAGAGATGAAGAGAATAAGAAATTCAATTCACTATTGATCCATCAAGTACAATAGAGCTCCTTTCCCCAATGAGAGGGAGTTTAGATACTCAAAGCTCGGAAAGAGTACAAGAGATGGAGAAGTGAAGTACATAAAAGTGTAAGTAAATCTCCAAAAGTCCAAAGTCCTTTCCTTACTACCCTCTAAGGGGTTTATATACTGCTCCTATTTTGAAGATAAAAATTACAATTAAAGAAAATAATAAAGAAAATAAAAATCTCTTACTAACTCCCTTGGACTCCTTTCTCTGAGTGAAGGCGTGTTAAGTGGCATGCCACTTGAGAGTGCACACCCATGATGAAGCATTGGCATGCCATGCCCAGAACACGTGGTTGGCACGCCCTCCTTGGTGACCTATATACCCTTCTCTGTTAGATAAGCCTGACATGCCACACCCAGGCACGCCCCTGGAAACGCCAATATCAAGAGTTGGGCGTGCCACGCCTTCGAGCATGCCACTGGCACGTCCATGATGCTGCAACCATGTTTCTTCTCTGGAAAACTAGCCTGGCGTGCCACGCCCAAGCACACTAGCGCAAATGCCAATAATAATAGTAGGGCGTGCCACGCCTTCGAGCACGCCAGTGGCATGCCCATGGTGCTGCAACCATGTTGCCTCTCTGGAAAACTAGCTTGGCGTGCCATGCCCAGGCACGCCAGTAGGCATGCCCACTTTGAATTTTTGGCGTGAAACGCCTAGGCACGCCCATGGCACGCCTTCAATGCTGCATTCATTCCCTTCCCTAGATGATTGACCTGCCGTGCCATGCCCACAAATGCCAGCAGGCACGCCAGCTTTATGAACTTGGCATGCCACGCCTTCGAGCACACCTGATAAACCCCAATTTTGTGGTTGATCTCGTATTGAATTTAGAGGATTTTATCAAAATATCTCACATTTATTCATTGAAATAGCATGCTTTTGTAATTCTCCCGAATTTCATGCTTAAGAGTGAAAACATGCTTTTTAGGCCTTAAAATAGCTAAATTTAATTCACCTTAATTCTATTTGATGCCTTGATATGTTTGTTGAGTAATTTCAGGTTTATAGGACAAGGATTGGATGGAAGAAGTGAAGGGAAAAGCATGCAAAGTGGAGAATTTATGAAGAAATGAGGGTTTGCTGAACTCAAAGCTACGTGCATGTGTCACCCACGCGTACGCGTGAGAAGGAAATTTGCCAGTGACGTGCACGCGTCACCCACTGATGATGCGGGAATTCGCACAGCAACAAATTCCTTCGGCAAGTATACTAAATCATCAAGTAATAACTCACAAGAGTGAGGTCGATCCCACAGGGATTGATAGATTGAGCAATTTTAGTTGGGTGACTTGTCTAGTCAAGCGAATGTTAAAAAGTTTGGTGAATTTTAATGAACAGAAAATAAATCCTCAAGGAAAGTAGAACAATAAAATGTAGAGTATTAGAAATTTCAATGCTAGAAAGTAAATGAATGAAACTTAAATGGCACAAGTACTAGAAATTTAAATGCTGAAAGGTAAAGGACAGAAACTTAAATGGCAGGAAATGTAAAGAACTGAAACTTAAAGAGCAAGAAACTTAAATGAGTTGAAGCTTAAATGACAAGGAAATAAAGGCAAGAATGTAAATGACAATGGAAAGTAAATGGCAGGAAATGTAAAAGGGCTTTGGGTGCTGGGAATTAAAGGAAGTAGTAAATTCAAGGCAATTAAAGGAAACTCAATCAAATCAAAGTGAAGAATAACAAAGAGAAAGATTCATTAGGGATTGGAGATATCAAAATCCATCATGAACCAATGGGTCTCAACTTCATTCTCAATCATATGAAGTAGATCTATGGCAGATTGTAATTAATTGAGTCCCAATTCCTTGGCAACCCAATTTCTTTAATCACAATCAATTTGCCAATTCCTTGATCTAATTGTCATAGGAAGAGGTTAAGTGCATCTCTCTTATCCATAAGCTACACAAACTCTCAAGATCTCAATTCCTTCCGAATGGTGTTGATCAAGAGAGTTGTGAGAGATAGAGCTTCAATCTAATTTCCATGATTCCCCTTCTGAGGCTCTCATGGACATTCAATGGATTTAAACCCCCTTCTAGAGTGAATAGATCAAAATAAGCTTACAAGTTATCTCTTGGCTACAATAAACGGATTGAGAAGAAGAAGAATTTCATTCAATCATGTGAATTACAATAGGGCTCCTCCCCCTAATGATGTAGGGTTTAGTTTATCATTGCTCAGCAAAATCAAGAGGAAAAGAAAATTACATGAAAGTAAAAGAAAGTAAAAAGAAAATGATTCAGGATTTCCCAATTAGGGTCCCTGCTTCCCAGCCTTCTTTTCTAACTTTAAAATCTATCGTATTTATAAACTTTCCAGATCAATCTTCAAGTCTTTGGATATGGGCTTTGGCCTTAGTTGAAGCAAGTTAGGAGTGGCTCTTTCTGATGTTGACACAGGCATTAGCTCACTAACGTTCCATACTTGCATGGGTGCTATTTGGAATGAAAGTTGCTACAGGCGTTAGTGACCAACATTAGTGCACTAACGATGGCTAACGTTGCCTTTAAAATCCTTTAGAAATGTTGTCACTGGTATTAGTATACTAACGTTGCCACCAACATTCTTTCAATCACGCGTACACATCGCCCACGCATACGTGTCGCTGACCAATTTTCCATGCATTCCTCTTGAAATTATCGAAGACGTTAGTGTGCTAACTTTAGGTAACGTTAGCACACTAACGTTGGCACCATATTTTTTTAGTAACGTTGGTGAGCCAACTTTGGGCCACCAATATTGCTTGTCAACTTTGAAATGTTAGTGGGCAACGTCAGTGAGCCAACTTAGGCCACTAATGTTGCTCACTCTTTTCCTTGGAAACGTTGATAGGCAACGTTGGTGAGCCGTCCTGGACCACCAACGTTGCTTCCCCTTCCTTGTGCCAATGTTGATAGGCAACGTTGGTGAGCCATCTTGGGCCACCGACATTGCCTCCGCTTCCTTGAGCCAACGTTGATCAGCAACGTTGGTGAGCCAACTTTGGCCACCAACGTTGCCTCCTCCTTCTTTGCAACGTTAGCCATAGCGTTAGTGCACTAACTTTGGCCACTAATGCCATGGCCTCTTAATGGCTAGAATCGTTGTCGGTCTAGATTTTCTTCCAAAATAAGGAAATCAATTCGTTGTGAGCGTAGCTCCAAACCAACTAACAATCCTTGCGATCAAATTAGGATACGGGTTTTGTGTCACGAATAATGAACCCCAATGAAAATTAACCGAAGTATTTAGACTCCGGGTCGTCTCCCTAGGAAACAATGAAGTGCTCAATTATTGGCTATAAAAGGGTATAAGGGAATAAATCAAATATTGATAATCATGAGAGGCCAACCTATTAAGTCTACTTCCCAAAAGCTTTAAGTACGTAACATCTACTCCTAAGCTTAGAAGTACGTCAAATAGGTTTGATCACATCAACCCGTAAGTCCCAACCTACCCACTAATTAACTTAGTAGTGGGTTAGCATCAATGGGTGTCAAATTGATCACCAAGGGTTCTCAAATCACCAAATCCATTATATCCAATGACTCAAGTTTACCCAATTCCATTAGCTTAGACCAAGAGTTGACAAAACTACTCAAAAACTAAGGAAAACATTTCATCAAACACATAGAGTGCAATAGAAATAAACATCATAAATTACAAGAATAATAAAATCTACCAAATACTAATTGCAAGAAGAATAAATTCACAATTCAATTCATCAATAAAAAGAAACATCAACATCAATTTGCATTAAATGTAAACCGATTCCAACATGAGTTCATCATCACAAAAGAGAGCAAAAGGAGAAATTAACATCACAAATAAGGGAATCAAGATGTAGAGATGAGAAATAATAAAAGAAACAAGATGAGATCAAGTAATTAAATATGAATCTAAGAAAATCTAACCTAATTCTAGAGAGAAAAGGGAGCTTCTCTCTCTAGAAAACTAACTAAAGGTTCATGTTGGCTAAACTAATTGCTCCCCCCTTTGCTTGGACTTCAATTCTGCATGAATTACACTCAGAAACAAGTTGGATTTGGACCTGGGCAGCTCAGAAATTGCCCCAGCATTTTGCCTTTAAGTGGGTCATGTGAGAGTATTGGCGTGTGCGCGCCATGTGCGCGTGCGCGTCGATTGGCAAAATCTTCACCCGCGCGGACGCGTCATGTACGCGTGCGCATCTCAATGTAAAACCACTTTTGCGCGTGCGCGCCTTGTACGCGTGCGCGCCCATTGGTGCATTCCCAATCTTTGTTTCTTCATGCATTCTCCCCTTTGCATGATTTCCTCCTCATTCTTTCCTTCCAATACTTGCCTTATGATCCTGGTTCACTCAATAAACACATCAAGGCATCGAATGGAATTAAAGTGAATCATAATCACCAATTTAAGGGCCTAAAAAGCATATTTTTACGCTTAAGCACAATTCAAGGGAGAATTACAAAACCATGCTATTTTATTGAATAAATGTGGGAAAAGGTGGTGAAATCTTCCAAAATAAGCACAAGATAAATCACGAAATCGGGGTTTGTCAAAAATCTCCCACACTTAAACTAAGCATGTCTTCATCCTAAAATCAAGAAAGAAACAAAGGGTATTAACATTTATTCAATGCAACTAACTAAATGCAATCTATCTATATGCTATCTATTTACATGATGCAATGGCTTAGTCAAAATAAATCAATCTCCAAGAATACACATACAAGCACAAGGGCTAAGGTATTAGCAATCAAAGAAAACCACAATTGGATTGAATCATTGAAAGATTTCACAAACTTGCAAGAAAAGATGATCATGGGTGAAAACATGTAGTTGAGCGATCGAACCCTCGCCGGATGTGTATCCGCTCTAGGCACTCAAGTATATGGGGTTGATTCACTCAATTCTCCCCTAATCATGCTTTCCAAGATTTGTTTTTCATCTAACAATCAACAATTATTTCATGCATGCATACAAATATCATGAGGACTTCCCATAGGTTGTAACGGGGCCAGGTCAAGGTAGGATGCATATGGTCAAGTGAGCTTAAAATTCGAATCTTTGATTAACTTAAACTTCCCACCTAACCTATGACAACCTAAACAATTCTAAACAACCTAGCTATCCATCCTTCACTTTTTCACATACTCATGCATTCTTTTTAGATTCTCACACATATGCATTGAATTTATGAAACCTTAAACTTTGGGACATTTTGTTCCCTTTTTGTTGCAAAAAAATTTTTTTTTTACTAAAATATATGCAAGAATATCAATGCATATGATTTACACATGATTAATACATGAGTATGTTCCCAATTCCCAAGATTCTCAACACAAATACAAAAATACACTTTTATCTCTACCCAATGTACCCAACTTCCCAAAACCAAATGATAAACACTCTCCCCTTTGCATACTTTCCTCCTCATTCCTTCCATCCAATACTTGACTTATGAACCTGAGATCACTCAACAAACACATCAAGGCATCAAATGGAATTAAAGTGAACCATAATCACCAATTTAAGGGCCTAAAAAGCACGTTTTTACGCTTAAGCACAATTCAAGGGAGAATTACAAACCATGCTATTTCATTGAATAAATATTTCTTGTGATTCCAGTTGCGTTAGAAAGCTGACATTCAGAGCTTTCCAACAATATATAATACTTTATAGTGGGCATGAAATTGGAGCACAAACCAGAGGTATCTTTTAAGCCCAAAAAACACCAACTGGGTAGCAAGTGTGACGTTAGCCACACTAACTTCAGCACTAATGTCACACTTGTAGCGTTAGTGTGGCTAACGTTAGCACTGACGTTAGCACCTGGACCTCAACTTGATTCTCTTTCAAGGACCACCCAACCTCAAGAAGCAAGCCCACAAGTGTCAACCAATCAAGGACACAAGAAGCATCTAGAAAAGGAATTTTTATTTAATTGTAAATTGCTTTTAATTTCATTTTGTAATTTAGGAGAGCCTATATAAGGGCCTTAGCTTTTACATTCAAAGGGGATTCTGGAATGGGGGATTGAAGAGGGGTCTTCGGACTCCCTCCCCTCACACACTTTTCCTTCTCTTTCTTTTCTTTGTACTTTTCATTCATGAATTTTGAAGTTTCAATTTTAGTTTTAATCTTCATCTTTACTTTTCTGCACTTTCTTTCTTTTCCATTTCCAGAGCTATGAACAACTAAACCCCTTTCATTGGGTTAGGGAGCTCTGTTGTAATTTGATGGATCAATACTAATTTTCATTACTCTTCTTCTATCTTTTCTCTTGATTTTACTAGAAAGCTTTCAATCTTCATCCAATTGGGTAGTTATCTTGGAAAAGAAGCTATTCATACTTGGATCTCTTTTGAACCTTGGAAGAGGAATGAAGAGATCATGCTAGAAATGCTTTCTCGTGTTGGACCAAATTGGGTTTGGTTGGGTATGGTGACTATAATCCTACCAACACTTGATTTGGGAATGCATGTGGTATAATCAATGACCATACTTCATCTCTTCTCATGAGCAATTGACCAAGGAATTGGCTATTGATCAAGATTTAAGAGATTGAATTACCAAGGAAAGTAATTCGATCACTTAAGATTGCCAAGGAGATCAATGAATACATTGATTGAGGAAGAGATGAAAATAAACTTGAT
>NC_029790.2:70768142-70819932 GCF_000816755.2 Arachis ipaensis
GAATAAGTGGGTAAAGAATTGATAAAACCATACAATTAAGCACAATATAAACCATAAAATAGTGGTTTATCAACCTCCCCAAACTTAAACATTAGCATGTCCTCATGCTTAGTTGAAGGAGATAAAATAAACGAGTAGGAACATGTAGAACTCATGTAATGCAATGCAACCTATATATATGAATGCAACTATATGATTCTTGTCTACTTGATCAAAGTAAATAGGCTCTTCAAGACAATCACAATTCAAACTCCACTAATTCAATTCCTATACAGTAAGAATAGATAAAAAATGCAAGAAGGCAGCTCATGAAAGCAGGGAACATAGAAATTCAAGCATTGAACCCTCACTGATGATGTATGTACACTCTAATCTCTCTAGTGTATAGGGCAATCACTCGATCCTTCTCTAATCATGCTTTCTAATTTTTTTTTTCTTCTCTTAACCAATCAACAACATTTAATATATTAATGCAAACATCATGAGGTATTTTCAAGGTTGTAATGGGGCCAAGGTAAGGGTAAGGATACATATATGGCTAAGTAAGCTTATAAATTGAATCTTTAATTAACCCAAGCTTCAACCCAACATATATATATTCTATATAACTTAAAATTCACACCTAGCTACCCAAAATTTTTCTTTCACATTCCATATTCATGTATCAACTTTTTTTTTTTAATTTTATCATACATGCATTGATCTTTGAATTCTTAACTTAGCATTGGGGTAATTTTATCCCCTTTTTTATTTATTGGATATTTTTGGATTTTTTTTCAACATAAACATAAAAATAAACATAGCTAATCAATGCATATAGATTTTTAATTCTTATAGTTTCACATGAGTAGGTACCAAAATTCCCATTGTATTATCATGACACATTCCCTTATTATCTTGTGTTCTCACAATTTCCCATACTTAATTAACACACACAATTCTATCTTAAGCAAACCAAAGATTCAATTGGGGTATAAAATTATTTTTCCGCTTAAGGCTAGTAATGTGGTAAATTACATAACAAATGGGATTTAAAGGCTCAAAGTAGTTAACAAAGGTAATTGAGAGGGTAGGCTTAATTTGGATAAGTGAGTTTAAACAAATAATGGCCTCAATCATATGCAAACATATAAATATATTAAACATTGGACATATAGGATGAAACAAAATATAGATTACAATCATAGAGAAGTAAACACACAAGAATAAAATAATTATGGTTAAATAATATAACCATGCATTTGGGCTCAAATCTCACAGGTTGTGTGTTCTTTGGCTCAAAAATTATGTTCCAAATACAATTTCAAGTAGTTTTAACATAAGATTTTTGGTTAAAATTAGTGAAATTTTGTTCTAAAGATAGGGTCTTAGAAGAAACTTATTGTCTTTTCAATCAAGTAGAACATGCATGCAACTAACCTATTACTATGTAAATTATCCTATTCTACAAAAGAAAAAACTAACTAAATATCCTAATTTATTGGTGTTAGGGAAGAGAAATTACCTCCGGGAGTCAGGTACTGACTGACCTCCCCACACTTAAGGCTTTGCACCGTCCTCGGTGCCATCTGTCAGGAACAAGGGTGGGCTGGTAGCAGTATCTCCACAGTCGGGACCATCATGGCTCCCTGTGCTGGTAAAGAAAGTAGAGTCCGGGGTGTCTGAGTCCTTGAATTTTCCCATAATCAGCTCCTTAAGGTATGTGAATCGGCGCTTGTTACGGCGCTCCCTTAGCTTAGTTTTCTGTTCCTGCCGATCGATTTTTAAGTATCTGATGGAGCAGTTGGGTTGTTGTAGGTGCTTGTGGTGCTGAAGGAGGAATGTCCTTAGCCGGTTCAGTAGGCTGGCTAGTAGTGGCTGCTAGAAGTCTAATATATTTCCCGTTAGGGACGTACTGATCATCCCGTGGAAGCATGGCTTTGGTGTCCCCAGCTCTGTAGGAGACTCCGGCTGCCGAGATGAGATCTGAGACCAAGGCGGGAAAAGGTAAGTTACCCGCAATCTGTACGTGTTCCATGGCATTCCAGATGTGTCATGGTAGATTCAGAGGCTGGTCTGTAAGGATGCACCATAGTAAAACGGCCATGTCTGTAGTGAAGGAGGATTCGTGAGTGCTTGGAAAGATGTAGTGGGACATGATCTGTACCCATACGTGAGCCTCCAAGGTAAGTGCTGAAGCCGATATTCCCTTAGGATGGGAACGGTGGTATTCGTAGATCCATCTGCTTCCAGGTAGTGCAATAACTCTGAGAACAGCGTCCTAGTCAAATTGGTACATCTGGCGCCTGAGTGAGGCTTCTTGAAAGGCATCCAATCGTTCTGGAGCAGGGGGAAGATCTAGAGCTTGTTGAATGGCCTCTTCTGTAATGGGGACTTGCTTCTGACGGACATAGACAGACTGCAGGATTGGCAGGTGGAAATTAGAGTAGAACTCAACTACCCAAGAAAGATTAACCTGCCTTAGCTGTCTCTGGAGGAAACCCCATTGTCTTCGTTCAATTTGCGGCTCAACAAAGGTAGCAATATTGAGCGGGAGGATAAGAAGGTATTCGTTGTTGTAGCTCTGTTCTGCTAGGATAGGGAACATCTGCTCACAATAGCGATTGGGAAATCGCGCATGTCCTTTGCTGGGAAGGCTTTCTCTTTATCATCAACCTTTATAATCCTCCTAATTCTTTTTGTTGAGGGCTTTACTGCAGTTGAAGAAGGCTCTGCTACTAATGCTCTTTTTGTTACTCTTCTTGCTGGTGGTTTGGGAGTAGCTTTGTCTTTTCCTTTCTTGGTGGCCATCCTGAAAAGGGGAAGAGAAAGTAACTTAAGTTCAAAGAGATAGAGCAAGGAAGGGGATGGTATAAGTGATAAACAATGCACGGTAAAGAAGATGTCGTTAACACATGGTCATGACTACATGTGAAAAGTTCACCAATGGAAATATGGCAAGTGCATTTGAGGACAACTAAAAGCAAGGTGTTTATTGGCATGCAGGCAAAGGCATGAGTAGCATAGATCAAGCATTTAATTAATCGAATGTGTTATCACTCGTAACAAACTAGCCATCACATTTGTATTGACAATAAAATTCAATTAATACAATAGTAAAGCGAATTTGTGAAAAGCAAGCATTGGATAGTAGAATAGAATAACGTAGAAAGATGCATAATGCCATAAGGGCGTTTTCACAAACACATAGAATGCATGGTAAATAAGCTATTTGAAAATAATAATTTGAACATGCAAGCAACCCGTTAAAAAAATAATATATAATTGCCAAATAATTTTAACACCAAGTAATGCGAAATAATGAGTCAAAGAAATTTCTAACACCAAGTAAAAAGGAAAAAAAGAAAGAAAAAGAAAATATGGATAATGAAAGTAAAAAGAAAAGAAAAGAAGATAACATAAAAATAAGAAGAATAATAGAAAAGTAAGGAGGGAAGAAGAAAAAGAAAAAAAAAACCTTGTTAATAGGGTGAGAGAGAGAGTAGAAAGTGAGAAAGAAGGAAGAAGAAGAATGAAAGAAAGAAAGAAAGAAGAAGGGAAAAAAAATGTAGGATTTGGTGAAAAGAAAGATAAGATATGTTGGCAAATCAGGAAAGCTGTGCGGCGCAAGCGACGCGGCCGCCTGGGGCACGCGGTCGCGTGAATTGCACTTATTCGGATTGACGCGGTCGCGTGACCCGTTTTATGCTACTGGCGCGTGGGCAGCCTCGCGCTCGCACAACTCTCTGTTCGAAATCTTATTTTGCCAATTTTTAGGGGACGCGGTCGCGTGGTCAACGCGATCGCGTGCGTGGCCATTATAGGGGTATGATATGGACGCGTGAGCCATGCGTCCGCGTGGTAAGAATTGTGCGTTCAGCACTAATCCAGCACCACGTTAGCACAACTTTCGGTCGTGCACCCTTTTTCACGTCGATTTCCAGGGCACGCGGCCGCGTGAGTGACGCGGTCGCGTGGAAGGCCAATGTTCCCACATGACGCGGACGCGTCAGCGACGCGGTCGCGTGGGGTGATTTGTGCCAAAGGCACGCCGCCAGCCACGTTCTCGCGTAACTTTCTGTTCGCTTTCTTATTCTTTCTGAGCCACCTGCGACGCGGACGCGTCAATGATGCGGTCGCGTCGCGTAAATTTTTTTTTTTAATAAAAGTATGCAAGTGTAGATGCAGATTAAATGTACTAATAAAGAAAAGAGTTATTGAATAAGATAACTAATAATAAAGAAAAGAACGATCATACCATGGTGGGTTGTCTCCCACCCAGCACTTTGCTTTAACGTCCGTAAGTTGGACGCTCCACTAGCTCAGTTTTCGGCTATGTGTGGATCTTCCAAGAGGAAGATCTCGAGCTCCTTGTTTTTCTTCATCTTCTCGCCATGGTACAGCTTTAAACGATGTCCATTAACTTTGATGAGTTCAGAGCTTGAAGGATGACTTAGGTGAAAAACTCCATACGGTTTGGCCTTCTCTACTCTGTATAGACCTTCCCATCTTGATCTCAACTTGCCTGGCATGAGCCTCAGTCGAGATTTGTAAAGGAGGATTAAGTCCCCAGGTTGGAACTCTTTCCTCTTGATGTGCTGATCATGTACAACTTTCATCTTCTCCTTGTATAGCCTTGAGTTCTCATACGCCTCTAGGCGAAGGCTTTCTAATTCTTGTAGTTGCAATTTCCTTTCAGCTCTGGCTTTCTCAAATCCTATGTTGCACTCCTTTACTGGCCAAAAGGCTTTGTGCTCTACTTCAACTGGAAGATGACAGGCTTTTCCATAAACTAAGCGGAAAGGACTCATCCCAATGGGTGTCTTGTATGCTGTTCTGTATGCCCAGAGTGCATCTTGTAGCCTGGTGCTCCAGTCTCTTCTATGAGGTTTGACTATCTTCTGCAAGATACGCTTTATCTCTCTGTTTGACACCTCGACTTGCCCGTTAGTCTAAGGATGGTAGGCTGTTGCAACCTTATGAATTATCCCATGCTTCTTCATTAATCCTATTACAAAAATGGGTGCCTTGATCGCTCACGATTACTCGTGGTGATCCAAAGCGACAGATAATGTGGTTTCGCACAAAGGAAACAACAGTGTTAGCATCATCAGTGCGGGTAGGAATTGCTTCCACCCATTTGGAAATGTAATCCACAGCTAACAATATATAAAAATAACCATTAGAATTTGGAAATGGACCCATGAAGTCAATGCCCCAAACATAAAAAATTTCACAGAAAAGTATAATTTGTTGAGGCATCTCATCCTTCTTGGATATATTACTAAATTTTTGGCATGGAAAACAAGATCTACAAAATTCAGCAGCGTCTCTAAAAAGAGTAGGCCACCAGAATCCACAGTCTAAGATTTTTCTAGCCGTTCTTTGAGGGCCAAAATGTCCTCCACTCTCAGATGAGTGACAAGCCTCTAAGATGGACTGGAATTCTGATTGAGGCACACACTGTCTAATTACCTAGTCAGCACCACATCTCCATAAATATGGGTCATCCCATATATAATATTTAGACTCGCTTTTCAGCTTGTCTCTTTGATGCTTAGTAAAGTTTGGAGGAAAAGTGCGGCTAACGAGATAATTAGCTACAGGTGCATACCAAGGGACTACCTCAGATACTGCTTGCAGGTTATCAAATGGGAAATTATCAGCTATAGGAGTGGAGTCATCTTTAATGTGCTCAAGGTGACTCAAGTGGTCTGCCACTAGATTCTGGTTACCACTCCTATCCTTAATTTCTAAATCAAATTCTTGTAGTAGCAGTATCCAACGTATAAGCCTTGGTTTGGATTCCTTTTTAGCTAATAGATACTTTAGTGCTGCGTGGTCTGAGTACACTACTACTTTCGTACCAAGTAAATAGGTTCGGAATTCATCCAGAGCAAAAACAATAGCAAGAAGCTCTTTCTCAGTAGTAGTATAATTAGACTGAGCGGCATCTAGAGTTTTAGACGCATAAGCAATTACAAAGGGGTCCTTACCTTCACGCTGAGCCAGTGCTGCACCTACTGCATAGTTGAAAGCATCGTACATTATTTCAAATGGCTGGCTCCAGTCTGGTCCTCTCACAATTGGAACTTGAGTCAGGGCGGTCTTCAGCTTATCAAACGCTTGTTTGCAATCCTCACTGAACTCGAACTCAATATCTTTCTGCAGTAGTCTGGATAAGGGATGTGCTACCTTACTAAAGTCCTCCATGAATCTCCTGTAAAAACCTGCATAGCCAAGAAACGAACGGACTTTCCTCACAGAAGAGGGGTAAGGTAAACTAGAAATAACATCCACCTTTGCTGGATCTACAGAGATGCCAGTATTAGACACAACATGTCCTAGTACAATCTCTTGTTTAACCATAAAATGATATTTTTCAAAATTCAATACAAGGTTTGTACTGACACATCTATCTAATATTCTAGATAAACTATCCAAGCAAAGAGTAAAGGAGTCACCATATACACTAAAGTCATCCATAAAAACCTCTATACATTCCTCAATACGATCAGAGAAAAGACTCATCATGCACCTTTGGAAAGTAGTTGGTGCATTGCACAAGCCAAAGGGCATTCTCTTATAAGCATAAGTTCCAAAAGAACATGTGAAAGTGGTCTTTTCCTGATCTTCAGGAGCTATATGAATCTGGAAATAGCCTGTGTAACCATCTAAGAAACAATAATGTGATTTACCTGACAGGCGATCCAGCATTTGATCAATGAATGGAAGAGGATGGTGATCCTTACGAGTGGCCTGGTTTAGGCGTCTGTAGTCAATACAGACCCTCCAGGTGTTCTGAACTCTGGTTGCCATGAGCTCTCCATGCTCATTCTTCACTGTAGTAACTCCAGACTTCTTTGGCACCACTTGTACTGGGCTTACCCATTCACTGTCTGAGATGGGGTAGATGATATCTGCCTCCAGTATTCTGGTCACTTCTTTTTTGACAACCTCTAAGATAGTGGGATTCAGTCTTCTCTGGGGTTGACGGACAGGCTTTGCTCCCTCTTCTAAAAATATTCTGTGCTAACAAACTCGAGGGTTGATGCCTACTATGTCTGCCAAACTCCAACCAATTGCCTTTTTGTGCCTCCTCAGCACACTAAGTAACTGCTCTTCTTGTTGAGAAGTGAGTTCCCTTGCAATGATAACTGGAAACTTTTGCTTGTCCTCAAGGTAAGCATATTTGAGGTATGGAGGGAGGGGTTTCAATTCTAACTTCTGCTCATGGTCAGGCTCTGGGTTGTCTGGAGCTGGTAACAATGGTAAAGCACTTTCATTGTTCTCTGAGAATGTCCTCACACTTGGAACTTGTCCTATGTACTTCTTTTCAAATTCCCCCTGGTGAACTTCAGCCACGGTTTCATCTATGATATCACACTGGAGGATAGAATGATCCTCTGGAGGATGCTTCATAGCTCCATTCAGATTGAAGGTTACTACTCGGCCATCTATTTCAAAAGAGTATGTTCCTGAAAAAGCATCCAATTTGAACTTTGAGGTCTTCAGGAATGGTCTTCCGAGTAGGATTGACGATGGTTTCTCTGACTCATTTTGGGGCATCTCCAGGATATAAAAATCAATGGGAAAAGTGAGTCCCTTAATGCTCATTAATACATCTTCAGCAACTCCAGCCACTGTAATAATGCTTTTATCTGCTAACACAAAATGAGCTGCCGACCTTTTTAAGGGAGGGAGCCTCAAATTATCATATATAGACAAAGGCATTATACTAACACATGCTCCTAAATCACACGTGCAGTCAGAAAATATCACACCACCAATAATACAATTAACCATACATGGACTTGGATCATTACACTTTTCAGGTATACCTCCCATTAAAGCAGATATAGAACTACCTAAAGGAATAGTTTCTAATTCATTAATTTTGTCTTTATGTATACATAAATCTTTTAGAAACTTTGCATATTTAGGTACCTATTGAATAACATCAAAGAGGAGAACAGTTACCTCAACCTTTTTGAATATTTCTACCATTTTGGGATCAGGTTCCAGCTGCTTCCTGGGCTTCCTTGCAAGTTATGGAAATGGAATGGGAATGGTGTCTTCTGCAGTGTCTGCGCCCTTTGGTGCTTCTTCCTGTGATTGGGCTTCTTCTTCTTCAGCCATGTCCTGTATGTCCTCTTCCTCTTCAACATCTTCTACTTCCACCACCTCTTCAGTTTGGATCCTCCTGATTCCTCTCCTGCAGTGTGGTTCCGGATCTTAGGGTGATGGCATTGATGCCACCCTTGGGATTAGATAATGGTTGAGAGGGGATTCCACTGGAGCTCAAAGGCTGGTTATTGGAGTTATTCATTGATCCAATCTGTGAGATAAGAGCTTGCAAGGTAGAGTTCAGACCATTTAGAGTAGAATTAAGGTTATTTTCCATGGCCTGTTGTCTCCGATCAATAGATTATAGTAACTCATCATTAGCAGATGAAGAGGGGTAAGTGATCTGAGAGGTCTGCTGTTGGTTATTCTGTGATCCTTGGGATTGCCTCAGGTGAGGTGCTCTGTATGGCTGGTTCTGGTTCTGCTGCCTGTTGTTGTTATTATTCCACCTTTGATTTCTCTGATTATCTCTGCCTCATCTGTTATTGTTATCCCTCCAATTCTGGTTAGGATTATCTCTCCAATTCAGGTTAGAATTGTCCTGCAATCCATGGCTGTAGCTGCCACCTTGATTATACCCTTGGTTGGGGCGGTCATAGAAGTTATGAGTGGCTGCCACGGTGTTATCTTCCTGCTGGAGCTGCGGACATTCATCAGTATAATGGCTATAATCAGCACATATTCCGCAAACTCTTTGTGGGACTAACTGTTGGCTTTGCTGTGGTGGAGAAGGTTGAGCTTGCTGAACTTGTTGTTGATTCAATTGCATCTGCTTCAGTAAGTTGGTCATTTCACAGATACTCTGAGTTAGAGCAGCAGTCTCTCTGCTAGAGGATACTTCTGCAATAGCTTTTGAACGGCCTTGTTTCTGCCTGTGATTCCGTGTAGATTCAGCTAAGTCGCTGATCAATTGCCATGCCTCATCAGTGGTCTTGTACTTTTTCATAGACCCATTGCTACCACTTTCCAATGTGGTCTTATCTTGGGGTCTCATACCCTGAGTGACGTAGCCGAGCAACACTATCTTGTCAATCATATGGTGGGGGCATGCTTCCAGAACGTTGTTGAAGCACCCCCAGTATTCATAGAGAGTCTCGGATTCATCCTAAACAATTATGGAAATGTCTTTCCTCAGTTTATCAGTAACTTCAGCTGGAAAGAATTTTTCCAAAAATTCTCTTCTAAGTGTATCCCATTTGGATACAGTTGCTGCGGGTTGAGTGTAGTACTACTCTCTCGCCTTTCCCTCAAGAGAGAATGGGAAAGCTTTTAACAAAATTGAAGTTTCATCTGCACCATCATGCCTAACAATAAAACAGGCTGCTTGGAAGTCTCTAAGGTGCTTGATAGGCTCTTGAGTAGGTAAGCCATGAAACTTGGGCATCAAATTGAGCAGTGCAGTCTTTATTTCAAAGTCTGTAGCCACCGCTGGATGATGCGCTTGAAATAGTTGCATTGAAAAATCAGGGGCTCCAGCCTCTTGGATAGTCATTCTCCTAGGTGCTTCCATGTCACCTGCGCGTAAATCAACCGAATCAGCAGAAAGGGAGCCTGTTTCTTCCTCAAGTGACGTTTCATATCCACCCTCAGAGAGGACTAACCGACACCGAGCTTGCCTTATTCGTGAAATAGTTCTTTCAATCTCAGGATCGAATACTGGAAAGCTTGGATCAGGAAGTGAACGCGTCTTCTAATGAAAGAAACATGAAGCTCATAATAGCAAAATAAAATAAAATGCAAATAAATAAATTTCAATTAATAACTTTAGCACTCTATTGCAACTCCCCGGCAACGGCGCCAAAAATTGACGTGGCACAAATTGGCGAGTTAAGAAATTAATATAAGAAATACGTTGCAAGTACAGTTCTTAACCAACCAGAAATCCGCTTATCAATTTAGAAGGTTGTCACAAAATTTAAATTAAAATACTGGGAGTATGAGTCCCAGGTCGTCTCCTAACGAGTTGCAGAAAAGTGTGCTATTTTATTAATTAGATGTTTTCAAAAAATGGTTTGAGTTGAATAACAGGAAATTAAATTAGAGAAATTATGTAATTTTAAATAAAAGCCTTGGCTGGGAGTAGATTAGTTGGAAGCCCTATTCTTGTTGGAGTGCTCTCAAGATTAATTGATAATTGAGGGTTGTTCTGTTTAGTTATCCCTTACTAGGTAAGGGAAAGTCAAGCAAGTTGGAAAGCTATTTCTATTCACAAGTCCCAATCCGCTTACTTGGAAGGATTGGTGTCAGGGACTAGAGAGCAATCCAACAATAAACCCAATTACAATTTTTCTTTTAAGCATCCCAACTCAAGGTCTTCCTTTCAATCAACTCCCATCCAAGTTATGGAACTACTCGCTTATTGTGAATGTAGAATTCATAACATAGGAAACGGAATTAAAGAAAGACATGATAAATAAAAATCAAAGGGATCAATTAAAAATAAAAATATTTCTTGTATTAATAAATCCTAAAAATAATCCAATAGTAACTCTGAGTAAATAAAGGACATGGAAGAGTAAGAGACAGGTAAAGAAAATAAACTAGATTGACGAAGTCTTGCTGAGGTAATAACTCTTCTCAATATCCCAATCTAAAAAGCAATAGAAATAAAATCCTAAGAACTATGAATGTGTAGAGAGAAAACCTAGTGGAGGAGTAAAAACTAGATCTAAAACTCAGAATTCTCTGTAATAAATCATTATTTTCATTTCTGCATGTTCCTTGGATCTAGTCTGCTCTTCTGGGCCAAAAATTGGGTCAAAACAGGGCCCAAAATCGCCCCCAGTGAATTCTGCAGATCGCGCATATCACGCGATCGCGTCATTCATGCGGACGCATCATTCGGCATTTTGCCTTACGACGCGTGCGCGTCGTCCACGCCTCCGCGTCACTTGTGCAGTTCCAATCTGCGTGGTCGCGTGAGCCATGCGTCCGCGTCACTGCGATTTCCTCTATGTCGCGTGGTCGCGTGAGCCATGCGTCCGCGTCACTTCTCGTTGGTCATCTCCTCAATTTCTTGTGTTCCTTCCATTTTTGCAAGCTTCCTTTCCAATCTCCAAGTCATTCATGCCCTATAAAGCCTGAAACACTTAACACACATATCACGACATCGAATGGGATAAAGGAGAATTAAAATACATAATTAAAAGTCTTTAGGAAGCAAGTATTCAATCATGTAATAATTTCAAGAAGGAAATATAAATGCATGCCAATCATATGAATAAGTGGGTAAAGAATTGATAAAACCATACAATTAAGCACAATATAAACCATAAAATAGTGGTTTATCACAATCACTCAAACAAGAATTCATAAAACTAGCACAAGATCTAAGCAAAATTAAACTAAGGAATTCAAATTGAACAATTAAAACTAGTAATTAACAAGATCCAATTCAGAACTCACAAAGGGAAGATCAAATTAAAGCTAGATCTAGAGAGGAACAAGGGTTTCTCTCTCTAGAAGAACAAAGAACCAAAAACTAGCTAAAAATTGTGTCTAGTGTAAAATGATTGATCCTCCCTTTCCCCCTAGCATCCTTGGGTCTTTTCCATGCAGAAACAGCTTGAATTTGGGCCCGATGAGCCTCAGAAATCGCCAGGCACGATTTCCTTTAATGAGGTCACGTGCACCTTTCTGCGCGTGCGCGCCATGCGTGCGTGCGCGCCGATTGCTTTTGTGATCCACGCGTGCGCGCTAGGTGCGCATGCGCGTCAATGGGAATTCTTTGACCCACGCGGATGCGTCCATCCTTGCGCGCCACTTCCAGCTATCCTTATCCACGCGTGCGCGTGCGCGCCAATGCTGAATTTCCCAAAATCCAAATCCTCATGTTCCTTCCATTTGTGCATGCTTTCTTCATCTCTTTTAGGCCATTCCTACCCTATAATTCCTGAAATCACTCAATAAATACATCACGGCATCGAATGGCAATAAAAGAGAATCAAAATATAGCAATTTTAAGGCAAAATAAGCATGTTTTTCATTATGGAGCCATATTAGGAAGTGAACACAAAACCATGCATTTTTTGTGAATAAGTGTGAGAAATATTGACAAAACCCCCCCAAATTCTACACAATATAAACCACAAAATTGGGGTTTATCACTCAGTGTGGTATCCTTCATAGCTCTCTTCATGTTGTCCCCAAACAGTTGGAGGTTAGCTTGTTGTGCTCAGTGCAGCCAATTGCAATCCGTCCAACCTCTTTGACATCACCTCCATCTATTGTTGAAGTTACTGGTGCATCAGCTTATTCTGAGCTAAGATGGCATCCATACCTTCAAGCTCATAGACACCTCTCTTTGGGGCTACTTGTCTCTCCGAGGAGTAGAAATACTGGTTGTTAGCCACCATATCTATGAGATCATGTGCATTTTGTGAAGTTTTCATCATTTGGAGTGACCCTCCTGAAGAGTAATCCAAATCTTTTTTTGCTTTCATAGAGAGGCCCTCAAAAAAGTTTTGGAGCTTCACCCATTCAGTAAACATGTCTGGAGGACATCTTCTGATTAGTGCTTTATACCTCTCCCAAGCTTCATATAGTGACTCTCCCTCCAATTGTCTGAAAGTTTTCACATCAGTCTTGAACTTGATGATTCTTTGAGGGGGGTAGAACTTGGCTAAGAACTTGCTAACCAAGTCATCCCAGTTGGTGATGCTTTCCTTTGGGAAGGTTTCCAACCATTGAGTAGCCTTGTCTCTTAGAGAGAAGGGAAACAACAGCAGCTTGTATATGTCTGGATGCACCCCATTGGTCTTTTCAGTGTCACATATCCTCAAGAAAACAGAGAGATGTTGATTTGGGTCCTCTGAAGTATTTCCTCTATGCTGGCAATTATTCTGAACTATGGTGATGAGCTAAGGTTTAAGCTCAAAGTTATTGGCATTCACATTTGAAGTAAGAATGCTACTCCCACAGTTTCTATGATCAGGGGTAGTATAGGAGGCTAGCACCCTCTTGGAAGGTTGACCATGGTTGTTGGCAACCTCCTCAGGTGGATTGTGCATGTTGTCCTCCATGACTTGATCAAGATCCTCCTCTTAGTCTTCTTCTCCAATTATACCCTTCCCTCTTGTTCTCTTCTAAGTCTCAGGAAGGTTCCTTCGGGTTCAGAATCAAAGGAAGTAGAGGCACCTCTTCTTCCCCCTGGAATAGACAACACAAAACAAACAAAAATAACAAATCAACACTCTATTGCTAGAGTAAATATTAGAGTTAGTAGACACAATGTATCAAACAGTTAATGTGCTTGAAAGAAAACAAAAGAAAAATGCCTAATCTAGACTATCATCCATATAGTCATTGTCAATCTAAATCAATCCCCGGCAATGGCACCAAAAACTTGATGACACGGGAATTCGCACAGCAACAAATCACTTCGGAAAGTGTATCGAATCGTCAAGTAATAACTCACAAGAGTGAGGTCGATCCCATAGGGATTGATGGATTGAGCAATTTTAGTTGGGTGACTTGTCTAGTCAAGCAAATATTGAAAAGTTTGGTGAATTGTAATGAACAGAATATAAATCCACAAGGAAAGTAGAACAACAAAATATAGAGTACTAGAAATTTAAATGCTGGAAAGTAAAGGACTGAAACTTAAATAGCACAAGTACTAGAAATTTAAATGCTGAAAGGTAAAGGCCAGAAACTTAAATGGCAGGAAATGTAAAGAACTGAAACTTAAAGAGAAAGAAACTTAAATAAGCTGAAGCTTAAATGACAAGGAAATAAAGGCAAGAATGTAAATGACAATGGAAAGTAAATGGCATGAAATGTAAAAGGGCTTTGGGTGCTGGGAATTAAAGGAAGCAGTAAATTCAAGGCAATTAAAGGAAACTCAACCAAATCAAAGTGAAAAATAACAAAGAGAAAGATTCATTAGGGATTGGAGATATCATAATCCATCATGAATCAATGGGTCTCAACTTCATTCTCAATCATATGAAGTAGAACTATGGTGGATTGTACTTAATTGATCCCAATTCCTTGGCAACCGAATTTTTCTAATCACACTCAATTTGCCAATTCCTTGATCTAATTGTGATGGGAAGAGGTTAAGTACATCTCTCTTATCCATAAGCCATACAAACTCTCAAGATCTCAATTCCTCCCGAATGGTGTTGTTCAAGAGAGTTGTGAGAGATAGAGCTTCAATCTAATTTCCAAGATTCCCCTTTCAAGGCTCTCATGGAGATTCAATGGATCTAAACCCCCTTCCGGAGTGAATAGATCAAAATAAGCTTAGAAGTTATCTCTTAGCTACAATAAGTGGATTGAGAAGAAGAAGAATGTCATTCAATCATGTGAATTACAATAGAGCTCCTCCCCCTAATGATGTGGGGTTTAGTTCATCATTGCTCAGCAAAATCAAAAGGAAAAGAAAAGTACATGAAAGTAAAAG
This sequence comes from Arachis ipaensis, assembly GCF_000816755.2. Lineage (NCBI taxonomy): Eukaryota > Viridiplantae > Streptophyta > Magnoliopsida > Fabales > Fabaceae > Arachis > Arachis ipaensis. The sequence continues at coordinate 70,782,655 of NC_029790.2, forward strand.
AAAGTACAAAGAAAATGATTCAGGATTTCCCAATTAGGGTCCCTGCTTCCCAGCCTTCTTTTCTAATTTCAAAATCTATCCTATTTATACACTTTTCAGATCAATCTTCAAGTATTTGGATGTGGACTTTGGCCTTAGTTGAAGCAAGTTAGGAGTGGCCCTTTCTAACGTTGACACAGGCGTTAGCTCACTAACGTTCCATACTTGCATGGGTGCCATTTGGAATGAAAGTTAGTGCTTGTGTTAGTGACCAACGTTAGTGCACTAACGGTGGCTAACGTTGCCTTTAAAATCCTTTAGGAATGTTGCCACTGGTGTTAGTCCACTAACGTTGCCACCAAAGTTATCGAAGACGTTAGTGTGCTAGTTTTGGGTAACGTTAGCACACTAACGTTGGCACCATATTTTGCTAGTAATGTTGGTGAGCTAACTTTGGGCCACCGAAGTTGCTTGTCAACTTTGAAACGTTAGTGGGTAACGTTAGTGAGCCAACTTAGGCCACTAACGTTGCTCACTCTCTTCCTTGGCAATGTTGATAGGCAATGTTGGTGAGCTATCTTTGGCCACCAACGTTGCTTCCCCTTCCTTGTGCCAACATTGATGGGCAACATTGGTGATCCATCTTGGGCCACCAACGTTGCCTCCCCTTCCTTGAGCCAACGTTGATGCGCAACGTTGGTGAGCCAACTTTGGCCACCAACGTTGCCTCATCCTTCTTTGCAACGTTAGCCATAGCGTTAGTGCACTTACTTTGGCCACTAACGCTATGGCCTCTGCTTCTTCTTTGCCCTTCCTTTGCTTCTTCTTACCTATCATCAATCAAACAAATTGCATCAAAGCTTTGCCATAATCAAAAGATAATGCATCATTCATTGCATTAAGTAATTTTTACATTAATCTCATGAAAATGCTCATAAATAACAATGTTTGATTGAATCAAGACATACATACATTTCACATCCAAATGCTTACTGATTGCCTAAGTAAGTGCATGAAACCAAGTAAAAACTAATGAAAAAGGCTTGTGAAACTAGCCTAAGATGCCTAGGCATCACCCACCTGCACGCATGACCTAAGAATCGTCAAGCGACGCGCACGTGTCGTCCATGCGCACGCATGATGTTGGGCACATGACCTCATTAAAGTGAATACACTGGGGGAAATTTATGAGCTTTTCAGGCCTAAATCAACCTCATTTCTGAGGCTATTTCATACAGAATTGAAGATTGGACAAAGGGAGAGAAATTAGATTAGCTTAGAATCATGCTTTAGGTAGTTTTCTAGAGAGAGAAGCTCCCTCTTCTATCTAAAATTAGGTTAGAATTAGGTTAATTTCTCTTAGATCTAGGTTTAATTTCTTATCTCCATCTTGTTTTCTTTACAATTTCTTGTTCTATTGTCTTGATTTTCCTATTTCTTCTTGTTAATTTCTCATTTTGGTTACTTTTATGTTTATGCACTCTTGTTAATTTTCATTCTCTTAGTGCAATTTTGAGGTATTTCATGTTTAATATGCTTTCCTTGGTTGTTATTGTTAATTTATTGCATTGGGTAATTTTAGATTTATTATTCTTGCACTTTTATGATGCTTCCCTTTTATGCCATTCAAGTGTTTGACAAAATACTTCGTTGGATGTTAGAGTAGATTTTTTAGCATTCTTGGCTTGGAAAGGGAAATTAGGTAATCCCGAGTCATTAATACCCAACTTATGTTGGTGATCTAGAGTTGTTAGTTAATATTGTTTCCATTGACGCTAATCTTTTGCTAATTCAATTAGTAAGTTGATTATGACTTTTGGATTGAGATTAACTAGTCTTATTATACTTTCTTCGAGTGTTGGAGATATCATTATACCTTCTCTCGTTGGGGATGACTTAATAGGATAAATTCCTCATAATTATTATGATATGATTAGTGACTAGGATAGAAAGCCTAGATTCTCAATCCTTTCCATGAATGTCTATCTTTATTACTTGCTTTCTTTAGTTGCTTGCTTTACTTTTCTTGTCATTTATTTGCTTGCCCTTTTATCGACCAACCCACCCCTTGGATACCATAACCAATAATATGCATACCTCACTGCAATTCCCATCAGAAGATGACCCAGGACTAATACTCTAGGTTACTTTTATTGGGTTGGACTTGTGACAACCAAAATTAAACTTTATTGAGAATTACTTGTCGGTTTGGAGCTATACTTGCAACAAAGTTATTTTTCTTTTACCGAGAAAAAATTCCTAACCGACAGTTTTGCTCTTTCAAGTTTTCGGCGCCGTTGCCGGGAAATTGCAATGTGTGCTTACTATTGTTTATTGTATATATTGTAAATAGCTTGATTTTTGGTTTGTTTCTTAGTTTTTGCTAGTTGTAGGATTTGGTTTTCTTTGTTTCTTATTAGTTTTTTATTTTCATTTTCTCTTTTCCACTATGAATTCTCATCACTCTGGCTATGAGTTTGGTTACAATTATATTGTAGGGAATGAAAGCTTCAATGAGGAACCATATTGTGGGAATGGATATCAAATTAGGGAGGAGCCACATGCTTATGGTCAACCTTCATGGCAACAACCTCCTCCGATCTCTCATGGCTACAATCCACCCCATAATGTACATAATTATGAACGAAACCCTCAATATTGTTGTCAATCATACTCACAAGCCCCATACCACCATTCACCTCCATATGACACTAATCTGTATCCATCATACCAACCACCATATGAACCATACCTAGAGCCACCACCATTCCAACACAATTACTCCCAAGAACCACCATTTCCTTATACCCCACCTCATGACTTTTACCAATGTTAACCACCTTCAAACTGTGATACTCTTCCTCCAAACAATGAACCCTCTCTTCCACCACCACCTTCATTGGATGAATCTCTCCAACCCCTAATGCAAGAATAACAAGAACTTCTAATTCGTTGCCAAAAGTAAGGGGAAGTCGTGGCTATCTTAATCAAAGTGATGAGCCAGTTGGCATCATTGTGCTCAACTATCCAAGACACCCTTATTGTTAAATGTGGAGGAATAGTTGAGGAGCACAATGAGAAGGAGAATTTGGAGCTTCAAGGTGAAGAAGAGGAGTTGAGGCAAGAAGTGCAACAAGAGGAAGAAGCCGAGATTGTTGAAGAAGAGGAAGAAGTGGTTGGAGATTTAGGAGATGTTGAATGCAATGAGGAATCTCAAGTTGAAGAGCCTTCTTCCATAGAGTTTGAAAGTGATGTTAAGGAGGATAGTGCACAACCTCCAAGGCACAATGTGATTGAAGAATTGGAAGAAGTGGTACAAGCAACAAGTCCTCCTATCTATGATGATTCTGCATCAACATATGATCCTTTTGAGATTGATGAATCCTCCCTGATGCGTGGCAGAATTCAGCCAATTACGAGATCAATATAGAAATAAATTGCGAGTATGGCTCCTAATCAGCAAAAGTCCGCCTCATCAATTTAGAAAGGTTGTCACAAAAGTTTAGAATAAAAATACTAGGAGTATGAGTCCCAGGTCATCTCCCAACGAGTTGACAAAAGGGTACTATCTTATTAATCAGGAGTTTTCTGGGTAATTCTTGAGTTTAGGAAATGGGCAAATAAATAATTGTAAATTAAAGCAGTGAAAATTAAAAGAGATTTATAATATTCAAAATAAAAGCCTTGACTGGTGGAATGATTAATTGGAAGTTCTATCCTTGTTAGAATTCTCTCAAGTGTAGTATAAAGAGGTTGTTGTTTTCACTTAGTTAACCCTTACTAAATAAAGGAAAGTCAAGTGATTGAGCTAACTCTTATTCGTAAATCCTAGTTCTCTCCCTTAGGAAGGTCTAGCGTTAGCAAATACAGTATTAGCCAACAACTTCCAATTTAACTAGTCACTTGAGCATTCCAACTCAAGTGTCTCCTCTTACTCAACCCCCATGTCAAGTTGGAGGTCTACTCCATTGACATGGATACCATCTTTGTTGTTGGGAGTTTGGAATAGGAAAGATACATGATAAACAATAACTACAATTTAATTAAAAGTAAAAGTAATCATTGCATTAATAAATTATGAAAATAATCGAATTGTAACTCTAAACAAGAATTAAGAATATGGAATAATAAAGGAATAAGAAAACAAACTAGAATAGTATCTTCAACGGAGGTGGTGACTCTTCAATATCCAAAGCAAAAGCATCAAACTAAGAATATGTGAATGTAAAAGAAAACCTAGAGGAAGAGTAATTTTTCTCTCTAGATTCAGATCTAAAAACGAAAACTATGCTAATGAGAATGTGTGTTGAGTCTCTGCATGTTCCCTGGCTTTAGTCTATGTTTCTGGGCCAAAAACTGGGTCAAAACCCGGCCCGAAATTGCCCCAAGCATTTTCTATTAATTCTGCAGATTGCGCATGTCACGCGTACGCGTCAGTCACGCGTACGCGTCAGTCACGCGTGCGCGTCGCTGGTCATCCTTGGCTTGTCATGCGTACGCGTCATCTAGGCGCACGTGTCTGTGTGCAAACTCCAATCCACGCGTACGTGTCAGGCACGCGCACGCGTCGCTGCAAATTTCTTCATATCGCGCGCTCGCCTGAGCCATGCGTGCGCGTTGATGCTCGCTGATTATCTCCTTAGTTTCTTGTGTTCCTTCCATTTTTGCAAGCTTCCTCTCCATTCTCTAAGCCATTCCTGCACTATAAATCCTGAAACACTTAACACACGGATCACGGCATCGAATGGTATAAAGGAGAATGAAAATATACAAATTAAAGACTTCTAGAAAGCAAGTTTTCAAACATAGAACAAAACTGGGAAGGAATTGCAAAATCATGCAAATCATATGAATAAGTGGGCAAAGACTTGATGAAATCACTCAATTGAGCATAAGATAAACCATAAAATAGTGGTTTATCAACCTCCCCATACTTAAACATTAGCATGTCCTCATGTTTATCTTAAGGAGATAAAATAAATGAGTTGGGAAAAGAAAGACTTATGCAATGTAACCTATGAATGCAACTATATGCTAAGATGATTCTGCCTATTTGGTTAAAAGTAAATAATTTCTTCAAGATAAACATAAATCAAATTCCACTAATTCAAATCATACAATAAAGACCAGTAAACTTGTAAGAAGACAGCTCATGAAAGCAGGGAACATAGAATTAAGCATTGAACTCTCACTGATGGCGTATATGCACTCTAATCACTCAAGTGTATGGGGTAATTCACTATAGTCTTCCCTAGTCATGCGTTCTAAACTTTGTTCTTCACCTAACCAATCAACAAATGTTTAATGTACCTGACGATTGGATTCCTGCCAGTAAAGAATTTTTATAAAAATAATCGCGTTGTAAGTATAGTTTCTAAACCAACAGAGAATCCTTTCGTACAAAAATTTGTTTGTCACAAGTAACAAAATCCAATAAAATTTATAACCGAAGTATTTAAACCTCGGGTCGTTTTCTCAAGGAATTGCAGGGAGGTGTGAATTATTATTGATTATGGAATAAGGCATGTTTTTGGGTTTTTGAAATAGAGAACAAGTAATTTAAATGGCAGGAAAAATAAATTAATAATTATAAAGACTCTTGGCAAGGTATGAGAACTGGAAATTCCATCCTAGTCATCCTTATCAGGTGTGATGAGAATTGTTTATTGCTCCCACTTAGTTAACCCTTACTAAATAAAGGAAAGTCAAGTGGACCAATCAATTTGATCCTCAAGTCCTAGTCAACTCCTGTGGAAAGACTAGCTTTAGAGCGATCCAAATCAATCAGCGAGAATTCCAATTTTCAATCAACTGCTGAGTTTGATAACTCAAGTGTTACCAATTACTTAACCAAAACCAAAAGGAGAAAAATCTAAATTAAATTGAAAGCGTCATAAATAGAATAAAATAATCATAAATCTGAAATACCTCAAATTATATTAAATAGAATATTCAAATCTAACATGGAAAGATTCATAAGCCAATTTGGGAACATAAGTAATTAACAGGTAAAAGCATTAGAGAAACTAAAAGTAGAAGAGAACATAAATTAAAGTTGGGAACATTGAACCTGAAATGGAGTAATAACCATAAAGTAAAAGAAATCCTAATTCTAAAACCTAAGAGAGAGGAGAGACCCTCTCCCTCTAGAAAACTACATCTAAAACCTAAAATTGTGAATTATGAATGTTGTATGAATTGTTGTCTGGATTCCCCCGTTCTCTGGCTTCTATTTTGTGTTTTTGGGCTTGGATTTGGGCCAAAAAGGGCCCAGAAATCACTGGGGGTGACTTATGCAATTTTCTGCACGTGGCGTCCGTCACGCGTTCGCATAATTTGTAGTTTTTCCATGTCACGCGTACGCGTCAGTCACGCATACGCGTCGCTCGTACTTTTTTCTTGGTGCGCGTTCGCGTCGTCCACGCGTGCGCGTCGCCTGTGTTCTGAGTGAGGCACGCGTCCGCGTCGTCCATGTGTGCGCGTCGCTGCCATTTCTTCAAAAACTCCATTTTGTGCGTTCTTTCCATTTTTTCATGTTTTCTTTCTGTCCTCTAAGCCATTCCTGCCCTATAAAGCCTGGAAATACTTAACACACAGATCACGGCATAGAATGGTAATAAAGGATAATTAAAATTAATATTTTTAAAGCATAGGAAATATGTTTTCACATATATCATAAAATAAGGAAGGAATAGTAAAACCATGCAATTCATATGAATAAGTGGGTGAAGAATTGATAAAAACACTCAATTAAGCACAAGATGAATCATAAAATAAGGGTTTATCAACCTCCCCACACTTAAACATTAGCATGTCCTCATGCTAAATCCAAGAGAAAAGAATGAAGGTAGAATGGTGGAATCTTATGCAATGCAATCTATTCTACATGCAAGCTACCTAAATGAATCATGCAATTTCTACCTACTATCCATTTATATATATAAAGTTTACATGTGGTTAAATTGATTCATATTTTCAAGGAATCATATATGTACAACTAAGGCCAAACCATATTAAAACACATTCACAATTGAGTTGAGTTAAAAGATTTCACAAACTTGCAAGATAATTAATAATTAGACATGGATATATGGAATTGAGCTATTGAACCCTCATTGGATTTGTGTTTACTCTCTAATCTCTCAGTGTTTGGGGTTAATCACTCTATTCTTTTCTAGTCATGCTTTCTAAAACTTTGTTCTTCATCTAACCAATCAACAAATATATAATGTATACATGCAAACATCATAAGGTCTTTTTCAAGGTTGTAATGGGGCTAAGGTAAAGATGAGGGTATATATATAAGGCTAAGTGAGGTATAAATTGAATCCTTAATTAGTCTAAGATCTCACCTAACATATACATACTCTATACAATTTTTAAAATTTGCCTAGCTTCCCATAATTTTCCCACTTTCTTATCACATACTCATGTACCAATTTTATTTTTGATTTTATCCCATGTGCATTGATTTTTCTATTAAACTTAATAATGGGGTAATTTTGTCCCCTTATTTATTTAATAGGAATTGTAAAAAAAATTTAAAATGTAATAATTTTTTTTAAATCTGAAATATAACACAACATATCAATGCACATGGTATTTTGGTTATTTTGATTTCACATGAGCATGCACCCAAATTTCTGATTATTTTATTAATTTAATCTTTTCCTATTAACCCATGTTCCCACATTTTCCCACACTTAGTGGATACACAATCTCTATCTTAAGCTAACCAAGGATTCAACTTGGGATTTTTAGTTTCTTTTTCCGCTTAAGGCTAGTGATGTGGTTATAGAACAGAATAAATGGGGATAAAAAGGCTCAAGGGGGCTAACTAGGGTGATGTAAAAGGTAGGCTTATTTGGGATAAGTGAGCAAAAATTCAAATAATGGCCTCAATCATATGCAAGTATGTAAATACATTCTATATTGGACATATGGACTGAAACAAAGTAAAGATTGCAAGCATAGCAAAGAATGGCAAAACACACAGGAATGAAATTTATGGTTAAATGTAATCATACAATTAAGCTCAAAAACTCATGGGTTGTGTGTTCTTTGGCTCAAAAAATATATATCAGTTATGTACATCATGCAAGTAGAAATCAAGAGTTTCCATTCAACTCAATGTGAATCTTTGAATGACTCTTATAAAAATAAGTATTTTCCTTGAAAAATGTTGTCAATTTACCAACATTTATTGCTATATATATATATATATATATATATATATATATATATATATATATATATATATATATATATATATATATAGTGTGTGTGGATTGTTGTGATTCTAAAAAGCTAAAGTTTCTAGTTTACTCTTTTTATTTTCAATTAAACCAAGTTATCGTATTCTAAGAGGGTAAACTGAACTAATTAATCCATATTTTCTATATCACAACTAATAAGCTAAAAGTGCAAATTAAACTAAATGTCTAAGATATATATAAACCAAAGTGCAAAATATAATAAAGTAGAAATAAGCAGAAATACAGCAAAAGAAAATGCACAAGTACTGAAAGACAGATAAGATAAAATAAAATAAAATAAAAATACAAAAAATAAACAAAATAGGATAAAAGAGTCTTAAAGTAGTTCACCAAAAATAAAGTTCGCCGGAGATGGCGACCTCCCCACACTTAAATAATAGCATCGTCCCCGATGCTCAATCATTTGGGTGTGAAGAAGTGGAATCTCTGGAAGGATGTGCTGCTGGTGTCTCTGTGGGCTCGGGTAATGATAGTGCCTGAGGCTCTGCCTGTATCGGTGCGTGTGGGTCTGATGGCTGTGTTTGTGGAGGCTCCTCATGCTGGAGCTCTGCCTGCTGGGATGCTGCCTGCTCAGTCTCGGCTCGTGCCTGCTCCTCTTGGTCATCCGCTTCCTCCTCAGATGGCTCTGATGGTGTGTCAGGCTCGGAGGGGATGTCATGGTAACCCGATCGGATCATCAATTTTAAATGCTCATAGCGTCGCTTGCTGCGATGCTCAGTCCTCTCATATCGACGCTAGTTGCGGCGCTCCATCTGATCCAACCGGTCAAATAGGCAGTGCACGAGGTGGTAGATGGGTTCTGAAGCAGGTGAAGGTGCTGTGGTGGTGGCTGATGCAGCAGATGCTGAAGGGGTAGCAGAAGATGTGGCTACCTCAGCAGAGGCAGTGAGAAAGGGAGGTCTATAGCCCAAAGCCTAGAACTTCCTACTGTGTGGGATAATTTTCTTGCATTCGGCGGTAGGTGGCTTCTCATCAGCAATCTCCCAAGTCACCTCAGCTCGGCAGCCCATCTGAGTAATCAAATATGGAAGGGGCAAAGTACCTCGGACGTAGAAGCTGGACATGTAGTACCGGATGAAGCGGGGAAGATATAGGTCCTTGGCTTCCATCACACACCAAATGAGGGTAATCATGGCAGCTGGCACCTCAGTCTCATGAGTGCTCGGCATCACGTAGTTACTCAGAATCTGCTGCCAAAGCTGAGCCTCATCACTCAGATAGATAAGCTTAATTCCCTTTGGGGCCATTGTGGACTTGCCCATGACCCATGGGACAATAGGATCAAGAGCTATAGTCCGCTTTACTGCGTCCCAATCAAACCTCATAAATCTCATATCCTCCTCAGCCTGCTGGTAACCATCTGGTTTCTCTGATTTAGGTAGGAGCTGGAGGATATCTTTAATTGCTTCCTCAGTAACCAGTATCTGCTTGCCTTAAAGTTGTACTGCATCCAGGGTCATTTTAAAGTAATTGCAGTAAAATTCTCTGAAATAGGATGCATTGACCTCAGTCAGGTTCCTCTCCAAGAAGAACCAGCTTCTCTATTTAATTTGTTCTGAGGTGTATTGTTGTAGTTCTTCTGGAATTTTGAGCGTCTTTTCCAGGTATAGGTTCCTTGAAGATTGAAAGACCGGATACTTGAGTTCACAGTATCTGTTGGCAAACTTGACTGGGTCTGTGGCGGGTAGTAACTGATCAGCCTTTTCCTACGGGGTAAAATTCTTTTCCCGCCAGGAATCGTCATGGAGGATATCCAAAATAGAGGTAGAGGATTCTCCTCTCTTTCTTTTGCCTATGGTTGCCTTGCCCTTTCCCTTGCTTTTGGGGTCAGACATCCTGAAAAGCAGAAGTTCCAGGATACAGTTTAAGAAACTAAAGCAAGAAAATTGGTAAGCAAATAGTATGTGAACAATATAAGCATAGAGGGGCAAAAGAGGAATAAAAGAGCAATATAAGCATGAATTGAGTTAAAAATATGCAAATTTTTGGACTGTATTCATGTTAAAAGTTAGAGAATAAAAATCACAATCCAAAAAATTGGGCAGCATTCCTTCTATAAATTGGACGTTCCCGGGTAAGAAACAGCGGTAGAAACAGTTCATATGATAATAAAGTGGTGTAGAAAAGAGTAACAAATAGCAAATCATATAAATTTGGTATAAACAAACTCAATCTGTAGCAAGGAATGCAATTCAAGTTGAATAGTGTAACAACAACATTAAACAGTAAAGAATCAGCATATAAACAACATCATCATCACAGCAAATTAAAAAATTGTGAAACAGATAAAACAAGCAGCAAGAACGGTGCAATTATCAGACCTAAATCCACTAACCACATCCTAGCTACCTAACCACCTAAAATCCACTACGATCATGCATCTCTAACTATCCTAATTTGAATAAAATTTGAAAAAAAATATGCAATTAACTAACTAATAGGGAAAGGAATTGGTGTTTTGCGGAACCTGATGGGCAGAGGAACAGAAATTGGACTCAGAGAGATGGTGGTGGTGTGGTAGTGGTGGCACGGGACGGTGGCAGGGTGGCTGGTCGGCGGTGGTTGTTGCAGAGGAGAAGAGAGGAGTGCAGAGCGGAAGGGGGGGAAATGTTGACGCGGGAGGGGCTAGGGTTTCGCGTGGATTGGGTTAAGTGAATGCAAATCCACACGGACGTGTGGCTCATGCGAACGCGTGGATGAGGCGGTTGAGGGATGATGAAAGTGACGCGTACGCGTGGGGAACGCGTACGCGTGGGGAACGCGTACGCGTCGCTCAAAATTGTGCTAAACACGCAATTCTAGCGTCGTTTTGGCACATCTCTCTGTTCCAATTGAGGGGGCAATAATTTCCATGCGACGCGTACGTGTGGTGTGTGTGTGAAGTGAAAGTGACGCGTTCGCGTCACTGACGCGAACGCGTGGCCCAAATTATGCCTAATGCATAACAGCCACACGATTCCAGCCCAACTTTCTAGGCGTTGGATTGTGACGTCGATTTTGAGTCGACGCCCACGCGTGGGGTGATTTTTTTTTATGAAAAAGTATGCAGAATGTAAAATGCAGATGCGGATGTTATGAATAAATCCAGGTACAATAAAATAAAGTAAAATAAAACAAAAAACAAACAAAATAAAATAAAATTAAAATTGAAAAAGGAACGATCATACCATGGTGGGTTGTCTCCCACCTAGCACTTTTAGTTAAAATCCTTAAGTTAGACATTTGTTGAGCTCCCTGTCATGGTAGCTTATGCTTAAAATCATCCAAAAATCTCCACCAACGTTTGCAATTCCAATAACCTCCGGGGTCCCATACTAGGCAAGTAAAGCCTTCGAGCAAGTTAGAGCAGGTTTTCAGACTCCAGGAGTATTGTTTATCAGGATAAATTCCAGGATCCCAAACCGTGCTTCTGTACCCATCTTTGTCTTGATTTACATTTTTCCAGTCGGGTAGTACGGAATTTGAATTCTCACTAAGATGACCAAAAATCTTCCGAGACCCATTCAATCAAACTTGAAACCAATCCTTGTACCTCAAATTGAAGCGTGGAGCTTTATTGAATCTTGTATACCAGCTCTGAGTGCGAGCCATTTCCCTCTTACTCTTTAAGCCGCAAAGAGCTCTAAGCTGGCCATCTGTTTCAAGCCAACCATATTCAAAGTGGAAAAGTAAAGATAAAGGCTAAGGATTTTACCCACTTGAAGTTTGTATTGGGTGGTAATGGCCTTGGGATAGGTGTTTCTAGTGGTTTTGCAAGCTCTACTCCCTTGTATTCTTCTGTGAATTCCTCCACTTCTTTGTAAACTTCTTTAACTGCAACCACGTCTTGATCAAAGTCTTCGATATCTTCCTCATCACTCAAGTCATAAATTGGGGGTTGAGAAAAGTCTACCTCCGCATCATCTTCGTATTCACCTGGGAAAGATTCTTCAATCTCAAAGAATTCACTTGCGGATGCAAGTTCATTACTAGGAGAGCTTAATTCATGATGATCATTACCAAGGAAACTTGCTTCTTGAGCTGTTCCGTCCAGTTCTTCATAAGATATATGCTTCGTGGGTTGTGTACTATCCTCCTTAGCATCACTTGAAAACTGCTCGGCGAAATTCTCCACAATTCTTGATTCCCATGGAGGTTCAGCATCTCCTAAGTCTTCAACCAATTCTTCTTCTTCGATAATTACGGCTTCCTCCACTTGTTCCAGTACAAAGTCATGCTCCGTACTATCCATTAGAGTTTCTAGTATCTCCTTCATGCTACGTTCTTCATTAGATTGTCCACATAATGTAACATCCCGCATTTTTGAAAATCTAAATATAAATAAATTGTGATTTTATATAATCTGAATAATTGATATTCTCGGATTTAAGCTGTATTTTATAAAAATGAGATTAGTATGTTCATTTTATGATTTAAATTAGAAATAATTATTTGAACTTATTGATAAATTAATAAAGTTATATGTGTTCCAAAATTAATTTTTACAAGATTATATTTGAATCCTAAATTATCATACTATCTCAAATATTTTGTAAAATTGCTATATTCCCTATATATATATATATATCACAAAACTCCTGAATCCCTAATTGCTACCTAAATCCCTAATCGTACATACATACAAAAAAAGAAAGGGAAACAGAAGAGGAAAGGGGAAGACGGAGGAGAAGAGAGGGAGGAGGAAGGAGCGACGCGGCCGAGACCTTACCGCCGCCGTTGTTGTGCTGCACGTGAGAGTGAGAGAGAGACACACACAGAATGAGCGTCGCGAGAATCAACGGAGGGAGGCACGGTTCGGTCCTGTTGCCGTAGCGGGTTGCGCCTGATCACCATCGCAGAAGCTCCATCGTCGTTGTTGCACATGCACAGAGGAGGGACCTTTCATCTGCCGCCGCGGCCACCGGAATCTTTGGTCACCGCTGGTATGCGAAATTGCTACTCAGGTTGTGAATTGTTGTTCGAAATTGATTCCCTGGCAATGGCACCAGAAATGGATGCAGAGGACCATGGTCTAAACATATCTTCACAACTTCGCATAACTAACCAGCAAGTGCACTGGGTCGTCCAAGTAATACCTTACGTGAGTAAGGGTCGAATCCCACGGAGATTGTCGGTATGAAGCAAGCTATGGTCACCTTGTAAATCTCAGTCAGGAGGATATCAAATGGTTATGGAGTTTTCGAACATAATATAATAAAATAGGGATAGAAATACTTATGTAATTCATCGGAGAGAATTTCAGATAAGCGAATGGAGATGCTTTCATTCCTCTGAACCTCTGCTTTCCTGCTATCTTCATCCAATCAGTCTTACTCCTTATGATGATTGTCACGTTCATCACATTCAGGTTGAAGAGCGAATGAATATCTTAGAAGCGAAATAAGATGAATTGAATAGAAAACAGTAGTACTTTGCATTAATCTTTGAGGAACAGCAGAGCTCCACACCTTAATCTATGGAGTGTAGAAATTCTACCGTTAAAAATACATAAGTGAAAGGTCCAGGCATGGTCGAATGGCCAGCCCCTCTGATCTAAGAACCAGGCATCCAAAGATGACTAATACAATAGTAAAAGGTCCTATTTATAATAAACTAGCTACTAGGGTTTACAGAAGTAAGTAATTGATGCATAAATCCACTTCCGGGGCCCACTTGGTGTGTGCTTGGACTGAGCTTTAACTTTCCACGTGCAGAGGCCATTTGTGGAGCTGCACGCCAGGTTTCGATCCTTTTCTGGCATTCAACTCTGGTTTTTGATCCATTTCTGGCGCTGAACTCCAGAATTGGGTAGAGAGCTGGCGTTGAACGCCAGTTTGCGTCATCTAAACTTGGGCAAAGTATGGACTATTATATATTGCTGGAAAGCCCTGGATGTCGACTTTCCAACGCAATTGGAAGCGCGCCATTTCAAGTTTTGTAGCTCCAGAAAATCCACTTTGAGTGCAGGGAGGTCAGAATCCAACAGCATCAGCGGTCCTTCTTCAACCTCTGAATCTGATTTTTGCTCAAGTCCCTCAATTTCAGTCAGAAAATACCTGAAATCACAGAAAAACACACAAACTCATAGTAAAGTCCAGAAATGTGAATTTAACATAAAAACTAATGAAAACATCCCTAAAAGTAACTAGATCCTACTAAAAACATACTAAAAACAATGTCAAAAAGCGTATAAATTATCCGCTCATCACAACACCAAACTTAAATTGTTGCTTGTCCCCAAGCAACTGAAAATCAAATAGGATAAAAAGAAGAGAATATACTATAAATTTCAAACTATCAATGAAATAGAGCTTCAATCATATGAGCCGGACTTATAGCTTTTTGCCTCTTGAATAGTTTTGGCATCTCACTTTATCCATTAAAGTTCAGAATGATTGGCTCTATAGGAATTCAGAGTTTAGATAATGTTATTGACTCTCCTAGTTCAGTATGATGATTCTTGAACACAGCTATTTTATGAGTCTTGGCCGTGGCCCTAAGCACTTTGTTTTCCAGTATTACCACCGGATACATAAATGCCACAGACACATAATTGGGTGAACCTTTTCAGATTGTGACTCAGCTTTGCTAAAGTCCCCAATTAGAGGTGTCCAAGGTTCTTAAGCACACTCTTCTTTTGCTTTGGACCTTGACTTAAACCACTCGGTCTCAAGTTTTCACTTGACACCTTCACGCCACAAGCACATGGTTAGGGACAGCTTGGTTTAGCCGCTTAGACCAGGATTTTATTCCTAGGCCCTCCTATCCACTGATGCTCAAAGCCTTGGGATCCTTTTTATTTGCCCTTTTTTTTTAAGAGAGGTGATGGATTCATAGGACATTCATAACTTTTAAGACAAAGTTACTAACTACTAATGATCATGTAATGAAGACACAAACATAGATAAGCACACAACATAGAAAACGAAAAACAGAAGAAATAAGAACAAGGAATGAATCCTCCTTAGTGATGGTGGCGTTTCCTTCTTGAGGAACCAATAATGTCCTTGAGCTCTTCTATGTCTCTTCCTTATCTTTGTTGCTCCTCCCTCATTGCTTTTTGATCTTCTCTTATTTCATGGAGCATGATGGAGTGCTCTTGATGTTCCACCCTTAGTTGCTTCCAATAATTGTGTGGAAGAAAATGTCTCCCCTGAGGTATCTTAGGGATCTCTTGATTTGCAGTCAAATGTTCTACCACTGAGCTATAGACCCTTGATGGAAGCTTTTGTCTTCCCTTTCCTCTTTCTAGAGGTTTCTCTGGCCTTAGGTGCCATCAATGGTTATGAAAAAAAACAAAAAAGCTATGCTTTTACCACACCAAACTTAGAATGTTGCTCGCCCTCGAGCAAAAGAAGAAAGAATAGAAGAAGGAGAAGAAGATATGAAGGAGATGGATGGATGTGTGTATTTGGCCATATGGGTGGGATTGGGTGGGAGAGAGATGTTGAATTTTGAAGGTAGTGGTGTATGGATGTGAGTGGTGAATGGAAAAACAGAAGGGATGATCATGAATGGAGAGAGGGAGGGTGAGGTGGGTGGGGATCGTGTGAGATTCACAGATCCTGAGATGATCCTGTGGGGTCCACAGATCCTAAGATGATCCTGTGGGGTCCACAGATTCTGAGGTGTCAAAGATTTACATCCCTGCACCCATTAGGCATGTAAAATGCCCTTGCACACAACTCTGGGCATTCAGCGCCAGGTTGGTGCCCATTTTGGGCGTTCAACGCCCATTTGTTGCCATTTCTGGCGTTGAACGCCAGAACCATGCTTGTTCTGGGCGTTCAGCGCCAGGATGTTGCTCATTTTGGGTGTTCAGCGCCAGAACCATGCTCTGTTCTGGCGTTGAACGCCAGGCAGATGCTTCCTCCAGGGTGTGATTTTTCTTCTGCTGTTTTTTATTCCGCTTTCAATTTTTATATTTATTTTGTGACTCCATATGATCATGAACCTATAAAGACATATAACTAAGAAAAATATAGTTAGATAAATAAAAATTGGGTTGCCTCCCAACAAGCGCTTCTTTAATAGAACATATAACGACATATAACAGTGGGCTCTCATGGAGCCTCACAGATGTTCAGAGCATTGTTGAGACTCTCCAACACCAAACTTAGAGTTTGGATATGGGAGTTCAACACCAAACTTAGAGTTTGGTTGTGGCCTCCCAACACCAAACTTAGAGTTTGACTGTGGGGGCTTTGTTTGACTCTGCTTTGAGAGGAGCTTTTTATGCTTCCTCTCCATGGATGCAGAGAGAGATCCTTGAGTTGTAAACACAAGGTTGTCCTTATTCAATTGAAGGATTAATTCTCCTCTGTCCACATTAATCACAGCTCTTGCTGTGGCTAGGAAAGGTCTTCCTAGGATGATGGATTCATCCTCTTCCTTTCCAGTATCCAGGACTATGAAATCAGTAGGTAGGGGTTTCAGTGACTCTTTTACTCAGCTGGACCACTTGTGCCTCCAAATTTCTAATGGAGGACCTTGTTTCATTCATGAAACTTATAGTGGCCTTAGATAGATCAGAGACTAAGTTTGCTAAGCTAGATGAGTTCTGCTCAGAATTCTCTGTCTGTTGCTGAGTGGATGATGGAAAAGGCTTGCCATTGCTAAACCTGTTTCTTCAACCATTATTAAAGCCTTGTTGAGGCTTTTGATCCTTCCATGAGAAATTTGGATGATTTCTCCATAATGAGTTATAGGTGTTTCCATAAGGTTCACCCATGTAATTTACCTCTGCTATTGCAGGGTTCTCAGGATCATAAGCTTCTTCTTCAGAAGATGCCTCTTGAGTACTGTTGGATGCAGCTTGCAATCCATTCAGACTCTGGGAAATCATATTGACTTGCTGAGTCAATATTTTATTCTGAGCCAATATGGCATTCAGAGTATCAATTTCAAGAACTCCCTTCTTCATAGGCGTTCCATTACTCACAGGGTTCCTCTCAGAAGTGTACATGAACTGGTTATTAGCAACCATGTCAATGAGTTCTTGAGCTTCTACAGGCGTTTTCTTTAGGTGAATGGATCCACCTGCAGAAGTATCCAATGACATCTTTGATAGCTCAGATAAACCATCATAGAATATATCCAGGATGGTCCATTCTGAAAGCATGTCAGAAGGACACTTTTTGGTCAGTCCTTTGTATCTCTCCCAAGCTTCATAGAGGGATTCACCTTCTTTCTGTCTGAAGGTCTGAATGTCCACTCTAAGTTTACTAAGCTTTTGAGGAGGAAAGAACTTGGCTAAGAAAGCCTTGACCAGCTTATCCCAAGAGTTCAGGCTGTCTCTGGGTTGAGAGTCCAACCAGATTCTAGCTCTGTCTCTTACAGCAAAAGGGAAAAGCATGAGCCTGTAGACTTAAGGATCTACTCCATTAGTCTTAACAGTATCACATATCTGCAAGAATTCAGTTAAGAACTGAAAAGGATCTTCAGGTGGAAGTCCATGAAACTTGCAGTTCTGCTGCATCAGAGAAACTAATCGAGGTTTCAGCTTAAAGTTGTTTGCTCCAATGGCAGGAATGGAGATGCTTCTTCCATGTAAATTGGAATTAGGTGCAGTAAAGTCACCAAGCATCCTCCTTGCATTATTATTATTTTCGGCTGCCATCTCCTCTTCCTGTTCGAAAATTTCTGAAAGGTTATCTCTGGATTGTTGTAATTTAGCTTCTCTTAGTTTTCTCTTCAAAGTCCTTTCAGGTTCTGGATCTGCTTCAACAAGAATATTCTTGTCCTTGCTCCTGCTCATATGACAAAGAAGAGGGCACAGAAAAAAATAATAATAATAATATGGATCCTTTATACCACAGTATAGGGATCCCTTTGTGAGTGGAAGAAAAGAGGGAGACAAAGAATGTGATGTAAAGAAAGAAACACAACTGTAAGGAGGGCAGAGATGTGAGATGAGATGTTAGTAAATGAATAAATAAATAGAATAAGATGGGAGAGGGAGAATTTTCGAAAATAATTTTTGAAAAAGAGTTAGTGATTTTCGAAAATAGTTTTTGAAAAATGTTAGTAGTTTTCGAAAATTAAGATTTAAAAATTAAAATAATTAGTTAATTAAAAAGAAATTTTGAAAAAGAAGGAAGGGATTTTCGAAAATGAGAGAGAGAGAGTTAGTTAGGTAGTTTTAAAAAAGATAAGAAACAAACAAAAAGTTAGTTAATTAGTTGAAACAAATTTTGAAAAGATAAGAAGTTAGGAAGTTAGAAAAGATATTTTGAAATCAAATTTTTGAAAAAGATGAGATAAGAAGATATTTTTAAAAAGATATGATTGAAATTAGTTTTTGAAAAAGATTTAAATTTTAAAATCACAATTAATGACTTGATTCATAAGAAATCACAAGATATGATTCTAGAACTCAAAGTTTGAATCTTTCTTAACAAGTAAGTAACAAACTTGAAATTTTTGAATCAAAACATTAATTGTTATTGTTATTTTCGAAAATTTGGTATACAAATAAGAAAAATATTTTTGAAAAATATTTTTAGAATTTTCGAAAATAACTAAGAAAAAAATGAAAAAGATTTGATTTTTGAAAAAGATTTTGAAAAAGATAAGATTTTTAAATTGAAAATTTGATTTGACTCATAAAAACAACTAGATTTTAAAAATTTTTGAAAAAGTCAAATCTAATTTTCGAAATTATGAGAGAAAAGAGGGAAAGATATTTTTTTGATTTTTTTAATTTTTATAATGAGAGAGAAAAACAAGAAAAATGATGCAATGCATGAAAGTTATGGATCAAAACAATGAATGCATGCAAGAATGCTATGAATGTCAAGATGAACACCAAGAACACTATGAAGATCATGATGAACATCAAGAACACAATTTTGAAAAAATTTTTAATGCAAAGAAAACATGCAAGACACCAAACTTAGAATTCTTTAATGCTTAGACACTAAGAATTCAAGAATGCATATGAAAAACAAGAAAAGACACAAAACATGCACATGCAAAGATCAAACAAGAAGACTTACCAAGAACAACTTGAATATCATGAAGAACACTATGAATGCATGATTATTTTCGAAAAAATGCAAGATGCACATGCAATTGACACCAAACTTATAACATGACTCAAGACTCAAACAAGAAACACAAAAAATATTTTTTGATTTTTATGATTTTCTAAATTTTTTTGGATTTTTCGAAAATTAATTGAAAAAGGAAAATAAGGATTTCAAAATTTTTAATATGAATTCCAGGAATCTTGCCATGTTAGTCTAAAGCTTCAGTCCAGGAATTAGACATGGCTCACTAGCCAGCCAAGCTTTCAATGAAAGCTCCGGTCCAAAACACTAGACATGGCCAATGGCCAGCCAAGCTTCAGCAAGATATCAGAATATACTGCTCATTACTTATCAAATATGTAACTTGCCTCTATGCTGATGGTTTGGAAGCCTCAGTCCAAAAGAATTTAGACATGGCTTTGCAGCCAGCCAGGCTTCACATGCTTCATGAAACACTAGAATTCATTTTTAAAAAATTTTGAAGAAAAACATATTTTTGAAAACATTTTTATTTTTTTCGAAAACAGATGAGAAATTTTCGAAATATTTTTGCAAAATTTTTTTTTTTTGAAAAGAAAACAAAAAGAAAATTACCTAATCTGAGCAACAAGATGAACCGTCAGTTGTCCAAACTCGAACAATCCCCGGCAACGGCACCAAAAACTTGGTGTTGTTGCCGGATCAGACTTGGCACTGATGTTACCGGACCAAAAGCTTGCCGAAAACTCAAACAATCCCCGGCAACGGCGCCAAAAACTTGGTGCGCAGAAATTGTGATTACACTTTAATTATGTAAAATTCATCGCTCTTTCTTTCCCTGGTAATGGCGCCAAAAACTTGGTGCCAATACCATGGTTCACAACTTCGCACAACTAACCAGCAAGTGCACTGGGTCGTCTAGGTAATACCTTACGTGAGTAAGGGTCGAATCCCACGGAGATTGTCGGTATGAAGCAAGCTATGGTCACCTTGTAAATCTCAGTCAGGTTTCAGGTTGAAGTGCGAATGAATATCTTAGAAGCGAAATAAGAAGAATTGAATAGAAAATAGTAGTACTTTGCATTAATCTTTGAGGAACAGCAGAGCTCCACACCTTAATCTATGGAGTTTAGAAACTCTACCGTTAAAAATACATAAGTGAAAGGTCCAGGCATGGCTGAATGGCCAGCCCCTCTGATCTAAGAACCAGGCGTCCAAAGATGACTATTACAATAGTAAAAGGTCCTATTTATAATAAACTAGCTACTAGGGTTTACATAAGTAAGTAATTGATGCATAAATCCACTTCCGGGGCCCACTTGGTGTGTGCTTGGGCTGAACTTTAACTTTCCACGTGCAGAGGCCATTTGTGGAGTTGAACGCCAGGTTTTGATCCATTTCTGGCGTTCAACTCTGGTTTTTGATCCATTTATGGCGCTGAACTCCAGAATTGGGCAGAGAGCTGGCGTTGAACGCCAGTTTGCATCGTTTAAACTTGGGCAAAGTATGGACTATTATATATTGCTGGAAAGCCCTGGATGTCTACTTTCTAACGCAATTGGAAGCGTGCCATTTCAAGTTCTGTAGCTCCAGAAAATCTACTTTGAGTGCAGGGAGATCAGAATCCAACAACATCAGCAGTCCTTCTTCAACCTCTGAATCTGATTTTTGCTCAAGTCCCTCAATTTCAGTCAGAAAATACCTGAAATCACAGAAAAATACACAAACTCATAGTAAAGTCCAAAAATGTGAATTTAACATAAAAACTAATGAAAACATCCCTAAAAGTAACTAGATCCTACTAAAAACATACTAAAAACAATGTCAAAAAGCGTATAAATTATCCGCTTATCAACCGCCATCATTAGTGCTTGTCTCAATGGAGCCACTGGCGGGGTGTTGCTGCTGCCGGAACCACCGCGGGGTGTTGCTAGGAATCGCTGCTGCCCTGCTTCCACTAAACTTAGGTTTAACATCCATTGGCCTGGAGCCGCTTCTGCTTTCGATTCTATTGAATTTGAAATCTTCATTTTGTTGCAACCATGATCACTGTTGTGGGAGCTAACGCCCCTGCTATCTTGATTGAAACTGTTGCATAGCTAGTATTGGTCCAGCCAGCTGCCTCGCTATAATCCCGCCTCCGGGTTCTTTTAAGCGCGACATCGAGGTAGGGGGTTTAAAACGATTTCAATTTAAGAATGCGTACAAGGTTTATTGAATAACTGCAAATAGATTTAATATCTGTGAGTAATTGATTGACTATGTGAATATTGAATTGTGGCTGAAATTGTGATTAGAATGGTTGAGATTGTTATTTGGAATTGTTGATTAGTGATATTGATTAATTATGTGGATTGGGAATTGTTTGATGACTAATTGTTGAGAATTTCTGAATTTTAAAGGGTTATGTTGGGTTTGTTGCCGTTGAGCTGTTATTTGGTATATTCTAATGTTAGTGAACTTGGTTGGTGGTTGATTTGGAGTTGGTTTTGAGGGGTATTGAAGGGTTGGATTTTGAATACAAAATGGTTTGCTGAAAATTAGGTTCTCTTGAAATTAAACGGCAACTTTGAAAGTGAATCAGTGGCTCTATAGTGACTAAAATGATGAGAATTTAAATGTTAAGTAAATTATATTAAGTGTGATTGTTGAGATTTAATTTTGAAGGTTTCATATTAACTGGAACATTAGTTATGATTTTTCAAAGTTAAGTCGTGAATCTGATTTTCTGCACTACTTTAAATGAAATTAGAAACTTTGAAAAGCTATAACTAATTCTATGATTATCGGAATTGCGTGGAACTAAGTCCAGATTAAGCTTGGGAATATAGGGAGCTGAACTGGTGAATTTGATACTTTTTCATTAAGTTCATGATTTATGGTAAATTTTTGAATTATGGATGTCAAATCTGGTTTTTCTGCAGAACGTTTAATACAACAGCAACTTGTTTCCTCTATTAAAAATTCTCCAGTTTGAATTTTGAAATGGAACAAATTTTAAATGAAACTCTGGTCCTAGTAATTTAATTTCATAAAATTTTAGAATTTTTAGAGTTGTGTTTTTAAGGATATGAATTTTTAAAGTAACATGTATTATGCAGTAAAAGTCAGGTTTTGTTTTCTAAGTCAGTAACTTTGAGACTTTATAATTTTTAATTCTGGAATGATATTAAGATGCAACCAATTGGAGGTGAAAGTTGAGTATGTTTAGTACATATGATTCAAATTTCAGGGTTTTCCATGTATTAATAAGTGAGTTATGGGACTTGGAAGAGGTTACGTTTAATGATTTGTAAAACAGAATTCTGCAGAAAATTACCTAACTTTCAAGCTATGTAACTCCTTCATTAAAATTGGTATGACCCTGGAACCAATTTAGAAAGAAATTTGGGTAAGTTAAGTTTAACCACATTAATTTTGAAGGTGTTTGGATTTAATTTGGATTTTATATGAAATTTCAAATGTTGTATGCTGCTGCTGTCTTCTGGTTTCAAAACACTGCAGAACAGTCACGGTTTTGCTTATATTCCCGAAGCTAGAGTCAGCGAAAAATTATGATTTTTGATTTAATAGAAAGCTTAATCCGAGACGGTCGCATGGATATAAAGTTTGCGTAATTCCGAATTCATTTGATATTTTAAAAGCAAAATGGAAATCAGGCTGCCAGGTTGTGTTGACAATTATTTTGGATATGGAATTTAAGAAATAGATTTTATATACTATTATCAAATATTTTTGAGAATATATATTATTGTGGCAACTGCTGAAAGAGGCTGATGAAATGTTGAGAAAGAAGGAACCCGTAAGGGTGGCTAAGTTCTATTTTTAAAGGAGATTATGTCTTTGGATAATTAATTGATGTTCTAAAGAAGGTTTTAGATTTTTGAAAGTTGAGCCATTGGTTTTCAAAAGAAGTGTATATAAGGCGAGCGATGAATACTGTGAATGAAAGTAGTTTTCTTTTCAATGTCTCTAAATGAAATTAACTATTTGCGCTATATTCTTTACTTTCACGGCATTCTCGACCTCTACTGAGAACATGTGGTTTGGTTCTCACCCCAAATTTTCTACCCTTTTAGCGACAGGTTTGAAGACGCAATTTGAAGCTGCGAGCGATCAGTAGGCTTTCTTTATGGTTTTAATTGCTTCCATAGAGTCCCCTCGCTATTGTCCTTTGAGAATTCATTTTACATAGAGGGGTAGGTTTAGTATATTGTATTTGAGTTTTATTTGGTCTCTTTTGTATAAGAATTATTATCAATAATATCTATGTGATTATTATTATTTGTGAATGTTTGAATTATGACTTTAATGAACAAAAAAATTTTTTTTTTCTGGAATTTTCTTAAAACTGAAACGCGAACTCGATACAAAGGCTCAGTAATTAAGTATTTAATATTAGAAAAGGTCACGTAACGTTCTTTCTAGTAGAAATACCCTGACTTAAGCAAGGTATTTTGCTGGAAGGGATGTTACACATGAAGCCATGGGGGTTCCTTGAGTGTCCGAACATCGGGAAGCTAATCGATTGATTGTTTGATCCAATTGGTGAAGAGTTGCATGAAATTTATCCACTGTTTCCTTGAGACGTTCCTTGAAATTTATCCAATTGGTTCATAGCTATGTTGAGGAGGTGGTTCATAGGTATATGATGGGGCTTGTTGGTAACTACAAGGGGGTCCACCATATCCATCATCTTGGTATGCACCTCGGAATGGCTCTTGACCATAGTAATTTGGTAGGTGTTGGTTGTCACGAGAAGGTCCACCATAACTATTGTCTTGCCATGCATTGTAGAATGGTCGTCGTCCATGGTATCTTGGAAGGTGTTGTTGCCTAAAAGGTTGATCAGATCCTCGTGGCTCCTTCCATCTGTGATTGTTTCGACCTTGATGCATGTTCTTGTTATAATTTCCATTCCTTACAGCAACATTGGAACCAAACTTAAAGCCAAAGGGGTGAGAACTCATGGTAGCTAATAAAAGAAATAAAAAAAAACAGAAATAAAAATAAATGAATAGGTAAAAGAAAATATTTACAATAACCAATAATAAGGCACACAGTTGTAATTCCCCGGCAATGACGCCATTTTTGATGATTGGATTCCTGCCAGTAAAGAATTTTTATAAAAATAATCACGTTGTAAGTATAGTCTCTAAACCAACAGAGAATCCTTTCGTACAAAAATTTTGTTGTCACAAGTAACAAAACCCAATAAAATTTATAACCGAAGTATTTAAACCTCGGGTCGTCTTCTCAAGGAATTACAGGGAGGTGTGAATTATTATTGATTATGGAATAAGGCGTGTTTTTGGGTTTTTGAAATAGAGAACAAGTAATTTAAATGGCAGGAAAAATAAATTAATAATTATAAAGACTCTTGGCAAGGTAGGAGAACTGGAAATCCCATCCTAGTTATCCTTATCAGGTGTGATGAGAATTATTTATCGCTCCCACTTAGTTAACCCTTACTAAATAAAGGAAAGTCAAGTGGACCAATCAATTTGATCCTCAAGTCCTAGTAAACTCCTGTTGAAAGACTAGCTTTAGAGCGATCTAAATTAATTAGCGAGAATTCCAATTTTCAATCAACTGCTGAGTCTAATAACTCAAGTGTTACCAATTACTTAACCAAAACCAAAAGGAGAAAAATCTAAATTAAATTGAAAGCATCATAAATAGAATAAAACAATCATAAATCTAAAATACCTCAAATTATATTAAATAGAATATTCAAATCTAACATGGAAAGATTCATAACCCAATTTGGCAACATAAGTAATTAACAAGTAAAAGCATTAGAGCAACTAAAAGTAGAAGAGAACATAAATTAAAGTTGGGAACATTGAACCTGGAATAGAGTAATAACCATAAAGTAAAAAAATCATAATTCTAAAACCTAAGAGAGAGGAGAGAGCCTCTCCCTCTAGAAAACTACATCTAAAACCTAAAATTGTGAATTATGAATGTTGTATGAATTGTTGTCTGGATTCCCCCGTTCTCTGGCTTCTATTCTGTTTTTCTGGGCTTGGATTTGGGCCGAAAAAGGGCCCAAAAATCGCTGGGGGCGACTTCTACAATTTTCTGCACGTGGCGCCCGTCACGCGTGTGCGTGTATCACGCATTCGCGTCATTTGGAGTTTTTCCATGTCACGCGTACGCGTCAGTCATGCATACGCGTCACTCGTGCTTTTTGCTTGGCACGCGTTCGCGTCGTCCAAGCGTGCGCGTCGCCTGTGTTCTAAGCGAGGCACGCGTCTGCATCTTCCATGTGTGCGCGTCGCTGCCATTTCTTCAAAAACTCCATTTTGTGCGTTCCTTCCGTTTTTGCATGTTTTCTTTCTGTCTTCTAAGCCATTCCTGCCCTATAAAGCCTGGAAATACTTAACACACAGATCACGGCATCGAATGGTAATAAAGGATAATTAAAATTAATATTTTTAAAGCATAGGAAACATGTTTTCACATATATCATAAAATAAGGAGGGAATAGTAAAACCATGCAATTCATATGAATAAGTGGGTGGAGAATTGATAAAAACACTCAATTAAGCACAAGATGAATCATAAAATAAGGGTATATCAGTACCAATGCAAACATCATGAGGTCTTTTCAAGGTTGTAATAGGGCTAAGGTAAAGATGAGGGTATATATATGGCTAAGTGAGCTATAAATTGAATCCTTGACTAACCTAAGCTCTTACCTATACACACACTCCATATACTTTTAAATTCATGCCTAGCTACCCAAAATTCCCACTTTTGCATTACATACTCATGCATCAACCTTTCTTTTAATTTTTATCACATATGCATTGATCTTTTCCTTAACTTAACTTAGCATTGGGGTAATTTTGTCCCCTCATTTATTTACTTAATTTTTGAATATTTTTGGATTTTTTTTTGAAAAAATAAACATAACTTATCAATGCACATGGATTTTTGATTTTTCTGATTTCACATTAGTAGGTATCCAAATTCCCAATATTTTATCAATGAAATACTGTATACTTTCACCCAGTTAAATTTCTAACACCAATTAAAAGGATGTAAAAAACGAAAAAGAAAGACATAGATAATGAAAGTAAAAAGAAAAAGAAGAAGAAAACATAAATAAAAGTAATAATGGAAAAGAAAAAAAGGGGGAGAGGAAAAGAACCTTGATGAAGAAGATGAAGAGGGAAAGAAGAAAGGAAAAAGCAAGAAGGAATAAATAAGAGAAAAAGAAGAAAAAAAATTAAGAAGGGAGAAGAAAGAATTAGGATTGGGGGATAAAAGATAAGAATTCTGGTGCAGATCTAGTTAAATTGTGCGACGCATGCGACGCGGACGCGTGCATCACGCGTTCGCGTGAGTTGCATTATTTTCAAGTGATGCGTATGCATGACCAAAATTGTGCTATTGGCGCGAGAGCAGCCTCGCGCACACACAACTCTCTGTTCCATACGCACTATTGCAAAAAATTCAACCGACGCGTGCGCGTGAGGGACGCGCACGCATGGATGGCCTGGAGGGAAAATGACGCGTTCACATCAGGGACCCGCACGCGTGATGTTGTTCGTGCTCCTAGCACCATTCCAGCATCAAGGCATCATAACTCTCTGCCCAAACCTTGTTTACGCCGATTTTGCAGGGCGACGCGTACGCGTGGAAGGCTGATTTTCCAAGTGATGCGGACGCGTCAGGGACCTAACGCGTTCGCGTGGGCGTGTTTGTTCCTAAGGCACGCCACCAGCCATTCTTCTGCGCAACTCTCTGTTTCTTTTCTTCTTTGTTTCACATGTACATATGACGCATATGCGTCAGCGACGCTTGCGCGTCGCGTGCACTTTTTTTTTTAAAAAAAGAATGCGGAATGCAGAATGCAGATGAATATGCAGTAATTATGAGACGAGTCACTAAGAAGAATAAAGTAGAATAAAATAAAATAAAACTAAGAGTGAAACGGAACGATCATACCATAGTGGGTTGTCTCCCACCCAATACTTTGCTTTTACGTTCTTTAGTTGGACGGTCTTCAGGCTCATTCTGCTTCTGTTGGTGGGTCCTCCAAGAGGAAGACCTCTAGTTCTTTGTGTTCCTTCATCTTCCCACCATGATAAAGTTTTAGGCGATGTCCATTGACCTTGATGAATTTGGAGCTAGAAGAATGACGCAGGTGAAAGACTCCATATGGCTTTGCCCTTTTTACTCTGTAGGGACCTTCCCATCTTGATCTCAGCTTACTTGGAATGAACCTCAGTCTGGAGTTATAAAGGAGAACTAACTCCCCTGGTCTGAACTCTATCCTTTTTATGTGCCTATCATGCATAGCCTTCATCTTCTCTTTGTATCGCCTGGAGTTGTCATATGCTTTTAGGCGAAGGTTCTCTAATTCTGATAGTTGCAGCTTCTTTTCAGCGCCAGCTTCCTTAAATCCCACGTTGCACTCCCTCACAGCCCAGAAAGCCTTGTGTTCCACCTCTACTGGAAGGTGGCAAGCCTTTCCGTACACTAAGCGGAAGGGGCTCATCCCAATGGGTGTCTTGTACGCTGTCCGATACGCCCAGAGTGCATCGACAAGTGGGTAATTATCAGTGGTAAGACTTGGAAGAGGTTGATCAAGAGATGGAGATTCAAGAAGAAGAAGCACAACCTTCCATGCCCTTGGAAAGCAATGAAGAGGTGATTGAATTGGAAGAAAGCTACCAAGAGGAAGAGGTTGAAATTGAAGAAGCTTACAAAGAGGTGGTAATTATCAGAGAAGAGCACAAGGGAGTGGAGCTTGCAATTTCATTAAAAACACCTCCCCCTAAGTTGCCATCATCCTTCACAACATTCAAGTGGGTAAAACTCATATCCCTTAGCTTTCTGATTCCACTTGAATATGGGCTACTGGAGACGGATGGTCAACTTAGAGCTCTTTGTGGCATTAAGAGTAAGAGGAAGATGGTCAGTGGTAAGAATTGTCCTGCAAGGTTCATTATGGTTAGAAGCTTTAAGTTTAAATGCAAGGGTTGGTGTAAAGCTCAATTGAATGGGTCTAGGAAGTTGTTTGGATGCTTCAGTGAGAATTCTAAAGCTGAACCACCCGGATGGAATCATGATAATCAACTTGAAGACGGGTGTAAAAGCAAGATTTGGGATCCTGGAATCTATGCTGACAATCATCACCCCGGGAGCCTAAGGATCTGTTTGAAGCTTCTTAAGGGCTTTACATGCCTAGTTTGGGACCCCGGAGGTTATTGGAAGTTCAAACATTGGTGGAGATTCCTGGATGAGTTCAAGCACAAGCCACCATAACAAAGGACTCCCCAAATGTCCAACTTAAGGACTTTAACTAAAAGTGCTAGGTGGGAGACAACCCACCATGCTATGATTGTTCCTTTTTCATTTAGTTTTATTTGTTTTTGAGTTTTATTTTATTTTATTATATTGAACCTGGAGTTTTGCATCACATTCATATTAACACTGCATTTTTCATTGTTTTTTCAGATTAAAAAAAAAAACACACGCACGTGACGCGGCAGCGTCGCTGACGCGTCCGCGTCACTAGTGCGTTGGGAAGAAAATACGGTTGAACAGAGAGTCACACGAAAGCGTGGCTGGAGGTACGCTAATGGCACAAATTGGTCCACACGACTGCGTTGTTGACGCGTCCGCGTCATATGAGAAACATGCCTCCCACGCGACCGCGTCACCTATGCGGCCGCGTGACCTGAAATCGGCGTAAAAAGGGTGTATGGCAGAAAGTTGAGCTGGAGTTGGGCTGGACTCGTGCTGGAAGCCCAAGCCCTCCCACGCATCCGCATGCCCCACGCGTCCGTGTCATTTTGAAAAAAAAAAAGGCCATTCACGCGATCGCGTCAACCACGCGACCGCGTCACCCAGATTTTTGGCAAAAAGAGTTTCGAACAGAGAGTTGCGCGACCGCGAAGCTGCACTCGCACCAATCGCACAAAACAGGCCATGCGTCCACGTGCCCCACGCTTTCGCGTCACCTGACCTTATTGTGCACCACGCGACCGCGTCACCCACGCAACCGCATCGCCAGCGTCGCACAACCTATCCAGATTAGTGCCAATTATCTTATCTTTTCTTTTCTAATCCTTATTTCTTCTATCTTTCCTTCTTTCTTCTTTCTTTCTCTTCTATCCCTTTAATTTAATGCATTTATTTGTTCTTTCCTTTTTCTTTTTCAATTCTTTTTCATGCATTTTTATGTTGGTGTTGGAGTTTTATTTGGATAAGTGCCTTAATTTATTTGAGCATGTGGCTATTCTGAGGAAAGATTTGACAATTGACATTTACTTATGGCTCTCATATACATTTGGATTACATTATTTTCATCCCTATTTTTAACTTGCACACCCAATGTATTTGAGATTATCATTCACAATTGTCATCATTACACATGCTCTTTAATTTGGCACATTTATGCTTGAGCTATGCTTCTCATGCCTATTATTTGCATGTTTTTATCCTCTTGTATTTAATTATTTTGAATTGCCCCTTTTGATCTTTATTGTTGTCTTTCCTACATGTTGTAGCTACCATGTAGTTGGGCTATCATCTTTCCTTTGGCATTCCTTATCACTTGGAATTTCCTCCCTTCTAGTCTTAGTTTTCTATATTTTACACTCTTCCTTTTTCTTCCTCCTTAGGCATGGGTACCAAGAAAGAAAAAGAGAAGGTCGCTGACAAAACACCAGCAAGGAAAGGAACCAAGAGATCTCCAACTAAGGCACCTCCATCTACAAGCGTCAGTTGGAGCAACCCATCCACCTGCACATCTCAGCATGCACCGAGGATGGTGCAATCTTTAAGTATGGGGAGGTCGATACCGATCTCCATGGGTTAGTTACTCCTCTATCTCAACACCAATGATTTATTTTCCTTATTCATTGTTGCATTTGCATGTTTGATTGCATATTTGTTTAATTTTTTGCATATTTTACCACTTGGCTGAAGTAATATTTTCTTTTTCAAGAAACTTTTTAGAGAATTTCACTAATTTGAATAAAATTTAATGTTACACTTGTTTGAAGAGATATTATACTGGAACATGGTTTAGAACTCGAACACACAAAACCTGTGAGGTTTTTGAGCCTATTTGAATTGGTTACATTTTATCAACCAAAATTCTGTTTTAGTGTGTATTTTTCTCTCTAAAATTGTGATCTTTGTCTTGCTTAATTCTATATTTCGATTGTTTGATGTATACATGCACTTATATGATTGAGGCCTTTGTTTCACTGAGCTTACATACCCATATGGCCTTACCTTTCATTATCCTTTGCAAACCAATTTGAGCATATTTTACCCCTTTGTTCTTTACTTTGGCACATCATTAACTCTAAGCAGAAAACAATATTATCCTTAATTTGAATCCTTGGTTAGCTTAGACTAGTGAGAGTGCTCATGAATTAAGTGTGGGAAAAAGTGGGTTTGGAAATATTTGGTTTAAGAATTGGGTGTTATATATCTTTAGGAAAATGTGAAAGAAATGTTTAGGACATGTTCATGCATTCAATAATTTAATCATATGCATTGAGAAAAACAAAAAAAAATAAAAATATAATATAAAAAAAAGAAGAAAAAGAGAAAAAGAGGAGAAAAAGAGCAAATAAAGTAAAAAGGGGACAAAATGCCCCAAAGTAAGTGAAAGCAATGCATATGTACTGTACTTGAAATTAGAATGCATGAATATGTGGAAAACATGATTAATGGATAGTTAGATATTATATTATGATTACATGGATTGTCTAAAGTTAGGTGGCAAGTTTAAGTTAATTAAGGATTCAGATTTTAGTCCACTTGGCCAAATACAATCCTACCTTGACCCTAACCCCATTACAACCCTTAAAAGACCTCTTGATTTGTGTATTTGTGCATTAAATTTATGTTGATTGTTAGATGAAGAGCAAGCCTTAGAAAGCAAGGTTAGTAGAGAATTGAGAGAATCGAACCTTAAACACTTGAGTGATTAGAGTGTATACACTACCAGTGAGGGTTCGATGCTCAATTCCTTGTTCGCTGCTTTCATGAGCTATTTTCTTCTTACAAGTCTATTTGTACTTCATTTTCATGATTTGAATTAGTGAAATCCAGTTCATATTTCTTCTTGAAGGATTTGTTTACTTTTAACCAAGTAGATAGAAACATTTTGCATGTAGTTGCATTCATATAAGATAGGTTGCATTTCATACATCCTACCATTCCTCTTCACTTTTTTAGCTTCTCTTGAGCTTAGCATGATGACATGCTAATGTTTAAGTGTGGGGAGGTTGATAAACCACTATTTCATGGTTTATCTTGTGCTCAATTGAGTGGTTTTTATCAACTCTTTTCCCATTTTTTCATACTATTTGCATGGTTTTACAATTGCCTTCCAAATTATGTGCTTTGATTGAAAACATGCTTCTTTGGCCTTATATTTGCTAATATTAAATCCTCTCTTATCACCATTAGATGCCTTGATATGTGTGTTAAGTGATTTCAGAAATTACAGGGCAGGAATGGCTCAGAGGGTAGAAAGGAAGCATGCAAAAGTGGAAGGAATACAAGAAGTTGAAGAAGTTGCTAAGCTGTCCAGCCTGACCTCTCTGCACTCAAATGGCTATAACTTGAGCTACATAAGTCCAAAGGACGCGGTTCTAGTTGCGTTGGAAAGCTAACGTCCGGGGCTTCGATTTTATATATAATATGCCATTGTTGCTCTGACGCTAGGTGACGCGACCGCGTGCTCCATGCGGCCGCGTCGCAGTGACAGAAATTCAGCATGTTTGAATTCGCAACCAGCGAATTCTGGGCTGTTTCTGACCTAGTTCTCGGCCCAAAAAACACAGATTAGAGGCTATAAATTGGAGGAATGTATCCATTCATAAACAAGCTTTCATATTCACAAATTTAGGAGTAGATGTAGTTTTTAGAGAGAGAGGTTCTCTCCTCTATCTTAGGATTAGGATTTAGGATTTCTCTTAGTTTTAGGAGTGCCTCTAAATCCCAGGTTCAATGTTCTTTTACTTTATATTTATCTCTTCTTTTTAGATACTTTAATGCTTATATTAGTTATGTTGCCTATTTGGCTTATGCTACATTCATGTTATGGTTTTCTTTGAATTAATATTATTTGAGGTATTTCAGTTATTATTGCTTTCTTTTATTTACATGATTATTGCTTCCCATCTGAAGGCATTTTTATTCCAGTAGATTTACTTTTTCCCTTTTGGTTTTGGTTAAGAAATTAGTAACTCAGGAGTTATCTAATTCAACAGCATAATTGATAATTGTTATCTTGCCAATTGAATTGAACTTCAATAATCCCAATCTTTTCTTAGGAAATAAATAGGATTCAAAGATCAAACCAATTTGTCCCTTGACCTTCCTTTGCTTTAGTAAGGGTTAACAAAGTGGAATTAAGATTCAATTTTCATCATCATTGATAAGTATAATTAAGACTGGACTTCCAATTTCTCATACCTTGCCAAGAGTTTATTTTATTATTATTATTATTTTATTTTACTTGTCATATAACATATTCCCTCCTTACTTCCAAAACCCCAATTTACAAACTCATAACCAATAATAAGAACATACCTCCCTGCAATTCCTTGAGAAGACGACCCGAGGTTTAAATACTCGATTATCAATTTTAAAGGGGTTTGTTACTTGTGACAACCAAACGTTTGTACGAAGGGATTTCTGTTGGTTTAGAGGCTATATCTACAACGCGACTGTTTTTATAAAATTCTTTACTGGCAAAAGTCCTAACGTCAGTACTCCAGTCCTTCCTATGAGGCTTTACTATCATTTCTAAAATGCGCTTTATTTCTCTATTAGATACCTCTGCTTGTCCATTGGTCTGGGGATGGTAAGCTGTTGCTACTTTGTGAACTATCACATGCCTCTTTAGTAATCCTGCTAATCTCCTGTTACAGAAGTGAGTGCCTTGATCACTCACGATTGCTCGTGGTGATCCAAAGTGACAGATAATATGGTTTCTAACAAAGGAAACAACAGTGTTAGCATCATCAGCACGGATAGAAATCGCTTCTACCCATTTAGAAACATAGTCTATAGCTAACAGTATATAAAGGTAACCACTAGAGTTTGGAAATGGACCCATGAAGTCAATGCCATAGACATAAAAAATTTCCCTGAATAGCATAATCTGTTGAGGTATCTCATCCCTTTTAGATATATTACCAAACCTTTGGCATGGAGAACAAGATTTACAAAAGTCAGCAGCATCTTTAAAAAGAGTAGGCCACTAGAATCCACAGTCTAGGATTTTTCTAGCTGTTCTTTGAGGGCCAAAATGTTCTCCACTCTTAGAAGAGTAGCAGGCCTCTAAAATAGACTGAAATTATGATTGAGGCACACACCTCGTAAATACCCTGTCAGCACCATACCTCCATAAATATGGGTTATCCCATATATAATATTTGGACTCGCTTTTCAGCTTGTCTCTTTGATGCTTAGTAAAATTAGGAGGGAAAGTATGGCTAACTAGATAATTAGCTACAGGTGCATACCAAGGAACTACTTCAGATACTGCATGCAAGCTATCAAATGAAAAAGTATCATTGATAGGGGTGGAGTCATCCTTAATGTGCTCAAGGCGACTCAAGTGGTCTGCCACTAAATTTTGGTTACCACTCCTATCCTTAATTTCTAAATCAAATTCTTGCAGCAACAGTATCCAACGTATCAACCTTGGTTTGGACTCTTTTTTAGCTAATAAATGTTTTAGAGCTGCATGGTTAGAGTACACTACCACCTTAGTAACAAGTAAATAGGCTCAGAATTTATCCAGAGCAAAAACAATAGCCAAAAGCTCTTTTTCAGTGGTGGTGTAATTAGACTGAGCAGCGTCTAAGGTCTTGGATGCATAAGCAATTACGAAAGGATCCTTACCTTCGCGCTGAGCCAGCGCCGCTCCTACTGCATGGTTGGAGGCATCACACGTAATCTCAAATGGCTGGCTCCAATCTGGTCCTCTCACAATTGGAGCTTGAGTCAAGGCGATTTTCAGCTTATCGAATGCTTGCATACAATCCTCACTCAGCTTGAACTCAACATCTTTTTGTAGCAGTCTGGATAAAGGCAATGCTACCTTACTGAAGTCCTTAATAAATCTCTGGTAAAAACCTGCAAGACCAAGGAACAAACGGACTTCTCCCACGGAGGAGGCGTAAGGTAAACTAGAAATGACATCTACCTTTTCTGGATCCACAGAAATACCAGTATTAGAGACAACATGTCCTAGAACAATCCTTGTTTTACCATAAAATGACATTTTTCAAAATTCAATACAAGGTTTGAACTAACACACCTGTCTAATACTTTAGCTAAACTATCCAAGCAAAGGTTAAAGGAATCACCATATACGCTAAAATCATGTATGAAAACTTCCATACAGTTCTCAATAAGATCTGAAAAAATGCTTATCATGCATCTCTGGAAAGTAGCCGGTGCATTACATAAGCAAAAAGGCATCCTCTTATATGCATATGATCCAAAGGGACATGTAAAAGTAGTCTTTTCCTGATCTTCAGGAGCTATATGAATTTCAAAATAGGCTGTATAACCATCTAAAAAGTAGTAATGGGATTTACCTGACAGGCGATCAAGCATTTGATCAATAAATGGCAAGGGGTAATGATCCTTGCGAGTAGCTTGGTTGAGACGCCTGTAATCAATGCAAACTCTCCATGAATTCTGTACTCTAGTTGTCAGGAGCTCTCCATGCTCATTCTTTACTGTTGTGACACTAGACTTCTTGGGCACCACTTGCACTGGACTGACCCATTTGCTGTCTGAGATGGGGTAAATGATATCTGCTTCAAGTAGCCTGGTCACTTCTTTCTTGACAACTTCTAAGATGGTGGGATTCAGTCTTCTTTGGGATTGACCGATAGGCTTTGCTCCCTCTTCTAAGAATATTCTGTGCTCACAAACTTGAGGGCTGATGCCTACTATATCCGCCAAGCTCCACCTAATTGCTTTCTTATGTTTTCTCAGCACACTGAGCAGCTGCTCCTCCTGTTGGGACGTGAGTTCCCTTGTAATGATAACTGGGAGCTTCTGATTATCCTCAAGGTAAGCATACTTGAGGTGAGGTGGAAGGGGTTTTAATTCCAATTTTTGCTCATGGCTAGGCTCTGGATCATCTGGAGCTAGTGATAGTGGCAAAGCGTCCTTTTTGTGTTCAGAGGGTGTCCCCACACTTTAACCTTGCTCCATGTGCCTCTCTTCTATTTCTTCTTGGTGAACTGCAGCTACAATTTCATCAATGATGTCGCACTGGAAGATGGAATGATCTTCCGGATGGTGCTTCATAGCTTCATTCAAACTGAAACTCACTGCTCTGCCATCTATCTCAAAGGAGTAAGTTCCTGAGAAGGCATCCAGCTTGAACTTTGAAGTCTTCAGGAATGTCCTTCCAAGCAGGATTGATGATGGTCTTCCTGAATCATTAGGGGGCATTTCCAAGATATAGAAGTCAATGGGAAATGTGAGCCCCTTAATGCTCACTAGCACGTCTTCAGCAATTCCTACCACTGTAATAATGCTTTTATCTGCTAACACAAAACGAGCTGCCGACCTTTTTAAGGGAGGGAGCCTTAAAGCATCATATATAGACAATGGCATTATACTAACACACGCTCCTAAGTCACACATGCAGTCAGAAAATATTACACCCCAATGGTACAGTTAACCATGCATGGACCTGGGTCACTACATTTTTCAGGTATACCCCGCATTAAAGCAGATATAGAACTATCTAAAGGAATAGTTTCTAATTCATTAATTTTATCTTTATGTATGCATAAATCTTTCAAAATTTTTGCATATTTAGGCACTTGTTGAATAACATCAAAAAGGAGAACAATTACCTCAGCCTTTTTGAAAATTTCTACCATTTTGGTATCAAGTTCCATCTGCTTCCTGGACTTTCGTGCAAAGTGTGGAAATGGGATAGGAATGGCGGCACTTGCAACTTCTGCGTCCTTTGGTGCTCCATTTCTTGGCTGAGCTACTTCTTTTTAAACCATGTCTTGTACTTCCTCTTCCTCTTCAGCATCTTCCACCTCAACTATGTCTTCAACTGGGGCGTGTTCTTGTGGGCTTGGCTCCTCCTGATTCCTCTCTGGCAGTGTGGTTCCGGACCTCAAAGTGATGGCATTGATGCCACCCTTGGGGTTAGGTATGGGTTTAGAAGGAATTCCATTGGAGCTTGAAGGCTGGTTGGTGGAAGCAGATAATGAATCTATCCGGGAGACGAGAGCTTGTAAGGTTGCATTCAGACCATTTAAAGTAGAGTTCAGTGTAGTCTGCATGTCTTATTGTCCTTGTGCAAGAGAACGAAGTATCTCATCATGAGAAGAATGAGAAGGGTAAGTGATTTGAGGGGCCTTGACGTTATGATTTTTGCCAGTAAAGAATTTTATAAAAACAGTCGCGTTGTAGATATAGTCTCTAAACCAACAGAAATCCCTTCGTACAAATGTTTTGGTTGTCACAAGTAACAAACCCCTTTTAAAATTGATAACCGAGTATTTAAACCTCGGGTCGTCTTCTCAAGGAATTGCAGGGAGGTATGTTCTTATTATTGGTTATGAGTTTGTAAATTAGGGGTTTTAGAAATTAGGGAGCAGTATGTTGCATAAGAAGAATAAAATAAATAAATAACTATAAAATAAACTCTTGGCAAGGTATGAAAACAGGAAGTCCTATCCTGGTTATCCTTATCAATTGTAATGAGAATTGGATTTTTCTCCCACTTTGTTGACCTCTAACTATGAAGGTAAGTTAAGCGGATGAACTAATTTTTGAATCCTCAAGTCCTAGTCTTTCCTTGGGAAAAGGCTAGAGTTATTGGATCTCGAATTAATTCTTAAAGAATTTCAATTTTCAATCAACAAGGAGATTGATAACTCAAGTGTCTCCAATTTATCAATTCATCAATTAAAACCAAGAATATAAAAAGCTAAACAAAAATCATAAATCTGAAATACCTCAAATTGCATTAATAAAAGAAATCAAATCTA